>NC_135715.1:165563054-165884323 GCF_964656455.1 Halichoerus grypus
ATAGCAGTTTCCCTGAATGACAACTGCGTTGAGTTGGCAGAACAATGGCCCAGGTATCACCACCCTGTTTACCCCCACCAGCAGCCCCGGGCTGTATGGGCTGAGAAACAAGCCTCACCCTTCTAGCAGCTGGTCTGGCCATGGGCTATACGGTTCAGTCTGACAGCGAGGAAGTGGCAGAGCCTCACTGCTTTCTCCCCCAACCCAAACCTGAAGCCTGAGGTCACAAAACCCAATGTCTTCAGGGGCCTGGCAGATAAAGTAAATGAGTGCAATAGGTCAAGGACTATCAGATTCTACTTTTGATAAGGCTTGGATATGAAGAAATACCGCTCTTCTGTAAGAGGACAAGGGCGATGGTATATGGCATTGGAAGGTCTGGCTTCATGTTGGGGAGACCGCAGGGAGTGGTGGGAACAGTAAGAAATTAGTGATCACATGGCCATCACAAATGGGGAGTGATTACTATTTAGCTTCAGAAAATTATGGCCACATGGGAATGTGTGAGCCCAGTGTTACCGGATCTTCTGATTTTTCCAGACAAAGCCAGAGATGCAGACATTTTTGTGGCATCTAGTAATTTTAAATGTAAGTAAAGCAAATAAATAAAGAAAAACTCATTTATTTTTTTTCAATCTACCCAATAGGCAAAATAAAAGTATAAATTAGACTTGGTACGTGCTTTAAAGACAGGAAGCCCCAAACCCAGCTTAGCCTCTAGAGTGGTCTGATTTCTCAAATTCTAAGAAGGAAGAGGGAGGTTTCTTACGCTTATACACACGGTGTCACCTACAGGATTCAGAGTCCTAAGGGCTACAGATGCCCTCTTTTCGGAAGGTAAAAGTCCTCTAAGGAATGCCAGCTCCCAGTCACGCCAGGCTTTCCTTTCATCTGCTTTGGGACCACTCCAGTTCCCCACGCCACCTCCCGGACCTGCTCTATTCTTAGCACCGTCGCTGCAATTGAAATGTAAGGTGCTGCCGGTCGTGAGACACTAATGAGAATCCAACCCCTTATTTCTGACATTGTTGAAAATGCCGTGACTCTTGGCCAATATCACAGGACTTTGACCCAGATCTCCCCCAAATCACAATCTCCCCCAGATACCTTCTCAAAGAATTTATACCATCTGCTCATCAAATTTCTAGCTCCAGGAACTGTAGATTTGGGTGAGAAAAATAAAACAAAAGGCTAACCAAATTACCCGTCTCTGACACCTCCTTCCCTGAAATACCCAGCTGGCTTGAAATATTTCTCCACATAAATCATACAAATGGTCAGATTTAATCCTAGTATATCAACTGCTGGACAGTTGTAAATTCCTCAATAAGTCAGTTGATCTGCAGAGAGGAATACTAACTGCCTGGCAATTTCCCAATAAGAATTCTTTGTCCATTTCTAAAGGATGAATGTAATCTATAACGCACAATCTC
The DNA here is from genome assembly GCF_964656455.1 of Halichoerus grypus. Lineage (NCBI taxonomy): Eukaryota > Metazoa > Chordata > Mammalia > Carnivora > Phocidae > Halichoerus > Halichoerus grypus. The sequence continues at coordinate 165,564,488 of NC_135715.1, forward strand.
CACGTAGTAGTCTTATCACCCTTCAGGGATGGGCGACTTCTGTGTATGCCTACTACCACCAGACTTTGACAACTCACAGGGGATTCCTCTTCATCCCAGTTGATATAATGCTCTTCCTCAAAGGAGTATGGGCAAAGAGTCACCCTCTATGCAGCTTCTTTATTAGTGGCCAGGGCTAAAGAGAAATGAACTTGAGATGGAGGTTGAGGAAAGACGTCAAATAAGGAGAAACATTACCCAAATATACTCCTGTAGCAGAACAGCCACTGATTCACATCAATTCAGGGGGCCTTGCACGTAATGGGATAGAAATGAAAAAACAGGTTGTGTTCTTGGGGAGCAGAGGAGATAGCTCCAAGGGAATGAGAGACAATAGCTTCGCAGCGTGGACTTCCTCAGCTCTGGGGTGGGAGGTTATCTCTGGACTCCAGGAGGCATGGGGGCTTTATTTAGTTCTTAAAGAATGAAGATAAGAGGAAAATAGCCTCTTCAGGAAGAAGGGGAAAAAAGGAGGAAAAACATGAATGCTCCTTTATAAGCATCTTAAGGGAGCACCAAGCCAACTGGCCACCCATGAGATTTGGCCACTACTGCTCTGTTCTCCAAACTCATACACTCTCACACACACACACACACACACACACACTCCAACAGAGGAAGGTGGTGTGGGGAGGGGCCGGCACAGGGACTGGGAGGCAGGATGGGAAAGCGATCTCATTTCCTCCCACGGAGAGCCAGGCCTCTACGGACATCCTGCGAGCTGGGGAACCCTGAGGCTTTCAGGGCTTTTATCGTATTAGAAGCATTTTTCTCATCATAACTGAGACCTTTAGTATTGCATTAAAAAGATGGTTAATTTTCTTAAGCTTCCTTTTAAACACAGAAATAGGATTAGAAGGATAACATGCTCAGATGCAAGCCCATTATTTGATTATGTCTAAACCTAATCCTGCCTTCACCTTGGCCTGCAGAGTCTCCATTTTGGGGTTTATTGGTTGATAATGCCAGGGCTGTCAGATACTATTACTTGTGTAGTATCTGTTGCTACGTGCTCTTTCTTCCACTATCAAATGCTGAAGGTTGGAAATTGAATTATAGGATAAGTTCTCAAAGCCTCGCCATCTTTTAGACCTTTGTACCTATTTTCAAAGGAGAAAGAGTGATTCAGGCCCCCAAAGAATGGGGACTCTCACCAGTAAATTCATAAATTCATTTCTAATAACGCTTCGGAGGGAAGCCTTATGAGTAACCTTCTTTCCATTGAGCAGGCTTTCTACTCTTTCATGTTATTAAGAATCAGGAAAAATGGTATTGATGTTAATAAAAAGATCAGAAGAGACAGCTACAGGTGACCATTCTCTATCCTATTACTTTTCATATTATAGTAAAATCATCTGTCACATCATCTCCTTGAGGGGAGGAACTGTGTCTTATTGCCACTCAGTGGCTCACATGGTTCCTGGCCCAAAGCTGGTGTTCAGTAAATACTTGTGTGACTGAACCAAGAATTTACATCATCTCTGGATTATACGCAAGAAGGCACCCTTATCGCATTGGGTTTTCTCAGTGGAGAAGGCCTGAGTGTCCGAGGTAGAGGCTTGGGATAACCCCAGAAGCACACGGACAGCCCACCCCCCCCACCCGGACCCACCTCGCCTTCTCCCCTCCCCATCCCAGCAGCTTCTGTGTTTCTTTACCTGTCGCAGTGGTTGCATTTAAAGGGCTTTGCACCTGTGTGTTTCCTGTAGTGCCTCGTGAGCTCATCGCTTCGTGCAAAACGCCATTCACACCCTTCCCATGAGCACTTATAAGGCTTCTCACCTGCAAGAAGAGATGGAACGACCATGGTCAACAACAGGAACAAAATGGCCACACGCCTGATCAGGTTCTGCTACCTGTCCATCATCTTGGAAAAGGGCTGTATAAATTATTCTTGAAAGACTGCATTTCCTAATACAGTTGGTCACATTTTCTTTAGGCTCCTGGTATTTTGTTGTTGTTGTTGTTGTTGTTGTTGTTGTTGTTTTAACCTTCAAAAGTAGTTTCACAGGATCCTCTAATCTGGAGCTGTCATTTCGGTTCCCAGAGTCAGAGCATTTCCTTCAACTGGTGCAGGATCAATTTTTATTTATTTTCTATTCCCTGGAGCACTTTGACCCCCCACTGTCCAAGCAGAAAGGAAATGTGCTATTTTCGTCTGAACCACAAATGCTTCTAATTCTATTTTTCTCCAGAACCTACAGTAATTTACCATTTCAGCCTTTTTAGCCTTCTCCCTCCTACCACAAACTGGAGCCAGGATGCTGACTGACAAGGCAAACAGCTCAGGTCTCCCAGAACCACTGTTCCTTCCAGTAAATGGGAATGGATGGACAGTCAGGAGAAAGGGCTATGATTTGAGAGTAAAACAAAAATCACCTGACGATTCCTGGCATTTATGTAAAATGCAGTCACAAAGTCCTATTTAAGAAGCCCCTAACTTAATGGCTCCAGAGCATTCATATTAGAGAGAGATAGAGTACTACAAAATATTTTTAAAGCCAATTTGTAGAGCAAGGTTTTAGCCACAGTGAGGCTACTTGTAAGTACGAAATTAGAGCTCTTGCGCTCAAGTGACCTTTTTGCATGGTAAATACAGACGGAGGGATATGTAAGAGAAAGTACATGATTTTTCCGTAGACCTTTTTCTTTAACCCATCAACGGCTGTCACCCAACATGGCAAATATTTACCCTTCCCACTGTATGGTGCCTGGTTCCGATTAAGAAGAAAAATAATCTTCAAAACCCCATGAAGTCATGAGAGTTACTGAGCCCTGGTAACTGAGAGGCAGGTTGCGCAGTGGTCATGAGCCCCGAAGACGACCTTCCCGGGCCCAGCTTTCGGTGCTGCCCCTAACTGTCTAACCCCGGGCAAGTTAACAAACCTGTCTGTGCCTCTGCTCTTCTAGAGATAATAACAGTACGTAACTCAAAGTGTTCGGAGAGCATAACTTAATATACACAGGTATTATATATTCATTAGAACACTGTCTGGCTCACTTAAGATTCACATTACTGGTAAATGTTATAAATTGCCAAACCCCAAATTTCAGGATACACAGGTGCCAAAGTAGTACTATGGTTGCCCCATTATTGCTCTATTTTTAATAGCCAGACCTTCACGAGGCAGCGCTTAAGGAGACATTGCCCAGGTACTATACTTGACCCACTTTCTTCTTCCCACCTTTTTCCTTCCCTTTAAACCTGACTACAAAGTGCTCACAATTCTTTATTTGTATCACCTAGAATTGAACCAAACATGATTGAAAATTTCATTTCATTAAATCGATGCCCTAGTGAGCTACTGCTCTGTAAGGCCCATAGAGAAGAGGAATGAGAAACACAGGCATTTCTTTTAAAGGGAACCAAGAGGACATGAAGGAGGGCTAGAAGCACAGGAGGAAACCCATTCAGTTTTGGAAATCAGGAAAAAAAAAAAAAAAAAGAATCACTGAGCAGTGTTAAAAGTTCACCTTCTGGATCCTTAAAGCCAAAATTTTAGAAAATTGCACCTGCTGAAAAGAAAATAGCAGAAGGGGGGGGTTGTCAAATCAACTTTGGAGTTAACACACCTGGGATCGGCATTCATTACAGAGTTCATTACAGAATATGCCTCAGTGTCCTTCTCTGTCAAATGGGGCTGAGCTTCCCATGTTTGTTGTGAGGTTTAAATATGTTGTCATATAGAGGACACACATCCTGAGCCAGACACAAGGCAAATATTCTATCAATTTCAACTTCTCTTCCTCCCATATACACCTGTGTTCTCAGAAGCTGTCTAAAGGTTGTCACCCAAAACTTTCGAAGCTCAGGCTCCAGACAGCTGAGTCTGGAATCACTCTGGGCAACCTAATATTGGAAAAACCGTGTTTTTAAGTTTTAAATATTTTCTCAGTGTACTGATGAGAATGCTCCAGAAAAACTGAGTGCTCTTGCGATCTACTATGAAGGAATGGGATGCTGAGGGGAAAGAAGAGACCCCAGCTGGAGAGAGGTGGGCCCTCCCTGAGGGGCGTGTTGGCATCCTTTACTTAATGTGATTGATTGCCCACCAGGCTCCATTATTCAAGGAAATCTGGCACAAACAAACAAACAAATAAAAAAGGAGAATGAGGCACGTCAGCGACTTTAGAAATTCACAATGCCCTCCACCCACCCAAGGCCTTCAAAGGCAAGTAACACTGCAGGTTCCTGGAGCCTGGGGGGCCCAACACACCCCAAATGCAACAAGGCATCTGGAAATCCCACGACATTCTATAGCCACAAGCAGAGACATCTGTCCCCAAAATCAATCCCACAATTGAACTAACCCATCCATCATAGGCAACCACATTTTGAAGGACAGAGGAAGGACAGAGAGAAAATGGAGGTTCAAGTGGATGTCTTCAGATATTTTTGAAAAATTGTTCTTTCAAATCATTTGGTTTTTCCCCTTGGTGAATTTTTTAAATAGTTTTGTTTTGACAATTAATATTAAGGATTTAGATACTTCCCAGAAAATAATACAGACTCAATTAGTTCTGGCACAAGCCAATGATCCTATCCAGTGGCTATTTCAGTATCCCTTTTGCCAGTGTATAGACAGAAACTACAGATAGTTTGACTTGGCTTTGAGTTGTATCACCTAACATTGTTTCCTGCTAGCAGAAGAAGCTCTTTTGTGTCCTTATGGTTTAGTCAAGATATATTATGGTGCCTCATCAATCTATTTTTCCAGTGTCTGATTCATTTACCTGTAAGTTGCCATTTCAGCAAATGCTCACTAATGTGAACTTTAAAATAACCAAGAAAGACCTCGACCAAGTGAAGGAGCAGTGCCTGATAGAGGCAGAGTACAGAAATCAGAGGAGCAGAAAATATATATAAAGAATTGGGAATATGACTTCATATTTAGGGCTCAGAAATGGTGGGCTTAGGCTGGCCTTATTCCTAGGTCCCATATCGGCTTCTGTAACCCAGTGCCTACTTGAGAGGCATCAGTGAAAGTCCTCTGTCAGTACTTTGCTTGGCCAAGATCAGACCTCCCTAGACACCAGCACCCACTGCTTGATGTCGGGGGCAGAACCACCTATATCCACGATGCATTAGTTTCCATCTGAACACCCTACATAAAGATTTCTGTGTATTTCATAAAAATCTTGGGTTTTTTTCTTTATAGAAGAATGGCTTTCTTTCTAAAAGAAAGGAAGAAAGGAAGAGAAAGGGGACAGAGGGAGGGAGGGAAGGAAGAAGAAAGCAAGGAGGGAGGAAAAAAGAGAAAGGGGCAGTCAGTTGTAACTGGAGCGGACTTCATGCAAAATCAGCTTATCTCCTTCATCCTGCCCTCTCTTCCACCCTCCTTCTCTCCTTGCTCCACTCCAGGCACTATTCCTGGGTAGAACACAGAAAACAGCACACCCTTGCACAACGCTATACTGTATGGCACCTGGGACAATGCCTGCCTTTCAGCTCACAGCAACTCAATAATGATCAAAAATGTTCAGGAGAGGTCTGTAGGAGACAGGCAGATGGGAGAGAAACTTAAAACATTAGGACTAAGGCTGGAAGGCGTGTGTGGATGAAGGCGGGCACAGCACAGATCGGATGGGCGAGGGGGCATGGTAGTGCGTGCACAGTTCACGGGGCCAGAAGCGGAGACACGGTCAGAACCCCCCTGAATTGCAGGTGGAATATCAAGATCTACTTTTCCTATCTAGAAATTAACCCCAGGAGACGTGTTTCCCTCAGAGGTGATAGTAGGTCTAATCAGGTGTAAATACATTTATAGCCGTATGAGGGCTCTTAAGGAGAGCTAAGGATGCTTGAGAAACAGGACTTGACATTTAGCAAGGTTGAATCATGGCAAGAATTCATGCTCTCCCACAGAATGGCCTCTGAAATGGAATGTGGGCTAAACCAGTATGGCATTTTTTTTTTTAGTTTCTTACAGAGTAACTCTCTCTACATCATGATCATCAAATTTGATTGGTCAAAATGCACATAAATACCTTTGAACATGTACCTCCAATACAAGTAGATTTATTCATGAATTGTATAAATGTACTGATGTCTTAGTATGTTAGGATATTATAAAATATGCTTTCAATACAGAAATTAAAAAGAATGGGACTAAATTAAATACAAATAGAAGGTTTACATTTTTCTTCCTGCACTCAAAAAGACTGCATTGTACGCCCTACTTTAGAGACCGCTGCTCCATAGGATAAATGGAAACAGCTTGGCTCCAAGCCTGCTGGTCTCAGTGCTTCCAGACTTGGATCCCACAGTCCATTCTCCCTACAGCAGTCCGAGGAATCCTTTGAAAATATAATCAGCACAGGGGGGGTCCTTCTAGGGGATTTTAGTGTCTATATTTCCATATAATTGGTTTCTCTGACATCCCCCTGGATTATATTTTGTGCATTTGAAAACACTCTATGAAGCATTCTACAGACCTCACCAGACTGCCGAAGAAGTTCATGACCCAAACGAGGTTAAGAAGAAATTACAGTGTGAATGTTGCAGTGGCTTGCTGTCATTCTCAGAATTCAAGTCAAAAGCCTGGGCAGCCCTGTGGTATAGAGTCTATATGATCTGGCCCCTTTCTAATCCCATCTCCTACCCCCGTCTCAGGGCCTTTGCACTTACTAACCCCTCTGCCTGGCATACTTGCTCCCTCACCTGAGTCAGGTCCCTGCTCGAGAGCGTCTCCTCCTCAGGGAGCCCTTACCCTCAACCATCCTCCATAAAACAGCAGATTCTGTCACCTGCTCCATAGCACTCAATCACTTTGAAATTAGACTGCATGTCGTTTGTATTATTGTCTGCTTCCCCTGCCAGAACGTAAGTTTTGTGCAGGCATCTGTTTTGTTTGCTGTGGTACCAAGAGCACTAAAGTAGGGCCTGGCTCAGTCCCGTAGGATACAGCGAATGAATAAAGCACCCTGGTTTGCAACGAAGAACCAAGTGACACAGAGGGCAGGGCAGCCTATGTGATTTCAGCCCCTGGCTTTCTACGTATTGAACTGGCTTAAGAGTAGAAAATGTTTATTTGCTGGCCAATCCTCTACTCCAGGGAATGAAATATGGAACTACGATGGATTAAATATTCCTTCACCATCATAGGTCACTTCCACTTCTTCTCGATCTGCCCGAGCCTAAAGAAAGGCATATCCTGAAAATCTTCCTGTAATATTCAGCTCACATCTGGGACCACAGTCTCCTGAGCAACATCCCCTCTGGGAAGCCAAGTGCGTCATTTTATGCAACTCATTTGTAAAGGTTCTCACTGAATATGTGTTTGGGAGAGCATGAATGATACGTCAAATGTACTGCACCATAAATTGGCCTTTAAGATATAGATTGTGGAATAAAATATGAACATGTCAGAATCATGCATTCCAGGTTTAAAAACCCCTTGAAAATAAACATCGTTAATGCAAATCTTCTGCATTCATTTCCTGATCTGCAAATTTTCAAGTTCTTAATCCAATTCCTAGAGAGACTAGGACCTTGACATGTCCAGATTTCTGTTAAAACTAATTTTATCTATTGCTTTTTACTTTTTAAAAAATGTTACTAAATTTCTGTTATCTGGGCATGTCAAGGTCCTGATCTCCTTAGGACTTGGATGAGGAACCTGAAATTTTAGAGATCAGGAAATGAAAAGTAAAATGGAAAGGAGGAAGAATACTTTGTAATGGGTTTGCACTGCCACCGAGTACATCTAGAGGAAATCAGCAAAAACCAGGCAATTGCTTCCACATTACATTCAGCAGCACTAGAGAATTTAAGCCACCTGGGGAATAAAGACACTGAGAGAGAGAAAATGTCACTAAGCTCTCTTAACGATGGAAAAAGAGTAAGCAGTAAACATCACTCCACAGCTTGGCAATCCCTTCTCAGGGTATAGGAGCTACAAGTAAAAAACACCCCAAATTATTTTTTTTTTTAAGATTTTATTTATTTATTCATGAGAGATATGGAGAGAGAGAGAGAGAGGCAGAGGCAGAGGGAGAAGCAGGCTCCCTGCTGAGCAGGGAACTTGATGCGGGACTCGATCCCAGGACCTCGGGATCATGACCTGAGCCGAAGGCAGATGCTTAACCATCTGAGCCACCCAGGCGCCCAAACACCCCAAATTATTAACTCTGCTTTGGAAAACTGGCTCAGAGTTCCTCTTGGATTCCAGCTGAATCTGCAAGATTCTCTTTTTTCAAGGTATTTTAGATTAGGTGATTGTTGAAAAACGAGACAAAGGCTTTCTTTTCTAGAACTTCAAGAGCATTTACAACAACTACATAAAACAAAATGTGTTCTCATTTATTTACGTTCCAGGTTGATTTTTTCATTCATCCATTACTTGCTCACCCAACAGCCTCCAAGGTGCTGGGACGCCTGAGCAGTTGAATTTGCATAAAGAAGCCGTCACTGCCCTGAGCACACAAGCTTCCTCTCTTTTCTGGCATTCAGAAAACAACGAATGAAATGATGACCGGCCTCAGTCAGGTTACATCCTTACAGCCTGGATCACCACCTTAAAATGGCTGTTTAAAATGTATAACCTAAGGGGCGCCTGGGTGGCTCAGTCGTTAAGAGTCTGCCTTTGGCTCAGGTCATGATCCCAGGGTCCTGGGATCGAGCCCCGCATCGGGCTCCCTGCTCAGCGGGAAGCCTGCTTCTCCCTCTCCCACTCCCCCTGCTTGTGTTCCCTTTCTTGCTGTGTCTCTCCTGTCAAATAAATAAATAAAATATAAAATAAAATAAAATAAAATGTATAACCTAAAAGTTAAACCATGCCCTCAATAAGGGTAGCTCCTACTTCAGAATATGGGGAGGGGCGTGGGAAAGAATTCTGACATAATCCCACAACTACTGACAACCGTGGTGTCTAGGACAGTAACCACCCGCCGTATGCGGCTATGAGCACTTGAAACGTGGCTAAGGTGACCAAAGAACTGAACTTCTAATCTAAGTTTAATTAAAATTAAAACTGAAACATTATAAAGAATATTTTATACTCTTGTTATGGTAGGAACATTTAACTTTAACTATTGAAAATTCAGCATATGAATTTAAATATGCTGTAAGTACATAATACACTCTGGATTTCAAAGACTTAGTTTAAAAAAAGAATGTGAGATAGAGCTCATTAACTTTTTTCATATTGACTTTATGTTGAAGTGATCATAGCCTGGATATATTGGTTTAGGTAAAATATTATTATTAAAATTAATTTTACCTATTCCTTTTCACTTTTTAAAAAATGTGGCTACTAGAAAATTTTAAATTACATATGCAACTTGCTTTCTATTTTAGACAGCATTGTTTTAAAATATATTTTCTATATGGAAACCCCACCATCACCTCGAGCATAAACTTTCTCCCATGCCTAGCCCAAAAAGCTTGTTACCACCTTGCCTTCCAGATATGCATCTCTCCAAAACACCTTATCTGGGTCTCCGGCTGAGCAGGCAAAGTCAAATACCTAGACTTCTGGTCTCATTCACTGATGATGAAAATACAGTCTCTTCAATGTGGCAAGTTGGATTCAATCTACATTAATTGTTGGCTCAAATCTCTACCACGCAATGACACTGCTGGAGATTCAAGCTAAAAGCAAAGGGTCTCTGTAGTAGAGGAGTTCCCAGGTGGGGAAGTCCCACGCTTGCATACGAACTATACAAGGCCCACGTGTTTGATAAAGGAATGTGCATGACATGTGGGAGAGGAAATCTCTAGGACTCTGTAGGAGCATTAGGGTAGCCATCCCTTGATGCTTCGATGAAACTTGAATCATTGCTCTATTGGAGAAAAATGGACTCGTTATCAAAAAAGGACTCGCCATAGAAAGCCAGATTCTTCTCATTCTGCCTTTGCTGCCTAATAGCAATGTGGCCTTGCAGAGTCAGTAAATTTCTTCTTGAGACTTCTTTTTCTTAACTGTGGGGGGAAGGAATAGAAAAAAATCTGTCCTACTTCCCTCCTAGTTATGATGATTCAATGGAATCTAGTATATGGAAGTTACTGGTCAATTACAAAGTCCCAAATGCACGAAAGGTGTTATCATGATGATGGGGATATCAGAAGAGGGGTGCAGGCGTGCGGAGGCCAGAGAAGGCTAACAGCACAGAGGCTGTGTCAGCTCTGTGTGCAGGGCAAGGGCGCATGGGCTTCTCCACGAGACTTAAAGAGCCCAAGCATCACTTCTCAGATCTACCTTACCTTGTGAAGCACAGCCAGGAAATACACAAGATTAAACAAATCTTTGGGCACCAGCTTCCATTTTTAATGACTGTTAACTTCTACCAAAAAGTCTTTGGAAGTGAGGTGTTAGATTCCTGGTGAATGTGTATGAAATGTTGGAGGAAGACTGGGTTGGTCATGAAAACTGGCAACTACCCCAGATGCTGGAATTAAGTATAGCTGTTGGCAAATGGAGTTCTTTCAGCATGCAGCCTGTGATCCCAATGCTTGTTTCAGAAACCACAGCATGTTTCTCCTAGACCAAGGGGTCTCATAATATTCTCAAAGTCAAACTGAATCTTTATTTCATTAAAAATGTATACAGTGTTCTAATATTTTTAGTGGGTTGAGTGAGGTGTAACTCATACCCTCCCCCCAAAAAACAAACTAAAATACCACAAGTTTTAGGATAGGTATTATTGTAATTCTCAAAAGACTATAAACTCACTTAAAAATGTAGACTTCAACACTCATACCTAAAGTTATATGTTCTCATGTTGTGAAATAGGTAAGCATGACCAGGTAGGGAAACTACATACTTTTCTGGCACTGAGGTTAATTTCTTTTTCTTTTTTCTTTTCTTTTCTTTTCCTTTTTTTTTTTTTTGCATTTTTTTCTTATTTTGGTTTTATCCTTTTTGTCTTTGTTGTTGCTATTCATGATTAATATTTTTTTGAATTTTTAAAAAATATTTTATTTATTTATTTAGCAAGAAAGAGAGCACCAGTGTGTGCATGCATGTACCAGGGGAGGGGCAGAGGGGGAGGGAGAGAGAGAATCTCAAGCAGGCTCCTCGCCGAGCACAGAGCCCAACTTGGGGCTTAATCCCATAACCCTGGTATCATGACCTGAACCAAAACCAAAAGTTGGACATTCAACCAACTGAGCCACCCAAGCGCCCCTCAAGATTAATTTTTTAAAATTATTTTTATCAGCTTTTTCAGAGATAAATCCAAAGAAAGTTTAATGTCAATTTGGAAATTTCAGCATATTTTGGTGATTACCAGGGTTACGATAAAGTCAAAAGCTAGATATAAACTGAATTTGAAGAAAAAAGTTGTTAAAACATTCATCTTTTTTCCTGTCAAGATGACGACGATGATGACACCATGCGAATTTGTTGAATACGAATTTATAGGACATTTCTTCCACTTAGTAGTAAAGGTACTATTCTGTAAGCCAATTTTCCATAATTCACTTTGATGTATTTAGATAGGAACTTGATTATTTCAAAATATGAATTTTAAACTCATGGCCAGTCTTTGGTTTTTTGCATTCAAATATAAAGACAGCCATATTGCAAAGGAGGTACGCAGGCACAGCCTATGACAACCACAATGACCAAATTTTTCAATCACTTTTAAAAATTCAATTTTAAGAATGAAGAGAAAGAAATGTTACTTTAGGGGCACCTGGGTGGCTCAGTCATTAAGCGGCTGCCTTCGGCTCAGGTCATGATCCCAGGGTCCTGGGATCGAGCCCCGCATCGGGCTCCCTGCTCAGCAGGAAGCCTGCTTCTCCCTCTCCAACTCCCCCTGCTTGTGTTCCTGCTCTCACTACCTCTCTGTCAAATAAATAAATAAAATCCTTAAAAAAAACAAAAAAAGAAAGGTTACTTTAGCTCCCCACACGTTCCAAGCTTAGTTAATATCAGAGCCACTCAGAAAGTGACATCTCTGACGCAGACAGGCACCCTTCAGTAGTAAACCAACCCAGAACATGAACCCTTCCCCCAAAGAGCCAATTTATTGCAGAGGTTGGAAACTCAGGTGTACGACTTCAAGTGTGTATCTCAAGAAACAGATTCTTCTGCATGGAGGGTAGTAGTAAGGAAAAGAACAAATGTGGAGCACGCAGCTTTGAGGTAAGGTAGGCTTACCTGCTACCTCCTGGAGAGGATTGGAGGGGGCTTGAGGGCAGTGTGAGAGGGCTGGTACCTGAGAGTCATGGAAACAGAGGGTGCATGGAGGTCCAGGATATGTGGGAGGCGGGGGGGCGGGGGGGAGGCTGAAACAAACCTCATGAGACCCAGCACCTATGCATGTCATCAACTGGTACATACCACAGTAGTTGATGATGCCTAATCTATTGTCCTAGGCATACTGAACTTTTCACTAACTAAAAATGAGAAAATATAAGCCCGAATCATTTACTATTAGGATGAAAGTTAACTTTCTGCTACATGTTTGATAAATATGAAAAGAGATGCATCAGTGGTATAGAAAACCCATGGGAGTGGATAATCCAAAAACCATCGCAGATATGATTTTGGAAGCTATCAAATGATTGGCTTCAGCATCTGAATTTGTTCTGATTAAGCTAAAGCTAATATTAATTGTTATTCCTGATTATATAAATGCAGATCATGGAGAAAAAGTGACCCAAGCATATGATTATTTTATAAGCAATTTGCCCTAAAATTAAAAAGCAAAAAAAAGGTAACTTTATCAATCTTCAAGAAGCCCAAATTGGATAATTTACATAGAAATGATAAAGAGATGGGCCCTCCCCTGGACCAGCTACTATTCCAGTTGAATAGATATGGATCTAATTCTCTAGAGATTTTTAGAGGTAAATATTAAATCACCCAAGCTTTAAAACATCAATTTGTCTGTATAACTCTCTTCCAAGATGATCAAACACTGTTTTTCAGAGACTGAATTTCCTCATTAGCTAAAGCAACCCAAATATGTACCTTACCCGACTATGAAGTATAAGAAAAGGGTAACTCAGAAGGGAAATTTAAGTGTCTTATTTTGACAAATAATAACCTAAGACAGATGCTCTTCATGTACCACTACCTATGTACTTAAAAACAGATGTCCACAAAATCATCTCACGTATTTTTCTACCCTAATCTACCCACTGCTCCTTACATAAAGCCCTCACTCTCCAGCACCCTCAAGCAGCCCTCCCCATGCTGTCCCACTTACTAGAATGTCGTCTACTAGAATGAATCCATCTTCCACATATCACCCCAGTCTGAAGTGTTTCTCCTGCTCAGAAATCTACAGTCTTGTCAGAATTTGCAGTCGTTGGCTACTTATTGACTATGTTCTGGGAGATGTTTAATTTCTTATGCCTTGATCCATCGCCCTGCTTGCCCCACCCATGACACAGAAAGTGCTTTTAATACGGCATGCCTAACCCTGCCAACTCAACAAATGTGATTAAGAACCCAATGTGTCCAGGCACAGGGCTAGATGATTCTCATTTGCTTCTTTGTCATCACCCACAATGTCTAGCACAGGCTCAGGCACATCATACATACTCCATGTGATGCTTGCTAATTAACAGATTGGGGACCAATCAAAAATTAACAGTACAGAAAGCTTTGTTACCACCTTGCCTTCCAGATTCAAAAGCCCTAACATGCATTATCTGAAATACCTCATCTCTGTCCATGGGTGAGCAGGCAAAGTCAAATGTCTAGACTTCTGGTCTCATTCATTCATGGTAAAAATACAGCCTCTTTAATGTGACAAGTTGGAGTCAATCTACATTAATTATCAGTCTAATCTGTACTGAGCAACGACAGTGCTGGAGATTAAAGCTAAAAGCAAAGGGTCTGTGCATTAGAGGAGTTCCCAGGTGGGGAAGCCCCATGGGTGCATACAAACAGCATGAGGCCACAGCATGTGCAAAGACCCAGATATGAGAGACAGTGGTTTGTTAGAGCTGGGGTAAAGGATGAGTGTATAAGGAGGAATTTCAAGAATGGCTGGAGAAGTGGTAAGAGCCAGACCCTGTGGTACCTTGATGACAAGCTATTCCCCCCAGAAGACTAACTGCCGTGAGGTCAGAACCCATGCCTCTGCATATTTGTATCCTCAGAGCCTGGCCCAATGTGTGGCACTACTACTTTAAAAAGCATATCCTCTGGGAAGTGATTCTAGACCAACTCCAGTAGAGTTGGGTGCTGCTTCCTCTCTGTTCCTATAACTTCCTTTAGAAGAGTCTTATCATATTGCTTGAGTCATTTTTTTTTACATGATGTAGCCTCACAAAACCCAATGGTTCCTTCAAGGGCAGAGACCAGGTTTATTCATTTTAGTATTTCCAAGACTCAGGATGCCAAAGACATGCCAAAGACCCTTGATGAACTTGACTGAATGAACACGCACATATGTTACAAGTCCTTCAAACCTTCTTTAAACACTGTAATCTAGATCCTCCTACATCCTCTTTCTGCTGCTCCAGAATATGAATAATTAGGAAGAAAACACAATGACTGAAGCCACCCATGGAATGTACATTAACACACACACACACACACACACACACACACACACACACACAAGACATCCCCCCACCAAATCTGCAAACAATTCAGCACAAACCTACTGACACCCACATACATAGAAACACCCCCCCACAATCTGTCAGCCTATACACCTGTAACCTTAAACAGCCTCAATTTTGTCTGTTCTAAACCCACAGCTACAAAATACTTTCTCTTTATTCTTCTACTTAATTTTCATCCTGGGAAAAAGTGTCAAGGCAATGTGACTTTTTACTTTGAGGGGGGGAAACGTGCAAGAAATATTAAGATATGGTTCTTTTGATCCTATAAGCTTGCTCTCTCAAGTTATTAATTTCCCATTCACTTCATATTATTCCAGTAATGCACTGTTCTCATAAAATGCAAAATGTAAATTAAGTTTCCATTCAGAACTCCTGGCATGCCAGAGGAACCTAGTTTTCGTGCAGTTATTTTGATTTTGCAATGCACCACAAACTAGAATATACTAAAATTTTTCCCTTACCATGTTATACATTTAGAATTTCAGAACTCATGTGTTTCATGTTCAAATGTCTGCATTACAGGCTAAAAAGAAACTATTCTTAAGAGAAGAGCATAGTGCAACTGCCAGTTGACTTTCTATACCCATTCTCCCTTTTTCTGTAAGA
The DNA here is from genome assembly GCF_964656455.1 of Halichoerus grypus. Taxonomy (NCBI): domain Eukaryota; kingdom Metazoa; phylum Chordata; class Mammalia; order Carnivora; family Phocidae; genus Halichoerus; species Halichoerus grypus. Next base: position 165,579,663 of record NC_135715.1, read on the forward strand.
GAACCCCCAAATTTTAGTTGGGCTCATTGCCACCCAAAATTAAGACTATTTCCCAGCTCCTTTGCTGCAGCATGTTGACATATGACTAAGTTCTGGCTGATGAGATGTGAGTGGAAGTGACAAGTGCAATTTCAAGCTGTACTTTAAAAGGTTGGGACATCCTCTCCCCTTCCCACTTTTAAAATAGCTGCATGAAAAGTAGGTTCCTGGAAAGCAGGCCTGGTGGCAGCCATCTCAAACCCCACAAACACAACCAATTCCTAAAGGACAGAAACCCTAAGGACAGGGGACAAACAGGACAGGAGTCTGAGCTTCCAACAACTTCTCAGAGCACAGCTGTCTGAGATTCTGGATTTTTATGTGAAATAGAAAAAAAAATCATATCTTTTTAGAGCCTCTGCTAGCTTGCGTCTCTGTTACAAATAGTTTCATCTATGTTCTTAATAATTCAAAGGGTAACAGAAACTGATGAATGAAAACGATACGTGCCTAAATGGCCCCAACTTACAGTATAAACATTATTTCACATCTCAGTCACACTTCTTTTACTCAGAAAGGTTACCAGAGCTCCTGTAAATGGTGTCCCGAGTGTGCAAGTACAGTTTAGTGGAACACACACACACAACTCACAATCAGGACAGCTGGGTTCGAGTCCCAGTTCTTCCTACTAACTATGTGATCTTAGGAAAGTTACATACTCTTTGAGACTCACTTTCCTCCTCTGCAAAGTGGGGCTAACCCCTTCTTTGATGTTGGCCTTTCAGGACTATTTTGAAGTCTGAAGAGAGAGGATTATCTGTGCAAGGGCTTTGTATAGTATAAAGCACTTACAGGCAAGATGGTTATTAAAATATTCCAAACAAAAATCCTCCTTCATGCAAGGTGGCTCATATCAAAACCTAGTCCCTGGACATACTTTCCTTGTGAATAAAGGGCCTGCAGTCCCTGTTGTTAGCTAAAGTGGTTAGAGATCAGTGTTATGGTCTTAGGAGCAGACCTCCTTTCATTTAACTCAATACCCCAAGCCCCAGTGCTTCAACCGGCAACATGTCATTGATTAGAAAGCCAAAGAGTTTAGACCAAACAGCACAAACCCAACACTATATTTAGAAAGGAAGCCCAAAGTTTGCGTACCAATAAAATATGGTATATCTCACCATGCTTCATACGTCATGCACTGACCTATGTTTGGCTTTTCCTACTGGAGACAGAGATGGCAGAATCAAACCATGATGAGATGTCCATATTTTTCTTCCTCACAGAGATACACATAGAATACAAAACTCAGTGTGAGAGAAAGACACAAAACGTTATACACAACTTGGACAATAAACGTTATCTTTTCAGAGAAAGCACCTTGAATGACCATCCTGAGCCAAAGACTGTGGCCCCATCCAGCCATCCTCAATTAATGGTAGTGGTTTACAAATCCTGGGGCAATATTCAGTGAGCTCTCCTTATGTGCCGGGCACTACAGGAAACTAAAGGCTTCATGAACTTTCTTTCCTTGAATCCTCTCAACAGCCCTGTGAGACACATGCTAGTATCTTCCCCATTTTACAGATGAGAAAATGGAGGGTCAGAGAAGTAAAGCCACTCACCAAGTTCTCCAGCTCGTAAGTGGTACACAGTCAGGATTTAAACTCAGGCAGCTTTACCTTCTGTCCACAGGCTTAACCCCTACCTTACTCTGACTCTTACTGGAATGCCAGCAATTAAAATAGAATAAATGTTTACATTCCCTTTGGAAATACTTTCTGATGAAGCCAATCTTTCAACTGGAAAGAATGTCAGAAATATTTAGATGCACCCCTACAGTAGCTGTTCCAACTTTTTGAAAGTGAAGAAGTAATTTATTGCGACGAGAAGCCAGGGGTGTGAACTACAACTCACACCCACTCCCCCAGGCCCATCTGCCACTCACAGAACAGTGCTGCTCGCTACGGGACCTCGGCATGGGACAGGCAGTCCATTTCCCTCAGAAGAGAATACCACATATCAACTTTACCTGTGTTTTCTCCATTTAAATCCCTTTACTTTCTCAAAGAACATCTGTTTAGCCTGACACAGCCCTAGATAAACCAAAAATGGAAACCCCCCAAGGCCAATAGCTAAACAAAGGCTTCATTCTTAACCCATACCCCTGAGTGCCTGAGAGCCCTGCAGAGTAGAAGTGTAAAATGAAGACGGCCCACTGTTGGGCTATTTCCTCCAACCCCTTAGCAGGGGTGAGTTTCTCTACCCCTCTGCCTCATCCTCTCCCACACCTAGCCCAGATGCCTGGCACAGAGGATCTGCAGTGTGTGTCCTGAAGGGATAGAAGTCACAATAGGGCTGGAGAATCAAGCAGGGCTTAAAGATGTGCTTAAAGACCACAAGGCTTAAAGATGTGCTCGGTCCAGGAGTGCCTGGGTGGCTCAGTTGGCTAAGCGTCCAACTCTTAATTTCCGCTCAGGTCATGATCTCAGGGTCGTGAGACTAAGCCCCATGTCAGGCTCTGTGCTGGGCATGGAGCTTGCTTGGGATTCTCTCTCTCCCTCTCCCTCTGCATCTCCCCACCCTGCTCTTGTGTGCTCGCTCTTTCTCAAAAAAAAAAAAAAAAAGATGCTAATGGTCTAATCTGGTGGCCACCAGCTGAAGGTGGCTCCTGAGCACTTGAAATGTGAGCAATGTGAATTGACATGTGCTTTAAATGTAAAATACACACTGAATTTCAAAGACTTAGTATGAAAAAAAAGGATGCAAAATTGGCCATTAACAATTGTTTGTATTGATTGCATGTTGAAATGGTAAGTTTGGATATACTGAGTTAAAGTCTAGTATTAAAGTAATTAATTAGTACAGCTAACTAATGAAGTAATTAATGAATAAACTAATGAAAATAAAGCTGCTAGAAAATTTATATGTAAGTATACACATGGCTCGCATTATATATTTCTATTGGATAGTGATCGTATAGGCCACATTTAAGAATTTGGACTTTATCCTAAGAACAATGGTGGCCATTGTGAACCTTTAAGCCGAGGCATAACACGATCAGACATGAATTCTCAAAACTCTGGCTACAAAATGGAGAATGGGCTTCAGAGGGAAATGAGCTGATGTGGGAGGGCGCTTGAGGAGGCGCTACACAGACTGGGAGACAGAAGATAGTGGCCGAAACACGGATGGCATTGTCCCTAGCAGCAGAGATGGAGAGAAGTGGACAAAGAGAAACCATCCTTAGGAAGTAGTGCCAACAAGATACGGATATTGATGAATAAGGGAGAAAGGAAAGGGTACGGATCAGGGATGCCTCCCGAGGTTCTGCTATGAAGACTGGGTGGCCATTCAGCTTCCACACCCTAGTAAGTACGCATCGCGTAAAAATGGCCCATCAAGTTATCCTGGGATGGCAGCAGGCTGTCTGCATGAAGTTCCCCTGCAAGGGGCACGAATCACGGATGCTCCGGGAGGCTCTGGAACCAGTGCATGTTGTTCCAAAGTGCTTTCCTTCTGAAAAGCTCCCAGAACAAGTAACTCAAGATTCTACCCAGACAAAAAAAACTTTGGAAAGCTGTTGGGAACGCTGAGGGTAACTGCTGCTGGGACCAGGAAATGAGCTGAAGGCACAACAACTGGGATGGGCGGCAGTGGAAGCAGGGTGGGGTCTTTGCTCCCAGGCCTCTTCCTGGCTTCTTTCCTAGGAAATTCCAGGAGTCGGGACCGGCAGGGGAACGGGCGTTGGAGGCAGACCAGACTCAAAAGCCAGGTCAGCGCCTTACTAGCTGGGTACCCCTGGCCTCTTTCAGGTTTACATCTCCTCCTCCCTCCTGGGGAAAAGCCCCACCTACCTTGGGAGGATGCAGGACAAGAAGACAGGTACAGCATCTGAGAAATAGAGGGAGTGCCCCAAACCGGGGCTGGGACCAGGAGGCCTTCCTCCTCCTTCGCTGCAGCGCCCTGGACACCCGCCGCCCAGAAAGGGGCGACAGGTGCGTCAGGACCTTCCAGCCTTGAGCCGGCTCACCTCTCGGAGGCAAAAGCACAACAAAGCTCCGGAAGAGCCAGGCAGGCTGGTTCGGTGTCCCCTGCATGGAGAACCGAACACCATGCCGCACGGCAGGGATGTGGGAGGCACGCTCCTTCCAGGGCAAGCCTTATCATGAATAATTAAAGTGAAGCTCTGCTTATCAAACGAAATGAACAAAGGATGCCTCTGACACAGCAGCCACTTTTTGTTGTTGTTGTTCTTGTTGTTTTAGGAGGCCCTTTTTTCTCAGTTACCGCTGCTTCTAATTTGATCATCTTCAGAGGCCTCCCTATCAATTTGGGTAAATTAGCACGCTTCTCTTCCGTATGGAGCTGCGGCCGTAAATCACAAATATGAGTGCGTGTAAAATTATATAGCATGGGCCCAGTGTAATAACAAACACATTTATATTTTATAACTGCTGTTTTCTCCACATTCGAGCTGTGTTACTGCCGGGGCCCCGGGGGCTCGCAAGCACTCCCCGCCCGCCCTGTGCGCCACAGTCTCGCTTTGTGCGCAGGTTTCCTGCCCCCTCGGCTCAGCCCGCTATCTGCCAAACGCCAGCCGGCTCCTCTTTGTGCGGCGGTGGGCAAGGGATCATACCCGCTCAGGGCACTCTGTGCAGCGCAGCAGAGACACAAACGAGCAGGTGACCTTTCAAACCGTGTCAAAACGGGCCCTTGACCCAGAGACCTCAAAACTTCAGTGGCCTCACTGTCTAAATCAGCCAGCTGAAAAGACCTATGTTTGCACAATGTGATTGTGTTTACACAAAGATTTAACGCCTCAATAGAGCAAAAGCTGTTCAGTTAATTTTAATTATTGCTTTATTCTTCCCACAACAGAGTAAAAAAAAAAAAAATGGTTAACAGTGAGCTGGTGGTAATTGATCCCGTAAGCTTTGTGCCTATGGTCCTTCCAGCTTGAGCAATGACAGTAGTGGGAAGGAAGTACGAAAGGTTTCCTTAGCTGAAAGGATTCTTTCCAGTCCCTGCCTTTCCTTATTAAACATTCTTTGTGGAGAAGATGGACACCAAAGAAGACCACAGAAAAGACCACAGAAAAACTTGGAGACCTGAGTGTGGGCAGAGGAAAGCACACAGGTGGGTTCGGGAAACCTTCTATATGCCCAGCAGCAAACTTCGCAAGCAAAAGGCAAATATCAAAGGCAGGATGGGGGCCCTGCCAACTCTAATGATTTATGAAGGTTATTTCTTTGGCAGGTAGAATAAATAAAAGAGGAAAGTAAATTTGGAAATACAAAGATATAAAGGAACACAGGATCAGACAAAAAATAAATAAATAAATATAGGCAAACAATCCTCAAAAAGTAAAGCCCACAGGGGTCATGTGTGCCGTTCCTTCCACCTTCCAGGGATTTGTCTTTTGGTGTTAAAACCTTTTCTTTCTGCAGACCTCTGGAGGACAATGCAAGTGCCCGTTGCTTGGAGGTTCCTGTAGATCCTTGTGGCAGAATGTTAGAAACCAGCTCTTCTCCCTCACCACGTGCTTTTGTGAATACAGAGGACAGACTGCTGCACACAGCAGCAAATCTAAACCTGAGTTTGGGGTCTTTGCCCATTAGGGGATTCATAATTCCTGTATGGAGCAAGTATTTTTCTCCATAACACATTTAATACATCGGTCAATATCCTCCAAAAAGTGGGGCAAAACAGGGATAAAACACGATTATCTCTAACTCCACATTTATCATACAAATAAAAATAAAAGCACAAACTGTTTGTTCACACTCCCCTAAGACAGCAATGGGCAACTTGTACACCAAGATCCATCCATTCATAGCTTCTTCCAACTTCCCGAAGGCACCTCCATTTGGATTTTTCAGTTTAGGAATAAACGAGGACTGCTAAGGTGCATTCTTTTAAGGAGTCAGGGAGAAGTTTCTGTTTACGACTTCTCTCCACAAATTTCCTACAATATGCAAACACACTGGTATTGAGATATCACTTCGAGAATCAATACCTCGCATCTTCGAAACCAGCTTTCTTTCTTAAAATGGAAAAAAAACCAACTAAGATCAAGGATTTTTAAGTTCAATCAAAACATACAGGATATAGGAATATACTATACTCCTCTGCATTATATCATTCCATTTTCTTAGCTCTTCTGAATTTGCTGTCACATTAAACAAGTAAGATAATAACTCATATGTTACTTAGCATATGTGTGAAATAAGTAGAATGGCAAACATTAGGCCATTTATTTTGCTGAGCTATAACAATATACCTAAATTCATTTATATCCTATTTTAACTTAGGCACCCTCGCAAAAAAAAAAAAAAAAAAAAAAAAAAAAAAACAGTTTCTAAAGGGAAAACAGCGTAAGGTTGGCTCTACAGCTCAGCAGAGAAACCTGTGAAAGATCATCCTCCGAGCCTCCACTTCCTCATCTATAAAATGGGAGCAATGAGAATATTTACCCCACAAGTGAGTGAAGGTGAAATGACATGAGGTACGTGAAAGCACTTAGTAAACTCTAAAGGTGAGTGCAAGTGATATTATTGCATATTTACTTGGACAAAGCAATACTATGGAGGCAGCCATTCCCAGGCTGGGTCCCCAACTGCCTGCTCGTTCCCAAAGCCAATCTGAGTAGGAAGGCCTCAGCCTACCCTTTCTTTAGCCCATCTGCTCTGGGGAGTGGTCTCCATAACCATTGTGTCTTCAGGTCATCAAGCTAAATATTCCTAATTGCCCACTGGGCCTAAAACTAAGGTCCGATAACAACTGTGATCCAAAACATGGCACTTACCATGACCCCAGGAGACCGGCTCGCTAAGCGCAATCCCTCCAAGAGGCAAGGGATAAGCTAATCCATGTGAAAGACACAGATGTCACGTACTCCCTACAGCCACATTCACATGGATGAGAGGAATAACGTCAGCAGTATTATCTCCAAACAGCAAGGACAATGCCATACAATTATAATAGCATATTGTCCACTGTATCTGGGGATGACATGTCTGACAATATTATTTTCTATGCATGTGAATGTAGCTGAAGGGGCCAATGCATAATTCACATCTCCTGACAAAATGTAAGCATAAAGTATGTGTCCATTAGATAATGCCATTTAAATGTCTTTACCTCCGATAGCACCTTTCTCCCCGAGAACTCAGACTGCTTCACAGTACTTTCCACATGGTGTTGGTGTGAACCGGAAGCACGAACGATAGGAAAGGTGCGGCAGGAGCGCATCCGAATGCCATGCGGTTTTCCTAAGAAAAGTTCTCTTTTCTGACTGAAAACACTTACTTCTGCACCAACAGTCACCCTTCTTTTTGATAACGAGGAAACAACTGTTGTGATTCAGTGAAGCTGCTGTACGTCAGAGGACAGGTAGAATATGATCGTTAGTGCCCGGTCAGCTAAGCCCACTTGGCGAAAAGCCTCCCTCCCACACACCAGCCTGGCAGCTCATGTGATTCAAATCCCTGCCTCAGCAAAATCTCAAATTATTACAGGTCAGGAGCCTTCAGCAAGGTGGGGGGGTAAGGGGGATGTCGCTTGTCAAGAGTTCCAATCACAAACGTGGAATCTAGAAAGCTAAGCATCTAGCAGAGGTAGAGAGACTTCCCTGATGTCCTAAGGGGGGAGACCAGCACATCTAAGTCCTGACGAAAATAATAAATTATACAATATTTATACTTAGTCAATGTTTAAAAGATCATAAAAGGGGACCAAGACCTGGTGGGTGCTCTTAAAAGGATGAGGAAGTATTTTGCACGTGGTGCAGAGTAACACAAAGAGAAGAAGCAAAGGACAGCTAAGGTTGTGTGAAGCCAGAGTTTCCCAACCTTGGCACCACTGACATTCAGGGTGTGATGATTCTTTGAGTGGGGGGTCGGGGGGGGGGGGCTGTCCTATGCACTAGAGGATATTCAGCAGCATCCCTGACCTCCATTTACCAGATGCCAGCAGCAACATCCCCCTCCAAGATGGACAACCAAAACTGTCCCCAGACATTGCCAAACATCCCCTGAGGGGCAAAATCAGCCCGAGCTGAGAATCACTGCATTAGGCAACTAATGATCTCACATTGGGGAGAATGGCTGGGCTAAAAGGTTTGCTCTCACATATAATGGCCCTTTAGTCATTGAGAGGAGGCCCCAGGACCTCCCTTAAACAGGCACGCAACTTTCATGTCCCTGCTGGCACCTCATTAGCCTCACAAGTTCTTGAAGGGTCAGGGAAGGCCCGCTGGAGTGGCTCAGCTCCCGTGGTGAGCAGGCACCCCGGGAGGGTGTGAGCACGGGGTGTCCAGCTGAAGGGCTGAGGGCTGACTCCAGCTCCACCCCTCGAGCACAGGGGTGCACCTGCCCCACAGGAGGGGCACCTGCTTCTGATTCACACAAAGGCATGATGTGGGTTAGCAACAGCCCTGCTGGGCAGACAGCAGCCATCAGATTCCTCTCTTCCAGGTATGTCAACTGATTTACCTCATGTAAGAGGCAGTAGTATTTCGTGGGGATGAGAATTAGCCAAGAATGTGACAGAGGCGAATCGAAAGGTTGAAGCAGCTAGGTGGGATGCCTCCTTTCCTCATGCCTGCATTCCCACGATTGCTTTCATCCAAAGAATAAAGATAGCCCACCCAGAGGAGCAGGAAGAGAGGAGGTTCAGAAGTGGGTACTGGCGTTCGTTCATGGCTGGGGCTATCCATGACTACTTTAGCCTTTGAAAACCCCTGTTTCTCAGGTCTTACCAGAGCGAGTGCAGATATGTAACCACACCCAATGGATGGGTGAAGAGTGGTGGAAAAGACACCCGGACATCTCTGGACTTTTCACTCCAGATCCTGCTTCGGTCGACTAGGGACAATCCATAATACACACACATGGAAAGTCATTCTGACAATCCACCATCAACAAAGACTAAAGGCTCAAAAAATCAAAACCACCCCCTCCCAAAGTCAGAATATAAAACCTGTCAAGCGATGAAGGAATGTTCTGACATCTGATGGCTCCCATAATCAAATGGCTAAGTCCTTCTTAGGACTTGATTAGTAAGTAAGTACTTAGGAAGTACTTCTGAGTAATTAATAACTGGTAGCAGAAATAATATTTTGCTGGCTCTGTCATTATCCTCTGATAAGGTTTTCTTTTGCATTTGGAAAGCTACTACTGGTTAGCTGGTTTAAGGTCTCTGGGACACTACAATATTCTCTCCATCATCCTAGCCTAGTTTGAGGTCTCCTACCTATTTTAAGGATACTTTATGCAGAAATGATTCCATGGAGCCTGATCTGGTCTGATAGTGGCAGGGCTTGTTGCTCTGAATAGAACTCTCCAAGCTTCACTTTCGATAGGGGGTGGTAGATCTCATTAGTATGGAGAACCAGTACCAGCCATTAGCGTCAAATAAGAGTTGCCTTTGCTAACTATTTCTGAACACAGTCACACAACGTGCTCAGAGTTTTCTCAATAAAATAGCTCCTCTGCAGGGCAATGAAGTTGCCTCTTCAAGGGGCCTCAATTTGCATACCCCTTTTCAACCATTTAAAGTGAAACCTCCGTGAAGCATCACTTCACTTCTGAAGAATCCTCCTCCCCACACTTCCAGTGAGAAATGGAAACCTCTACTTAAATAGGAGATACAATAGATAGAAAGCAATTACACTTTTTTTAAAATCACAAAACTGATTTTAGGTTTATTTTGTACCACATTTGTTCATTTGCTATAAGGAAAGAAAATAAGGTGTGCAAAAACATGCATTACTTCTGGGTAAAGCCATGTACCACCAAAAGCATCTGAGACATTTCTTGTGCATATCAAAGGAATGACATCCATAATGAAAAGTCATGGATCTAGAAGTCTCCTTTTACTCCTTCTTAATGAACAAAACAGTTGGAAAACCCAATAATTGCTTTTAGTCCATTTTATTTCTTACTTTATACTCTGTATGATATCAAGAAGAATGGCTACAAAAGAACCTGTTCCACTTAAGAGATAAAGCGGCACTGCCTTTAAGATGTTAAAGATGCTGCTTTGTTATTAAGTTAGTAGTTTTAATGTTTGTGCAAATACTATTAGTGCCTGTAGCAAATATAAATGTGTAACAATTTGCCAGTTCTTTCTTAAGAAGACTAAATCCATCATTTAAGTAGTCTTCAAATGTCTTATTTCTTTTAAGTTACATTCAAAAGGTATGCAGAGAAAAGAAAGACTCCAAGATTCGAATGTGTTTTCATAGCTAAAGGATTTCGTTGAGAAAGCAGGATGAGGGGACGCAGGTGCGAGACATTGTGTAGAATTTGCACTTATGCTCCATTAATTGCCAGCATATCTTCCTTTTCCTTTTTCCTCCCCTCCCCCCTTTAAATCCCTTTGGAAAACAGCAGAGCAGCAGGCCCAGACTGGTACCCAGCAGCAACACCAGGAGCAGAAGTAGCCAATTAGCCTCCAGAATACAAAGAGGGGGGAAAAAAAAATGATGCAGTTACCTAGCAACCAGAAAGAGCAGAAACAGCTGTGTAGCAGGCCCAGGCTGGTACCCAGGCAGAAACAGGATAGCCAATTAGCACACTGTATTTAATGCTGATGTGGTTTCCTAGTAACAGGCTGTACAAGTCTGTCTGTTGCGTTTTCTCCCTCCCTTCCTCACATTTTCCTCAATCATGCACAGTATTACTATTTGCCCTAATTACTGTTTCTCCACTGCTTCGAGCGGCCATTATTTTGTCCCCAGAGAAATTGGAAGAACTCAGAAAAAAATCTTCCATAATGACAGTATTTAGTTTCAAATTTAGATTAGCTGTAAGCCTTGAGACACTAAACAACAACAACAACAAAGAATGAAAAAAACAAAAAAGCCAGCAAATCGCCTTCTGCCTAAATTTGTAAGTAGCCTATGGTACCTTTTCTATATGCTAATATTTACATGTGGGTGAAGCAAAAAAATATTTAATAATGCATACTGTCATTTCGCCATACGCTACATTTCCGAAGAGGCTGAATCCTCTGTGTACTTGAATTTATTCATATTGATTTTCTGACACTCTCTCCTGAATGCTAGGAACATAAAATGTCTTATTACCTACATCAGAGAAGGGAGATGTATCTTTTGTTGTTCTTTTAAAAATACCAATACTAGTTTCAACAAGTTCATGACCAATTGAGAATTCAGTATGAGCAATCATTATTTCCTTTCTACAAGAGAACTTGAGTACAGGTAAAGAGTGTGTGTGGCCCACAGTAAGGGGATTCAAACATGGTAAATTCATAATCCCAGTAATGAATTCCAGTGAGGTGACATTAACCCACATGAACACACAAAATGAAGACAGAAAACTTTTAAAAACGACTACTGCACAGCTATTCTCAGATAATCCTACTGCATCTTGCTGCTCTTGGATACTAGAATATGTACCAGTCAAGTCTTTTCATGGGTTCTATTCATCAGGGCATAGATTATATAATTCTACTTTTTTTTTTTAAGGCATCCATTAGACTCCTAGAACTTCTCTCACTTAAAAGTGCCTTCAATTGTGGAACAATTTATAGTCCTTCTTACAAAATATTCCCTGATATGAAAATAGCAAGGGCTCCAGAGGAAGACATTATATACCATAACACACTTAACTGAGCAATAATCTACCATGAAGGGAGAGGACTTTCTCAACTGAAGGGTTTCTGGCTTCCTTCCCTAAAACAAAAGGATTGATGGCTTCTACCAACTTTAGCTAACCTAGTGAAACAGTTGAAACTATCCTAGCCCAACAAAGTTGGGATTTTAAAAAAACCGTACCTTGTTTGACTGAAAACAATATGCATAACAGTTTTACTTTACTGAATTCCATAAATTAAATGTCAACTATAGTAATGAAAAGAGGATGCATTCTGAAGGCAGAAATAACAAAAGAAGCCTAACTCTATGTTTTATGACTCCAGATGAGTGGTTTACAATATAAAATGAGTTTTAAATTATAAATGCATTTTATTTTGCAAACAAAATAAAGGGGGTCTAACCTGAATGCAGGTAACTTTTGAAGGGAAGAAAGGAAAAGATGGAGGGTCCAAAAAAAAAAAGAAAAAAGGCGGTGGCCAGGGCCGGGGCAGCGGTGGGCGGGATCTGCCAACTAGGCCTAGTTCAGGACAAAGCTGGACCTACGCTCTGTAAGGAACTAGCAATGGGGTGCCCGGGTCTTCCATCCCTAAAAGCTTCTGGGGTCCAGTCCTGGTCAGTCCCTGACTCTCTTACTTCAATAAGCACAGATGGTGAAGGAGAAGGAAAGGTGAACAGAAATATGGGACAAACCATGAAAAGCTTATTCTCACTGCAGACACTCTTAAATAATTTAAGTGGGTTGACCTCCATTACATAAGCTAGTCAGATTCTAACATTGGCAACCAAACATGGAGATGCCGCAGGACTGGCAAAGAACTCTGTCACTGGTTGGCCAAATAACCAGCACAATAAAATGTCACTAACTCTTGATTACTTTGAACGGTCTTCCTTATACTAACATTTAGCTTAATAACTGTCATATCAACATATGACTTTTAAAAATGGTTGAAAAGAAGTTACTCTTAGAAAATGTAGAAGATCCAGTAGCAGAGAAGGAAGGGGAGGAAGTCAAGGTGGGAAATGCTGCCCCAGCTTCCAACCCACCCCACCTTCCCTCCCTACTTGCTGGAAGATTCCTGAAATTCCACTCACAGCCTCCCATAATCAAAGATTAAAAACATAATAACAATAAGGAATTTCATTCTGACGTAAGGAAAGGTAATAAAGGAAGGCTTCAAAGGCAGGAAGTGACTCAGTGCAGGCAAGCATCAGGTGTAAGATTCTTAGGTGGGGCATGAAGAAGGAACTGAGATTTTGGGAAACAGGTTTGCCCAGGGCCATCCAGTTCACCTCCATCAGGGTGGGGACAAAGAGAAATTGCCTGGTTGGAAAGAGCCAGCCTCTCACCATTGAATACCTGAGTCACCTGACAGAGCTTTGCGTCCCACTACACATATGCCCACAGTAGGCTGGATTCCCAAAAACTTCCATTTTCTTATCGGAACTAACCTCTTTATATGAAATGTCTGCATTCTCTTGATCCATTTTCAAGATTTCAACTATAATTTCTGTGAAACTCAAACTGGCTATTTTTCAAAGAAAGACACTCATTTTACAAATATATTTTCATCTCTCCTTATATTTTAACTAAGCTTTTTAAAAGGATTATTCCAGTTTAAAAACTGTTTTGTTTTGTTTTTTTATTACACACGACCTTCTTAAATTCCTTTGTTGTCTGATTCAAACGGAATCACTTCATTATTGTTTTAACTTCAAGAGACATAAGACATAAGTATTGTCTACCCCCAGCTAATTCTTATAATATCACTTAGATACTCTTTACAAAGCTCCACTTAATCTCCCCAGTATAATATGTACAGGATAACCATGATCATCACGGTCATTAACATTCTTATTATAATAGAAACAGCTTCTGTACATTATCTATTTATTAAAGAGAACAGTTATTTTAAGTCCACACTTGGCCTTCCCAATGTCACTCGTTCATTTGCACAGACTACTCATGACCTTCTTTTTCTCCTCTCCATCAAACAAAGCTGACCTAACCTTTAAATCTTAGAATTTATAAAATTCTATTACTTCCGCTGCCTTTTCTGAAATGAGATTCCTCTTTTCTCTTCCCTCATTCCTACTTCCCACCCCAATCCATGCTCTCTTCTCTCTTCAGACCAGATTCCAAATATAGTGACTTTATAAAACCATTTTCAGGTTTTTGCATCAAAAAGCAAGGTCCTCGGAGATGGGGGAAGGAACAGTGTGTAGTGTAATGGGGGTTCGAGAAATATTGTTTATGATGAAATACTTATTAATTTCATGCTTTTTTCTTTCTCTTCCATTCTCATTTTAACATGTTTATTTACTTCATGACTACCAATTATCCATTAAAAGGACATCTGGAATAGGCATCCCATGAAGCCTACATTTATTACCATATTATAATAATAAAATAAATGTGCTTGCTGTGTATATGCTGAGTTTACACCATTCCATCCAATATATGTTTACTGAAATTTATCTTCATAAATGTTAAGAGCTAGCATATTGCTAAATTATCATGTGGTAAAGCTCTAAGAATTTCTTGAATCATAAAATTATCCCGTCAATTGTTTTCCATCATCTCATTCACACCCGTTCTTTTCAAACTCTTTCTCTTAAGCTCTTGAATATGCTAAATCCAAACTATCACACCCTTCTATTAAACTCTCTCCACCTTGTGAACTGAACAGTTAACCCTTATTCTAGTTTCCATCCCATAATAGGGCTTTAATGAGTTTCTGCCTCAACACATGGATAAACTTCATTAGCAGCCATGTGTCTCAGCATATTAAAGGCCCTTTAATGCCTTAAAATTGCCCTATTTCAGTTGCTATTGTATAAATTCAAAGAATTCTTATCTATGGGGCTGAGGAGGTTGAAAGTGGTCGGTGGGCCCCCTACAGTTCCAGACTGAGGTATTTAATTTTATCCTGTTGATATGCCTGACCTTGAATTAGGTCTTCTATTTATATAAATTAGTGTATTATCACATCGGCATCATTTGAAACGATGAATGGCATGAATAAACACCCTGTCCAAAAAAGAGAAAAGCAACTTTTTCTAAATCGTCCTCACTGCTGCTTCTGACCTCTGATAGGCGCCCCTACTCTCATTCAGCACTCTGTCTCCCTTTGCACTCTTTCTTGGAAGGGCTGTCCCTTTCCCAGGGACTGCTTACTCAGTGGCACAGCACCTGACATCTGTGCGTACTTTGGGGAATGACTGATAGAACAAACAAAGTGAGTAAGATGATCACCTATCGAATAGGATGCAAGCCCAAGGGACAGGAGTCCTGGGTCAAATTTTCATTCTGCCACGGCAGGTCATAGAACTTGGGCTAAGGCATTTTTACACTGCTGGTTCTCAGTTTCCCCATATGTGATAATGCTTGCCCTAATTTCATAGGGATGGAGTATTAGCATTTGTCATTTTAATGAGTGAATTGGGACTGTTACAAGAAAGTCTCTCTTTAATCCTAAGGTAAAAAATGGTTTAATAGTAATGACCATAATAACAATAACTATAACCGTAACAATAATGGGCCTAGAAACGGAAGACCATCCCTTTGTAATTTCCTTGTTCTGGCTGTTAGTCACTTGATGAGGCAGTATGTTTAAGGACCCTCCCAACTTTATTCTATTTAGAAGACACTCAAAGTGGTTTTCATTGTCCATTTGTATTTAAACTATGTTTCTCATTTCCTCTTAATAATGAGTTATTAAGAGAATATCTACTTGATTTATTTTCCCCTTGTTTGTTAGCATAGAAGTTAAGAGCTCAGACTTGAGCAATACTGTTTGGTTTGAATCCTGGCCCAGCCACCTAGGAGCTGTGTGACATTGGGCAAGTTATTGACCTCTCTGGGCCTCATTCCTTCATAACTATAAAATAAGAATAGTACCTACGTCATTAGATTAAAAAGGTTAATATTTGTAAAAGACTTAGAACAATGCCTAGCATGTAGCAATTGTTTTATCTTTGTTGAATAAATAAATTACATTTCAAACTTTAAAGAACTTTCATTATATGTATAAAATAAACACTTCTATTTGCCTTTTAAACATGACACTCATCTTTTATTTATAATATTTTTAGCTACCTTTTCATTTGAAAACAAACTATTTCCCTAAATCTGAGTTAAACTTAAAAATGGTGCCACCTCAAGACCTGCCCCACAGCAGACATAAACTGTTAAGTAAATTGCACACTTGTGTTATCTTTCCACCTAAAAAGCATCCCTTTACATTCGTTGATGCAAAATCCAGAATGTCCTTATCCACACACCCATGGATTACGCTAAAGCAACCCCCGTCCATAGAAAGACTCCTCCAAGTAAGACATGTGAGAACATGGCCTCTTTTCTCCCTCCTCAGTGACCAACTACCAAAGATTTCATTGCTGGCCTTTGTCCTGACTTTATCAACATGACTCACTCTGAAAAGTATAAATGTAGACATGCTTTTATATGAGTTTCCATATTAGAAAAGTCGGCTCAATTAACACAAAATGCCATTTCAGTCACATGCTTTTTTCTTCCTTAGAAGTGATCAAGAAGAAATGTAGAAAACACTTCTTTCTTTCTCTTTTTGTGTAGAAACTACTAACATTTCAATAAATTGACTTTTGCTGAACACAAGCATAGTAAAGTGATTTTTTTTAATTGAAAGTGAAGATTTCCTTTGTATCAACATATAAGGATTATTTAGCTGATTCCAAGAAGATGAATAAACCTGTGATCATAATGATTGAATTACTGGGCAAGAAAAATAATGTTACACAAAGACCAGAAAACAGAGTGGGAGAGAAAGGTCTGTAATGGTTTGGCTGCTAAAGGACATTTTTACGCACATGCCAGCACTAAGTGCTCTTCGCAATGAATAAACCATATGTCCATTTTTCTATGCTTCCTTTCACTAAGATCCTGCGACTTCACAATATTCCCTTTGTCCCAGTCCCTGCCTCATCTCCCCCCTCCCTCGGTTCCCCCATCCCCAACTTCACCTCCTTGGGCAAACAGTATTGGTGCCCTAGCTACCAACTTGAACATCTGCTACCTTAAAAAAAAAAAAAAAAATCACCTCACTGCCTAACATCCTCCAGGGCAAAAAGTTTGAAGGATTCAGCATCCTCAAAAGAACAGCCACAGAAGGAGAAAAAAAAAAGAAAAAAAAAGGCCTATCTTTTCCGGCTCAGTAAATTCTGTCTATATAAAGATTAAATGAATAACATTTTAAAAATTCTTCAGTGCAAGCAAATCCATGTTACCAAGAATGTATTGTCTTTCTTATGCATAGAGGGAGACCCACACATTTTATTTTATTTCATTTTTGCAACTGTGTCTCCTTTTCAACATATTACCATATAGAAGAGATAGAGCATATATATGACTCTAGAGAAAAGAATGCCAATATTTTCCCTCCTTTTACCTGATGGTTTTCTCATCTTCTTCTTCTTCTTCTTTTTTTTTTTCCTGTCCCCAAACACTCCCCCAATTGAAAGATAAAGAAATATTTCCACTGAATTAAAGTGAGCCCGGTGTTAAAATAACTTGCCTGGATCCAACCAGAGCCCATTTTTTTAAACTCCATTTCAACATTTGGTGGGCAGCCCTGCCCCACCACTCACTTATATTAGCCACTCCTGCAACCAGAATTCCCATCGCCATACACCTTTGCCCTCAAGCTTTTACTAGTCCATTGCCTTTATATGTTTACACTTAATTTGATTCCATCTTTCATGCTTTTTTCATTATTCTTAGTTCATCCACACCACATAAATTATCACCTTTGTTTTCAGTTCCCCATGTGCCCCATTCACACCAATTCCAAATAAATACTTCTGATTCTCATCCATTTAATCCAAATTAATTCATATTCCCTCTCCCCATCCTCCATCCTCACCTCTAGCTCCCCTCCTGTTTCTCTTTCTTATAGCACCAAATTTTCCTTCCATGCTTATGTCTGAGCAAGGTTTTACAGGCAAAATGCTTCTGGAGGATGCAAGGTGATTGCTTTCTGTATTGTCTTAGGAAAGCCAAGCTCTCCAGCGCTGCCACCTTCAATAAGCCAATGCCTGCACGTCCAGATGCACTCTCTACAACCGGTGTCCCTGAGCATCACAACCCCCACAAAGAGTGAGGAAAAAGCTTCTCGCTTTTTGACGGTATTTAACTTTGCCTTATTTCTAGCTTACATAGAGCTGTTTTTTCACACAATCGTCATTAATCAATATCAATATCTATTGTAATAACTACAAACCAACTCCACTACTATCTTCGATGAGCTCTTACAATCTGCCAAGGATTTTACATATATTGATCCATTTAGTCTTCAAAACAATCTAGGATATAGATAAAATTATCCCTATATTTTACAAATGACTAAGCTGAGACTCAGGGAAGATAAATCACTTAACCAGGTCACAAATCTAAGAAGGAGCAGAGCCAGAACTCAGACCCAAGTCCACCTACTACAAAGCCCCCACTCTCAACCACTCTGCAACACTGCCTTCCAATACTGCAGGGCGCCTCCTTGAGTAAATTCCCCATGGGGAGGAGTCTTTCTACATCAGTCCACCATAAGGCAAGTGGTTGTAGGTGCTGGGGAACATAATGAGCTCCACCTTGATAATCACTCTGAGTAGACCGTGCCCAAAAAACAAAGCACCAAATAAGGCATCACTCCTAAAGAGGTCTCCTTCTGACACATCTCTTGGGAGAAGGGGATAGGAAAAAGAAGAAAAATGCTCTGGACTCCCCCTTAAAAAAAAAAGAATCTTGCTTCCCCAGAGCTGTCCAGTCTTCCTACTAGACAGGATGTAGCCTGTCTTCATGTCAGTAATTCAGAAATGTGTCCATAATCATGCCTTCCACGCCCCCAACAAAGCTCAACATTCTTGCTCCATTCCGCTTTCTCTGGTTTCCTGGGGAGAACGGGAAGTGAGTCACCATCAAAGCCTGGGAGCACTGCAATGTCTTGTCATGACTTTACTCATTGACTTGAGAAAGAAAGAAATATAAATAAAAAATGACCTTCAGGACAATATCAGAAAGGAAAAAAACAAAAGCTGACTTGAGCAGGAACTGTTAGCCTTGGTGTCTGTGGGGTGGGGCACTCAGACTCTTGGGAAACCCTCACTGGGACTCTGCACTTGAGCCACAGGGTTCAAAAGTCATGTTAGGAGACCTTCCCATGAACCAAGCAAGAGCTACATAGGAAGTTAAGTGCAGAACTGGAGTACCTGCCTAAGTCCTGTGTAGCAGGAAAGCAGTGTGTTCTCGTCCTCCCATGCATGGGACTGACTCTGAGGTTCAAAATGGTGATTTTGTCTAGACACATATTACGCATCTTATTTAGGAAAGTGCTTCTGTATCGCACAAAGTATTTCATGCTCCCACACCACAGAGCATTAGAGCTGAAAGGGACCTTAAGTCAGTCTGTTTGACGGATATGGAAAATGAGGCCCAGTAAGGTAAAGGGACACTCTCAAGGTCACAGAGCTAGTCAGTGGCAGAGTTAGAACCAGAACCCGGGTTGTTCTGATTTTCCAGCCAATGAGTTTTGCACTGCACACTTCCTTGGTTAGCCCAGACAGAAACTCACCACAGAGCACCAGGAAGATGAGCCTCAAGACCAAAACCAACTCCCACCAGCCACTTCTCCTGGCTCAAATCCAATCACCCATTTCTCCCGGACTGCACTCCTACTCTGCTGCTTATACTTTCAGAGTTTTCCCTAATTCAGCTGTACTGTGCAAGCAGTATGCAAAACCGTTCAGGCGACATAGCCAGGACTCATTTAAAAACCACCAATGACAGTAATTGCTCCTAGGATGCTAACACCAAGAAGAAACACCAGCCCTAAGCTTGTACCTCAAAGCACAGAACAAAGACCAGTTTCAAGGAAAATGCCAATCTCACTCTTTTCTCTATAAACGCCACTCTTCCAAATAATCCCATTGCTCCAAAGATCAATATGATTCCTGGGAATCACCACAGAAGTCTTGAGTAAAATATACAGTCCCCATCGGTTACCACTCGCCCTTCCCACACACATAGCAATGTAATCACTTTAGCAACTTCTCAGTAACAAGCTCATTAAAAAGCAATTCTGCCATCTCTCCATAAAGCACGCGCCAGAGAACAATGCAAAAGAGGAGATGCCAATTAATTATAGAATGATCACATCTAATGAACTCTGAAACCCTCCTGCTGTTGGTGACTTTGATGAAAAATCAGGGATGCTGGGAAAAGAGTGAATAGGGACACCCCGACTACCTTGTTTAACTGTGAGTTCTTTCAAATGTGCCTCCTCGGATTCCAGTGTTGCTCAAAACCGCAGAGCTACACTCGTAAAACAATGAAAAGTGTCAGGGAGGTGACAAGCGCGTGTACAGTGTACGGCTGTGAGTCACACTACCAGAGCCCCATTCAGACCTCCTTGGAACTGTGTGATTCTAGCCTGTGGTTGGCCTTGCCTCCGAAAGGATCGCACAGCCAGCGAGAGACAAGCCCACGGCCTGTGCCGAGGACATCCGCAGAGCTCAAGGTCACACGTGCGGCACTCTGCTGCCCCGCCCCGGCCCTCCCGTCTGGCTGCCACCTCCGAGTCAGCACGATGCCACTCCTGGGGACACGGGAGCCCTTCCCACCGCGAGCCTAAGGGAGGAAGGAGAAGAAGAAGAAACCACGTGCGGCCAACTTGTACCACTACCTGTGTGAGTCCTCTGGTGGGCCTTTAGGTGGGAGCTTTTTGTATAAACTTTCCGGCACCCGTTAAACTGACAGCGGTGAACCCTCTTCTTGTTTTCGGGGCATGCTTCGGCCCCCACCCCTCCTTGCTCACTGTCGCTCTGTCCGCTCTTAACTGTCCCAGCTGCCGCCACGGCCGCCGCTGCCGTGGCCACCCCTCCCACCTTGACCGAGCCGAGTGCAGCCTTCTTGGCCACCAGTTTCAACGTCACCGTGCCATCCACGGCTGAGAGAGTCTGTGAGGTTTTGACCAGATGGCGGCTGAGCTCAGGGGACGATGGGGGCGTTAATGAGGTCACTGCGTTGAGCTGGGCCTGGTTGACGGCTGTGTAGCTGTCTAGAGAAGAGCTGGTTGGCTGGAGGCTGAGGCAGGTCTCAGATAGCAACTTGTCCCGAGAGAGAAGAATGTCCACTGCCGAGCTCTTCTCGCAGATGGTGGCTTCCACAGGGAGCAGCAGCGGGTCCAAGCGCCGGAAGCTCTCCTCAATGCACGGGGGAGGAGAAGCATGGAGGAAACAGTCCAAGTCCTCACCGAAGGTCTCCGAGATCCTCCTAGGCTCCGTCTGTAGGTAGCGTTCCAATTCAAGGCATGTCTGCAGAGGGGAAGGAGGGAGGGAGAGAAACAGCCATCAGAGGCAAAGAACACCATGAGTCCACATGTCGACAGGCAGAGCAGGAAGAGACACACGGAATGGTTTTGTGGCTAGAATCTGAAATTCTCTTGGTGAAAGGTCTGACCCTGTTATTTAGTCCCTGAATACTTCTGAAGGGCTCATAAGGGTCACATCATGCAAGTTTAATGAAGTGAAACTAGAGGCCCAGAAGGGCTATCTCACACCATTAAGATCCCAGAGAACATTCCACATTAAAATGGTCTCCTGCCCCACAATCCAAGTCAGCAGGTGAGATGCTCCAAGCATTGCTAGGAGTTCCCATGTAAGCAAGAAGTAAATAGAATCAGACAAAGTTTTCATACCAAAACAAGACTTCCCATAGTCCGATTTCATTTTTCAAATAGACTTGAGCAAGTTGCAAAAATCAGTCAATTTTCTGACTTGCTCGGAAGAACAAACCATGCCCGCCAACTACGAGGTGACCTCAGCCACAATCAGCCAACAGCAAGCCCTGCCTTGGATTCCCTAACCAGCGGGAATGGATACTGTTCTGAAGAATGCCTCTCACAAAACCTTTGATATACAAGACAAAACTCCCCTTGTTTACAGCAAGTTATTCAAAATACAATTGCTACCTATTTTGTGGCAAGGGGCATAAGTCTGATTACAATGGTTTAGCATCTCTGTGTGATAAAAATAAGTTCAAACACAGCTATTTGACTTGCTAAAGATAGGACCCAATATATTTCAACATAAAGCTTTCACCTGGTAAAGAAATAGAGAAAAAGAATGGAAAAGTTCAGAGCTGCAACACATCTTCATCCATGGTGCTCTTTGTAACATGTTGGAAACACTCTTATGGCAAAAGTGGATATTTAAGTTTATACTCAAAAAGCTTTCCTCACTTAAGAATCCTACTTTTCCAGAATCTTGTGTAAAACCATGGTGCTAACTTGCACCATCAGCTCAATTTGCTCTGGCTTCTGGGCTTCAACAAAGAAACACTGATGGCAAATTTAAGATGAGACTAGCTCCTAATTCACTGCCTCCCTAGTAGAGCATTTTTCATTTCAACCAATGTTTGGATCCTAGGCTTTTATTCTGTTAAGAATATATTTTAATGATATACCTCATTGTGTTGTATCTGTTAAGGATTTTAGTTTGGTGACATTTCAAAAGATTGTTTTTGTTTCTCTTTCTTATCCCATTTATTCTCCCATAAATTTCTCTATTAGGAGATGCACTGTCGATGGGGTTTACATTTTCCCAGATACAGAATCATAGAACCATGGAGTTTCAGAGATGTTTGTCTAGATTTTATGTACATTGTGCTTCTCTAACATGTTCATATGTCAGCATTTTACCTGTTTTTCTTAGACTGCATGTGATAGCCATTCCATGCTCACTATTTTGACAAGGTTCTAGCTGCCTACCAGGGTTAGCACTTAACCTCTCTATCAGAATCCACCAACGGTCACTGCCTTTGGTATTCTCGGCCAGCCTGCCCTTCATGGCTGCCAAACCCCATCTGTATCCTTATGATACCAAGGGCCCAACTCCTCCTACCTTGCTTGTCTCACTCTACTCCTGCTCTCTGAATAACTCAAACGCTACCTGCAAAGTTTTCTTTCCTATTTGCCAAAGTATTCAACACCACCTTATATACCTGGACCTTCAAAATCTTTAAATTATTTATATTCTCCCACTGGTTATATATTTATTTGTCTTGTGTCTTCTGTTTATTTTTTGTTATTATTTTTATTGAGGTATAATTGACATACAACATTATATTCATTTCAGGCATACAACATGATTCCATATTTGTATACACTGCAAAAGGATCACCACAGTAAGTCTAGCTACCAGAAGATTGATTTTTAATCAGCCTTATGGTAAAACTCTACACTCATGAATAAGAAAACCAGATTTTTAACTATGAATCAACTTTTGGTTTCACTTTTGACTTTTAATAGCATAAACTAATGAATTATTCTAATCTTCATTCAACATTCATATCACATGTTTTTGTTCAACTACTGTGTTCACAGCAAGGTGCAAGGTTTTCTGTGTGTTGGAAGAAGATATTAATAGATCCATGTGATGTAGGTGCAGAATAAATAATTACAAGCTAAAAATGACATGAATTTACAAAGCAAAGTGATACCAAATAACATACAATAAAGTGTGTTGATAAGTTCTTAGGGGATGAGCGGAAAATGAAGTCTACACTCTATAATATGAAGGCATTCATCAAGGGAAGCTTATTGGGAAAGTCAGTTTTGATTCTATTTTATGTATTGATTAAATAATAGCTCTGGCTGAGTAGCTTCCCACCATTTTATGTTTGAAACCAACACTACCACCTTCTCAGGTCAGAAATTTACATTATCCTCAGTTGCCCCTTTCTGAATTCCTTGTCTCAAAAATTTTCCCTTTCCTTTTTCCATCTCATTGCTAGAAATTGTCATTTACTTCTCTCCGATATTGAAACCCTCAGGCTTAGCTCCAGTCACTTCACTTCTGAATTATGAGATCCTACTCCTAAAACCTCCCTTAAAGCTCCCCTTCCCTTCTAAAACTCTCACCTACCAAGCACAGTGCCTGGCACCCACCAGGTACATAATGTCTATCAAACAAAGACAAAATCAACTTTATACTACTACTTTGATTATTTTAACTCCTCCATTCCACAAAAGCCATTTCCTGACCCCTTATCCTGGATGATGCTGAGGCTAGCAATCTTAGAAATGACCACTAATACATGTCTTCTGGAACACAACTATAATCCTTCTTTAGCTTTGGCCCAAAGGGCAGAACCAGATCTTTGAAACACGGATATGTTTCAGATAAAAAACAGCTGAATCATAGGTTATAAGTTGTCCTTGAGGCAGTTCCCTGCCTCACACGCAAAGATTATTTCAAACCTAGTCACCGCTGTCTTTTGACAGAGTTTTTGTATGTCATGTCTTCTTATATACTTTCTAGCTCAAAGATTTGAAAGCCACTGAGAAATTGTTGTGATTGTTAGGAAGCTCAGGTCTCTTCATATTCAGAGTTCTGGGAAACAGAGAGATTCTAAACACATTTATATACTTTTCTGGGAAGGTTAAAAAATAACCTACCCAGTATGCCCTAGTTTAAATCCCAGGAGCACACAGGTCAGACTAATGATCTAAAGATAGAGACACATTTACTAAAATGCTGGACCACTTAAGAGCAGCTACCACTTGCAACCCTAATACAGGGCATTCTTATTCCATCTGAGAATTAGAGAGGCATGAGTACCCATCAGGATGCGCTGGATAGCCCTACGAAATCATTTTGGAATGGTTTTTGTCTTGAGAAATCCACTTCTTGTAGTATTCTACTTAGAGGAGAGATTTTGTGAATCAGAAACTCATCAGGAGTGCTGGCAATTAAAATGTCAAGAATGAAGAGAATTTTAATGTTAGATTATTTCTAAGCCAAAGAGAAAGCTTATCTCCAATGTTTTTCTTTAATGATTACAAGGACTCCCTTAAGAAATGCCTATGATGTTTAATTAAAATTTGAGGTATTTACTCATAGATATTAATACATACACACAGAGAAGTATATATAGAAATAAATGTGTATATGTGTCTATGAGTATACATATATTTCCTAGATCTGTCTTTAGGGAGAGTCTACAAGAAAGACACCCCAATAGCACTGAGCACACCTAGTATATAGATCGTGGTTTCTAAATATCATTATCCAATAAAGGGAAACCAAGGCACCTTGGAGAAATAGTTGATTCAAAGTCTGGGGCAAAGAAAATAAAAGATGAGTCTAGAATATCTTGTGGTACTAGAAGGTAAGAAGTGTTCATAAAGTGATAGAGCTATGTCAAAAAAACCTCACGGGCAATTTGAAGGAGCTTTTAATGACCAAATCTGGATAATATGAGCAACAGAAATGAATAGTGATGATGGATTTTAATACATGGAATAAAATTAATATCTATAAATCCATAGTGATATAAATAAATAGTTGAATCAATAAACAAATGGAGAAGATTAGCTTCTCCTTACAGTAAAATTATAATTAATAAGCATAGAAGGGATGATGGAAATAGAAAATCACCATTAGGCAAACAAAAAAGTAATAATGACATTGACAAGAATCACCAGTGGATGCTAAAATTAGTACATGAAAGTATAATGAAAAACAAGATATTTGCCTAGTCTCAAAGTATCCCTCTCAATAAGATATTAGTTAACTACAAAGACAAAAACAATAATTTTATAGTGGTGAAGCCTAGCATGCACCACTTTAAATATATGATCAAAGTTAGCAGTACCCATAATAAGACATACTAATATCATGTACCCTGGTATGAAGGCTGAAAAGGGCACAAAATTATTCTACACCAATCCTGCCCAAAATACATAACCTCAATGTAATCATGAGAAAACACCAGAACAATCCAAATGGAGAGCCATTCTACAAAATAACTGGCTAGTGTTCTTTAAAAATATCAAGATCATGGGGGTGCCTGGGTGGTGCAGTCAATTAAGCATCTCACTCTTGGTTTCAGCTCAAGTCGTGATCTCAGGGTCATGCGATCGAGCCCTGCGTTGGGCTCCATGCTCAGTGTGGAGTCTGCTTGAGATTCTCTCTCCTTCTCCCTCTGCCCCTCTACTTGTGCACTCTCTCTCTCTCTAAAAATAAATAAATCTTTTAAAAATATATCAAGATCAGGAAGAACAAAGGAGACTGAGAAGCTGTCCCACATCGGAAGAGACTAAGGAGATATGATAATTAAATGCAATGGATTTTGAAGAGAAAAAAGACATTGATGGGAAAAATAATTTAATTCAAATAAAGTGTACAGATTAGTTAATGGCACTGTATCAATATTAATTTCCTGGTTCTGATCATTGTACTATGGTCACGTAATGTTAGGGGAAACTGGGCAAAGTGTATACAGGAACTCTATCTACAATTTTTGCAACTTTTCTGTAAGTCCAAATAATTTTAAGAGAGAGAGAGAGAAGAAGAAAAACCATTAGCAAACTAGGAGTGTCTCCAGATTGTAGATTTGCATATAAAGTTCAAATATTTGTTTATCTACCAGAACCAGAGATTTACTCTGTCCCAATGACACTCTAGCCAGCAAACTCCAACTCAGAGTCCACAGATGTCAATTTAATTACATAAATTATGCCTTGCCAATACTTCACCTTGGACATATGAGGCTTCCCTCAACCTGACCTAACAATACAATTTAAGACGAGCCACTGGATCAACCTCCACCCCCTCATAAATCCATTACAGTTAGCAATGGGAAGGAAATGTGCCCAAGTGCAAAGTGATTTTCTTACTATTTATGGGGTACAAATGAGCTTTGTGAAGACTCTTCAACATTTCAACTTTGAAAAGTGTGGCTTCTTCTCCTAGTTACCTAAGAAATATCACCTGAAATTGGTTTTGAAATGATCATCCTGCAATCTTTTTTAATACTCTCTCCATTTTGTTCATATTACTTGTTGAAACATTCTTATTAAAGGTGATAATCTGGGATGCCTGGGTGGCTCAGTTGGTTAAGCGTTTGCCTTTGGCTCAGGTCATGATCCCAGAGTCCTGGGATCGAGTCCCACATTTGGCTCCTTGCTCAGCAGGGAGCCTGCTTCTCCCTCTGCCTGCTGCTCTCCCTTCTTGTGCTCTCTCTGTCTCCCTCTCTGACAAATAAATAAAATCTTTCTAAAAAAATAAAAAAAATTTAAAAAATAAAAGTGACAATCCAAGACCTAGTTAAAAAAGAAAAAAACTCAAACCTATTACTGCCATGCCTACTACTGCTGTGACAGGCTCCAGAGGCAGAAACTGACAGAGAACAGGATAACCCAAGTCTTGTAGCACAAATTAAGATCACCCAAATCTCCCCAATGTTGACAAGAGGTAGTTACTTTCATGGGATCAAGAAATACGTAAGAAATTTGGCCATATATGGGCATGATGATGCCAAGGTTACCAAACGGTTTTCATTAAACCTGTCCTTCTCTCTTCATAAATTAGATGAAATTTGCCATTCAGGACTGCAAACATCTCTAGTCACTTTTGCCATTTCCCCCACAACCCTCCCCTAAGGGTTTCCTTTACCCATTTTTCTGCTCTTTACTTTTCCTTGTGTTCGTATGCTTCACATAATCTTTCATCTTCCCTCCCACTAATCATTGTTTCATTCAGAGTTCAACATAAAGTCTATCTGCTTCAGGAAGCTTGGTCTAGAAAAAAAATGGAGTTAAGAAAATATACTGACTGCTAAGTGTTGAAAGACACACCTCCTCAATCCTGGACAATTAAACAGTATCTCCAAAATGAATCTATGAATCCATAGATTGGTGGTATGCCTGGTTTATTAAGATTATAATCTCCTTGTGGTTTTAGTTGCATTTTCCTAGTGACTAGTGATGTTGAGCATCTTTTCATGTACCTGTTCACCTATTCAGGTCCTTTGCCCATTTTTTAACTGGGTCATTTGTTTCCTTGCTATTGAGTTATAGAAGTTCTTTATGTATCTGGGGTATTAACTCCTTATCAGATACATGGTTTGCAAATATATTTTCCCCACTCCGCCAGTTTTCTCTTCACTTTGTTGATGGTTTCTCTTGCTTTTTAGTTTGATGTAGTCCCAGTTGTTTATTTTTAATTTTGTTGTTTCTGCTTTAGGTGTCCTATCCAAAAAAATCACTACCAAGACCCATGTCAAGGAGTTTTATTCCTATGTTTCCTTCTAGAATGGCCATCATCAAAAAGACAAGAGATAACAAATGCTGGCATGGATGCAGAGAAAAGGGAACCCTTGTGCACTGTTGGTGGATTGTAAATTGGTACAGCCACTATAAAAAAACAGTATGGAGGAGCCTCAAAAAATTAAAAATAGAACTACCATATGATCCAACAATTCCATTTCTGGGAATATATCCAAAGGAAACAAAAACACTAAGTCAAAAAGATATCTGCACCCCCATGTTCATAGCAGCATTATTTACAATAGCTGAGATATGGAAACAACCTAAGTATCCATTACTGGATGAATGGATAAAGAAGTTGTAGAATATATATACAATGGAATATTATTTAGCCATTAAAAAACAAGGAAATCCTACCATTTGTGACAACATGGGTGGACCATGAAAGAATTATGCTTAGTGAAATAAGTCAGAGGAAGAAATATACTGTATGATCTCACTTATATGTGGAATATAAAAACAAACAAAAACAAAAACAAAACTCATAGAAAAAGTGATCAAACTTGTTACCAGAGGTGGGGGAGGGGGTGCAGGGAGGGGATATTGGAAAAGGTGGTTAAAAGGTACAAACTTCCAGTTATAAGATACATAAGAACTAGGGATGTAATGTACAACATGATGACTACAGCTAACACTGCTGTGTGATAATAGAAAAGTTGTTAAGAGAGTACATCCTAAAGATTCTCATCATAAGGACTTTCTTTCCTTTTTTTTTCTTTCTTTTTATTTTATCTATATGAGAAGATGGATGTTGGGTGAACCTATTGTGGTAATCATTTCACAATATATGTAAGTCAAACCATCATGCTGTATGCCTTAAACTTACACAGTGATATATGCTAATTATTTCTCAATAAGAAGAAAAAATATAATAAATTAATTTTTAAAAATTACAATCTCCTTAAAAGCAATGATCATATTCCTTATGCCACATGGGTACTCAAACAATAAAAATAATCTTTTAGGACAAAACTTCTACCTCTATTATCTCAGATGGCAAAGATACCTCAGTGTTTAAAGTGGTGTAAAGTTTCAAGAGTTAGAACTTTCCGAAAGAATGAGCTACAATTGCTTCACAACCCCCATCCATAACCACCATCATAACTACAT
Source organism: Halichoerus grypus (assembly GCF_964656455.1). Classification (NCBI taxonomy): domain Eukaryota; kingdom Metazoa; phylum Chordata; class Mammalia; order Carnivora; family Phocidae; genus Halichoerus; species Halichoerus grypus. The sequence continues at coordinate 165,608,508 of NC_135715.1, forward strand.
CCACGTTCAGTTGGGCACACTCTAGTCCAGTCTCCACGATGCCATCCCTTTATAAACCAAGTGTTTAGAACATAAAAAGTTCTTGTTTTCATTTCTGTGTCTTTTAATTTGAACATAAGACAAAGCCATTGGTCCAATATTTTTGCCATCACTCATTACTGTGTCATTATGATGAATTACTTGGCGTCTTTAGATCCACGAATACTCAAGTTTGTGAATCAAAAACAATAAAGAGAAAAGAAACTGCATTTTGTGATTGATTTTTTTTCTGGAATAATACAGAGTCAATGAAATAAAATGCCACCTACTACTACCTATGTTTATAATCAATTATCAGTCATCTGTGGTCCCTTTAGCCAGCTACCCATAATCCCAATCATTCTACCTATTTCATTCACCTAAAAGATCCAAGAGTTAAAATGGTAAAGATATAAAGCAAATTGGGGAAAGAATATAAATGCAAAAATAAAAGGAAATACAGTTGTCCACATTATAGAAACTTGCACAGTCATGTTCTTCTGAGATCAGACCTAGACCTAATAAAGATGATGATGACAACAAAGATGACGGCTATGATGGTGATGATGATGATGCTTCTAGCAAGGAAGGGGTGAACTCTAGTTCTCAGAAAGGATGCTCACCCAGGTGACTGCACACGCAGGTGACTGCTCTTGGCTGCCCATGGGAGCTCCTTCCTGACACTTATTATGTGTGGTTGGTTTTGTCACATGCTATTAACCATGGTGCCACCGTCCCCAAAGAGCATGAAGTACAGAAACAGGGAGATGAATCCCTTACTTTTCTCCTGGGATTGGCCCAAAGCTTAATAATTTTTTTGTACTTTGAAATCTTCACATACATCCCAGAATGGAAATACAAAATGACACAAAACAAACTACTGATAGTAGGGAAATCTGAGCTTCCTTTTAAAAATGATCTAAAATACTCAATTTTTTTCTAACTCCTTATTAGATATGTGTATCACACACTTTTTAGCAAAATCTTTATTTCTCTGACTCCTGAAACCAACTCTGTAGGATTGCAAAGATTGGTATTTATGGGAATTTGGGGATTTTTTTTTCCCTTTAAAGATGATATGATGCAATGGCTCTGACACATTTCTACTCTTTTAAAATTAGGTCAGAGTTGAAAGATGGGAAAGGAAGCAGACAGCACGGTCAGAGAGTTCTGGTGCCATTTTTCTCAGGAATGAGAGGAGAGGTAAGAAGCACCAAGGTTATGATTAATAAGTTCAGTTAAGCCCATGGGAGAACCTCAGATACCAAATAGTTGAACTTTATTACCCACCTTCCTGGGTTTCAACATTTCAAAGTGGGTTTGAGGAGAAGAATATAATACTAACTCATGGCAGAGACTGTGTAGAGCCAGTGACAAGAATCAATTGTGTAAGACTCAAAAAATGATTCCTTTTAAACAAATACTCACTTGTTCTTGGCTTTCATTGCCAAGAAATATTAGGGTGGAAGATTAGGAGAGAATTTGTCTAGAAAATACAGGTACGTAATTATATAAGATAAGTGAGAACCTCTTCCTACATGTTTTAGCTATCAGACTAAAAAAAAAAAAAACCACCCCAAACCCACATCAATAGCACACCCCAGAGGTGCAACAGCATTACACATCACTGCCAGGACTGCTGAACTCCACAAAATAACCACGGGACTGTAAACGACGTCAGATCGCATTCCTTCCCTCTGTTTCTCACATCAACTGGTTGCTGGAGATGAAGCCAAATTAAATATTTCCCTCTCGTACTTTGTAAATTCTGAGAGACAATGCTGTGCAAATTAACTGAATTCTAAACAAACATGAAAGTTGGGAAATTTCTACCAAAACCTCTTCAGCATCTCTCCTCTCTGAACTATTTTTAACATTCAAAGAAAATATTTGTTTTTATATTTTTCCTTGGGGAGGCGGTGGAGGGGAGGAAGGAGAGAAGATGAAAGGCCTGGGAGTGGGTGCTGTCTTTGAAATAATCAGCCTCATATACCTCTTTCATCTTCCAAGGGTTCCTTACTTGCAGCGCATAAAAGAAATCCCCAAAACAACCCCAATCCAAATTAAATGTTAAGGTGAGTTCTACAGTCATGGAACCCTCGCAGAGCTGGGTCCCACGTCTCACGCTCTTTGAAGGAAGGCATTGGGGTGCCCCACACCTCCAACAACTTGGAAAAGCATTTCCTCCTTCAGAATATCTGTGATCCTCAAAATTAAGTGTCCTACAGGGACAGGATGGCCCGTGCCCTGAGATGGCTTCCTACCTTGGTTAAGGGTTGTTTCTCCAGATGTTACCTGTTACAGCATACCAATTCCAAGTCTGTCACACTGGCCTCTACCCACAATTGCTGCACCTACCCTCCATCAGCTCTTCTTAAGCTCGCTATTACTTGGCCACTGGACTAGAACTAAATTCAAACTTGTGAGTGGTCAAAAGACACCACTGCCCCTGTACAGCTGGATTACGTGAGATGCTTTGGTCTGCTATCACACCGAGCCTCTACTTGGTTTGACACACACTGGAGGAAACCCCATTTTTTACTTTATAGCTTGAAAATAAGTTTCATGAGATGCCCCTGCTTTGGTCATTACGCTTCCATGGACGAAATGAAATTCATGCCTTAAGAATCAATGAAAAAATCATCCTACACTGGAGCAAAGCCCTAGATGTGGGCTGCCAATGAGGTTTGAGAAAGAAAAATACAGAAGAGGCGCTCCTAAAGGAAAAACCCATCATCATACATGAGAGTGCCAACCAGTCCTTGCTCGGGAAGGGAGGCCCGCTATCCCCGCAAATCCTGAGAGCCCAAGGCCTTGGGAGAAGGCCTCCCCTCTGAGAAGTGATGGCTTCCCAGGAACAACAATGGCCCTGACAGTTTTTCAGCTTCACCATTAATTTTCCATAAAGAGCAGTTTTCTCGATGAGCGCTTGTGTCAGGCAGGGCCTGATGCTTCAGAAACCTGTAATTATTCTTGGCTCCCACCCCCCACAGCCTCTGCACCTGTGTCAGTTCAAGGCACCAGCTGGTCATGTCTTGCCTCCTGCCTCTTAAGGGGGGGGGGGGTAGGGGAGCCTTCATTGAAAACCCAAACTCACATTACTTGCCTCTTCTTCCAAAACGCAAAAACAAAACAAAAATTTTAAACTCACAATCTCATCCCTTCCCCCAACGGGTCTTGCCAAAGGAAACAAATAAACATTAATTGGCTAGAGAGCCTTCATTCAAACCAAAATTACTGAAAAACACAGTAACAGGGAAAGGTCTGACAAGGGGTTATTAATCCTGTTTTACAACCCACTCTTACTCAACCCCCACCCGCTCCGTTAACTTTGCACACATATGCACACACCCTCCCCAAACTCCCCGGGCCCCTTTGCACTGAGTGGCCAAGATGGGAACATGCCGAACCCATTACATCATCTCCCCTGCCTCTCCCAAATCACTCGCACAGGCTGACTCAGGCTACTGGGAGGTTTTTTTTTAAAGCAAAACTCATTTCATTGACTCCCTTCTGGAACATTGCTATATCCTTCTTCTCAGTTGGATTAATTAAATATACTTTCCCCCTAACCCCCATCCCCCATAAAAATATATATATGACTGCTTCTTTTACCCCAAAGCACAGTTGCACACATGGACAATGTACAGACGTGCGTGTGCGTGTACTCTCCCACACACACTCTTTCACACATACTCTTTCTCTCTCTCACACACACACACACACTGCAAGTGTGAATTTCCCCAAAACAACAGGTTCAAATCCCATGGGGGTCCTTGTGGCAGATGCAATTCAGTGGCTGGTGATCATGGAGGATATTTTCAAATCCAAGAGAGTTTTCAGGAACTTCCACCGTGGAATGGTAAAGATGATGTGGGAGCACTAGGAGGGGTATTTGCTCTACTCCCCAGACTGTGTAAAATGGCTGCCAAAAATATAATGAAACCAAGCCCTAAACCACTTTTCCTGTCATGGATGGTTGTACATTTATTTAATTTGAGGTACTTAGAATCAACTTCCCAAAATATTTAAGGTGACTGTGTAGGTGCCACTGTGATGCTCACCCCAGGTAAGGAAACAGAGCGTCCTGTGCACACAGAGAGGCAGAAGACAGGGGGTTAAGAGTGTTGGCCCTGGAGCCAGACTGCTTGGGTCCAGAATTAGGTGACACTACTTACTAGCTTGCATCGCTGTTGGGCACGTTACTTAAGCCCTCCGTGCCTCAGTTTCCTCACCTGCCATACAGGAGTGTGTGAGAGTCCCATCACTTGATATATGTCAAGTGCTTATAACAGCACCTGAAACCCACACTATGTCTGTTGTGGCTGTTACCTAGCTAGTGTTATTTCACTGCACTTTCAAGAAGACAGTAAATATAATCAAATGTAACAATGACATAGAAAGGGAAAATAAAAAATACCAAATAATTACCAAAGTAAAATAAACCTATTGCATATAACAGGGGACTCTGGCTGGATGACATGCCTCACTGAGGGTTCAGTTTTCTCTTCTCCCAGGCGAATGGGCTGGACTTCTAAGGAACCTACTAGTCTGGAGTTCTATGCTGCTGTGAAATCACAGTGGAAGAGTAGAGACCAAATGTGAGAATGACTCACTCAGCACAGGCTCAAAGGAACGAATGCGTGGCTCTGCTGCCCAGTCGCGTGGTGAGAGGAAGAAGGTTGGAGACTCTAGAAGAAGGTGGTCCTTGGCCAGGACACTGTGGAAACAATTCTCTGGTTCCCCATGGTATCAGCCTCACCAGCATCTAAACATAAACTTCACTAGAATGGAGGCTCCTCAGACACATGGACTAGACCCTGAATCACGGCCTGTCTCAAGCATTTATCGAATGAATGAATGAATGAATGAATGGAGCAACTTCCAAACAAGCCAGTCAAAAGTCAATAGTGATCATAATCCTGGGCAGGCAGGAGTACAAGAGTAAGATGAAAGCCAAAAATTCTTCCTTCTTAGAACAAAGAACATCAGAAACAATGTGTATGCATTTACTACCAACATTTCTTGTAGGATACATCAGTATTTTAAGATCTAGCTAAAGGTGATATTTACTTGTCTCCTCAGTGTTTTTCATTTGAGAAAAGAAATCTTTAAATGTTTACTGTCTGGGATACATCCAGTATTCTCAACTGAGAGGCACATTTAGGTTCATAAAAGGCTATAAGGCAACCCTGGGAATATGTACCTGGGTAGGAAGTAAGAACCATTTCCTCACCTAAGAGAGTGTCTCCCTCTCTTCTGCTACTTCCTTTTTTTCTCCTCTAACCTCCAGAAAACACCAGGAAGAGAAGCAATAAAGACAAGTAGATAAGATGCGATTTTCAACTCTCATTCTTTATTGATGAAAAGAACCTGACCTAGGAATCAGGTTCCATCCCCACTTTGCCCACACTGTCTCTACCCTCCCCACTAACTGAACTACTGAACCCGAACAGGGCGTTCACTTCCTTCTCCGCAAAGTGAGTGAACCATACTCTCACAGACCCCTTCCAGCTCAAACTACTTGCTGACAATCCTTCTGTGGCCTGCCATCACGCATACTTCCTTGCCGTGGCACATCGGCTCCTACAGGATCTGACCTTGTTCTCCTCATCTCTGACCCCTCTCCATTCACACAAACACACCAGGCTCATACCTTTCTCAGAGCTGCAGTGCCACTGTTCTTATACCCCAGATGCAGACTCCCCAGGTCACTGCATACCTGCTTCCTTTTAAATCTATTATGTTTGGGCTTAATTGTCACCTATTCGGTGTCCTTTCTTGATCTGCCTAGATAAAGTAGCCCAAACATCCCATTTGTTCTCCATCATACTACCTTGTTTTATTTGCTTTTTAGTATTTACCAAGTCCTGGAAAGATCCAAATTATCTGCATGTCTACTGTCTACCTTTCTCTATTGGGATGGAAGTTCCAAGAGAGTAGAGACTTAGTCTCATGTATCAGTGAATCTAATACAATACCTGGAAAAGACACCCAAAACATACCAGCTAAATGAATGAACAAATGAACCAACAAAGCCATTAATCAATCTTGGAATTCCAGGGAAGACTAGCTGGTCTACCCTAAATCTACCCTAAATGTCTACTTTATTAGGACTAAGGCTTCATCATCATTTCCCCTCCTCAGTTCAACTTTTAGCACTGAGAAGGCACTCGCTGATGTGCATTCATCAAACAGGAGTAAAATGGAGCCTCCTCTCAAGACAAAGAGGTCAGTCTTGGGTCCTTAAATCTGCCTATTTCAAACAGATGCCAAAAGGACATTTCTTCCCAGTAGTCTGGGTTGCATCGTGTGCTACGAGTGTTGCTCTCGCTCGGATGAACAAAACCCACCTCTCACCTGGCCTCCACACTAGGTGCTTATTAACTGGTGCCTTGAGGGAATAGATTAAAAGTAGAGGCTCAATCCACTTTATATCATGTATTCCCATTTCTATCACCTAAAAGGACCTCTGGCCACTGGTCTCCAAAGCTCATGAGGGTCACATCAGTTTTGTCCCCAACGTTGGCATCCTTACTATCATCAGTCCTTAAATGAAGAAGTTCATTCAAATCTAGCAGTCATCAAGAACTTGTGTTTTCTGTCACCCTAAATAGTGCCACATGCCACTTACATAGGTGAGGTCCCCAGAAATTCCTATTTGGGCTCATTCTGGTGACTTTCCCATAAATTCCTAAACACAGAAGGATTTCATTCCTCTCCATTCCCTTTAAGAATTTTACATAAAAAGATAGCTCTACTGAGAGGTGCTATTTATTTCAGGATCATTATTTCACAGATACAGAGCCCTCACTGAACCTGGAAGTGAGCCAAAATCCAATTAAGAGGGTATGGCGTTTGAACTAGGCAAGAGCTAAAGGTGAAAATGTTGAATATAGCTGTACAGGGTTTGTGTGTGTGCGCGCACGCGTGTGTCACTGACAATGAAATGTAGATTCTTTTTCATGTATTTCCGAATGCCTTTCTCTAAACCTATCGTTGTTCCCAGAGCCACAAAGCTGTTCCCTTTCTTATTCATTATGTTAGGCAATAGGAATCTTTCACATGCTGGCTGGACAAAGATGAGGGGGAAATGAAGAGAAGGTTTTCTATCATGGAAAGAAAAGTAAAATTGTGCTTGGCCCATTTTGGAGCCATATTACGATGCTGCAGATTTCAAATTAACAATTCAACCCACTTGACAGGGAAGAATCAAGTGCTGGGGCCCTGAAGTTTGGATTCCAGTAGCTCGGGTCCCTCGCTTAACCTCAGGTGGCTCAGCTGATATCGGATGACACGCACTTTCAGGCACACCAGATCCTCATTGAAGAAGAGACACTAATTTGAATCATCACTGCCATCCCCTCTCCCCTTTGTTCCTGTCTGAACCAATTTCCATACAGTTTCAAAGAAATCATCAGCCCATGCAAAGGGGAAATCCCAAAGGAACAAGAACTACATTAGCAGCATAAGGGGGAAAATCTAATTTCCAATCCGGTTGCTTTGTTGTTTCAACCTCTAAGGAAGGTTCTTACATATGCACAACATAAATTAAGTTTTAAAACACCACTGTGATTCAAAATTAATAAAAACTCTCATGGGGAAAAGGTAGTTTTTGGTACAAATCTCCTTACACAATGTGGGTCAACTCTACCCAGAGCTTGTGGGTGGTCTGTGTCTTTGAGGTCTCAATCATCCCAGCCAACAAAATATTTTTGGACAGCATATATTCATTGAAACCAATGGACTTGCTACTTAATAGATTATGGTAAATGAATTCTCAGTCAAGGCAGTACCCACATTAAGAATTCTTAAACTACCTTGTTGACAGAACTCACCGAAACATATTCTAAACACTGAGATGGTCCAAATTAAGGAGTCCTTTTTGGCATGACAGGCTATGCCAATACAATTTCCTAGTACCCTACTTGCTGGAATAAAACGCATGGCAAGACACCAGTGTGACTACATCATTAATTAACCTGAACCACATACCGGAACATTGCTGCTAATAAAACTCCCCTATAAAGAAAACATGTTTTTTCTACTGAGAATCCTGGAATGTGGGCCCCAGCAGAGCCACTGCCTTAATTAAGAAGATATTTTGATGTTGCTTCTCTATCTGCGATTGCCCTGAAATTTGGTCATATTTGGCTGGATCTTCAATAACTTGAGTTCTTGAATGTGCTTTTTGGAAAAAGAAAATGAAAATGACATCCACACTCTCAGGATGTGCAAACAACTATGTGAATGAAAGGATCGCTTTCGATAAGGTAGGGGTGCTTTATCTGTGCTGTTCTTAAAAACACAGTGAGCTCTCAACCCACGATCCACTGAATCAGAGATCTATAGAAACCTTCCATTTTCTCTAGAAAACAGGCTGACAGAATCAGGAACAGAGTCATAACTACAGCAGCCAGATGAAACAGGGACTTTTCCAATCCAATCCACATGAAATGATATATATATATATTTTACAGAGAATTCCTATATGAACAGCTTCTGAAAATGCTTATCAACATTGATCATGTAACCTCAGAGTCCCCCTGTGAGACCATCCAGGCAGCAAGGATTCAAATCCTCATCCTATTTATGGGGAGCCCAACCTAGTAAAGAAAACGGGGTTTTCCACAGTTCTGTAGCCATATTATCAATAAGGCCAGAAACAGAGCCAGAAGTTTCTTAGCTACTTTTTGGCTTTTTCTGGTCCAACTCTAAATCTTCTACCAGGACCTCAAAACATTCTAGAAATTCGACAAACTATCATCCCTCAGTAACCTTGAAGGACTAGGATTCCTGACAAAAGTTCAGGATCTTCCCAAACTGGAAACACAACACTTTATCACAATCTTTTCAACTACATATCTCTGTGTAATTTCTCCCAGTGAGACTGGAAGAAGAGACTTGGTTTTGACACCACCCTTTATTAAGAGATTCCTGAGGTTTCTCTGACTGCTTCATATCTTGCTTGGATTGTTAAAAGTAAATAGGATTTCAGTCATTCCAACCTGTCCATATCAAGTGTCATTGTTGAGAAAGAAAGAAATGAAACTAGTCTCATTTTTTTTGAGATCCGAATTGAGAAAACATCATAATTGTTTACTGAGGACCTAATTTTATTTGTTTATTGGATAATGTCAAATAAATGAAAACTAGAAGTCATACATTTTTTAAAGGGGAATTTGAACCTGCTATCCAACATTAAAAAAAAAAAATTTCCTAATTGTAATAAATATAAAAATACAAATTTAGGTAAACCAGATTCAACATTTGTCCCACCCAGTGCCCTTCAGAATAGTGATTCTTGGCCCATTTTCAACACCAGTATTATCAATCACTCTTCTCTTTTGTTCAAGAGTCAAATAGAAAATGCAGCTTTATAAAGACATGGAAGGAATAGAAGCAGCAAGAAGAAGAGGGGAAAAAATAGCAGCAATGGAAAAGAGATGAACAGCAAGCATCTCATTCCTGTGTAAAAATCCTGGATGCCAATAGCTCTTATCAGGTTACACACCTCTAACCAAGGGAATCCATCAAACTTTGGGCAGCAGATCAGCTCAAGGGCAAAACTGACACTTGGCCCTGTTCCTTACATGAAATCTAAACATTAATTTTAAAGTGGTTTTGTTTATAATCATCTGGTAGCAACAAACCAGAAAAGAAGATGGTCAGTGGGTGAAGAACATTATTGTGATTCAGAAATGTGTGGTGGTAGAAGACCATCTTTGTTAAAAAATAAGGTTAATTAGTTTTATATTGGGTAAGGTTAATTAGTTTTATATTGGGATTCCATAGCTAATCAATATTGGATATCAAAATCCTTCAACTTCGGGATTTTTTATAGATATATAAGGTCAAAAGCAATGCAGTGTCATGGAGACGATATAGACCAAAGTCAAGAGGACTTTTACCAGCTCGTCCTCTGTAATTAGCTTTGGCCTTCCTCAAGACAGCTCCTCTTTGGTCTTTGGCTTCTCATGATCAAATCTTGCTTGCCTAAGGGAAGCAAGGCATGAGGAAGACGGGATATACTACTCTGATCTCTCTGTCCATTGGAATGCCATGTCTCAAGTATCTCAATTTCAGACTCTGGACTGCAGTTTCTGCCCAGTCTCCTAGATAAGGTCCCATGATACAAGGCCACATGGTTGTCCTTGAGGTGCTGAAGTAGAAAAGTGTTGTTTCTACAGATGCTTTACTCCAGAAGTTAACAATGCCCTTCCTGATAAATCTAGGTCAGGATTCACAAACTCAAATACCTATAGGGACCCAGAGGATCACATCCATTAGTAAAATAGTCAAGGAATATGACTGTAGGGACTGGTGGGCACTATGATGAACACTTCCCACAGTTTTCCATGCAATCCCTTATTTAAGGAGAAACCCAGCTTTCAGTAGTCTTCTGCTCAGCTACTCTTGCCCAGCACCACTCAGCCTAGAGACAAGAATCTTGTCACAAGAATGGAAATCTGCAGAGGCGGCACCATGAAATGTCATGCAGGAGACAGTAAGAACTATGACAAATCTCCAAGAGCCTAGAGGTCTGGCACCAAGTTTTAAACTTCCCTTGGGCTAAAGCACAATGTTTGGCATAATCAGCTGCTCAAATACTTCTTAAATGATTTTTTTTAAATCTTAATTAAGAGCCACTATTATCTCTCACTGCATGCTCTTCTCTGGAGTGACTGAATCAGACAGGTAGATTGTCCAATAGGATAATGACCAGGGAGAAAAAACTCTTCTAGGATAAGCAGGTTACACCCACTTGAACTTTGCTGGCCTTTCAAGGGGTACTACTCTATCTTGTATCTCTTTTAAATTAATTTAACAATTATTTACTGAGCTTCTACTTTATACCAGATGCTTTGCTAGAGACTTCAGGGAATTCCTAGGGTTCAATATCTGTCTACAAGGTGCCCACGGAATAGTAGGGAAAGAGGGATAGAAATGCACACAATTAAAGATAACAAGGTATATGTGTGACTAATAAATAAAGTGAACAAAATGTTATGGCAACATAAAGAAGGAACAATTCACTCTCCTAGAGAGGTCAGTGAAGGCCATGCGAAGAAATCACATTTGAGCTAGACCTTGCAAAATGAGTGAGCTTTTGTCAAGTAGAGAAAGGGAGCAATGGCATTCTAGAAAGTGCATATGACATGAACAATAGTGCAGACACATAAAAGCACCCCTGTGTATTTGGAAAAGGATGAGCAGTCTAGGGGTTCTGATGCATGGGGTACATGTGATAGGGCAGCAAGAAATGCATCTCCAGGGCCTAGAAAATGCTAAATATTTCTGGCTGATAACGCTCTGGCCTCAGGATCTTCCCCCTCCCCCTCCACCCCCATTGGCTCTGGCCTCAGCCTTTATACTTACGAACAGCAGCGGCTGTTTCTCTAGATGCTCAGCAATAGTTCAGGGAAAGATTAAGAGCTCAAAAGACAACAGTGAGGCCCAGTGGTCATATCAATGTTGCCAAATAATATTCCTGAACCTAAATGTTCTAAACAATCATCTCAGGCATTTTCCTTTTCAGATTTATATTCCTAATTTAAAGCACACATATAACACTCCTTAAAATGAGAACAAAAGAAGACAAATAAATATTACGCCCACCCCAAACAAATCTTAGCTTAAAAAAAAAAGCTACTGAATCAAGCACAGATTTAAATTCAGCCCTGAGTATCCTGGTAGCCAAGGCAAAAAGATCAACAACGAGTTAAGAACTTCTCATCATCAAATAAATGAAACATCAGTTCCTCAGAGATCAGTTGATCTGTGCACACCAGGTTTAAAGCAACAGAAGAGGACAAGAAAATGTGGAAGAGAAGAAAGAACAAAGGAAGAAAGGAGATGATTTAAAAACATATCTCCCCCTCTTTAAAAAAAAAAAAAAAGGTAAAATTCCCTCATTAAAAACCATCAAATGTTTTGGCAGTGAGGGGACCAAAGGTTCAGTGCCTGGATATGTTTTTCTCCTTTGTAGCCTCTCTCTGTTGATGTTTTTCTGGCTTTCTAAGCAAAGAGGAAACCTCACCCATTCCTGTAGACATGCATTTATGACCACATTCTCCTGGCCAATAACCCTCCGTGGCTCCTTGAGGCACTTTTCAAGGGTGGAGTGTCAGCAACTGGATCTGGTTCTGAAGCTACTTCTCCTACTGCTCAGGTTGAACACTGGTGAGTTCAGTAAGGGCTTCAGGGCAGAGCTAACTCATTAAGTACAAAATGTGCAGGCACATTTGACCTTTGGAAATCCAGCACTGGTTGGAAGCTTCCAGATTCAAAACAAAAGCTCCAGGGCTGGAAAAAGAGTTGGAGGAAGCACGCTGTGAGTGCTGGGCCCATCCCCCACACATTCCCCAGGGACTGAGAGGCTTACAAAATCAATAGAGCAGCATTATTAACTTTGCAATATCATAAGAGAAGGCTTTGCTCTCTGCCTGGGTGGAGAGAGAAGACAGGGAGAAGCAGGCTGGCTCCAAAGGAAAGGATGCTTCATTAAAGTCTTAACTCTGGGGAGGCAGCTGCCATGTAAGCTCAACAGATGAACATGGTGTTGACAGCCTCCCATAGAAATGTTGCCCTTGGTCGAGGAGTTAGAGTGAAAGAAAGTACAGCTGGACGGAGCAAGGTCTGCATGGCAAAGAGTTTCTGTATGGTATAGACTTCCAAAAGGTCATGCCAGGGGGCTAACCTAAGACAAAATTGTAAATACATCCTTCAGATGTGACAGTCTTTCATCTGCAGTCTTGAATTTTAAACCATCCTATTGTTGCTAATTTTTCACTCAGTTTTCCTGGGTTACCTATAAGTACCAAAATAAACATGTTAAAGTGTTTCCACCAAAAGAAAATACAGAGCTATTGTTATACCTGAATGGAAATGAAGTCACCAACTCTATCCTTGTGTCCCCTCTGATTTGCTCAGGACTCCCACCCAACTGGGTCACCACTGCCCACTCACAGGTCAAATGACCCAATCCCACTGCCTCTAGCACCAAGTCAGCATCACCAACAAATCTTGTGCACACCCAATGACCAGGGAGGGGTTCCTTTCATCTTTCCCTTCATATGATATCTGCCTTGGTCTCTCCTTTATCCTGCCACCATCCCTCAACAGTGACAGTAACACGCATTGCAAGGCTGCAAACTGGCAGACATTAAAAGTAAACTAAATTTTCAGATACATCTTCATCCCAAAGTCCTTCCTCCAATCATGAAGATCAAGCAAATGTCTTATCTTTGTAAAGTCATTATTGTCTTCAGCTTCTCCAATTCTAGATAGTAGATTAAGCATCCCCTGTTGCAAATCATACCTACATCAATTCAATCCATTTGCTGTTAAAGAAGTATCACACTTGTCAGAAAGGTTTTTTCCCTTTAACCACATACCAAGCCAAAATCAGACAAATACAGCTTGATACATTTGTTGATACTATTCATATCACTCAACAGGTGACAATGGCAACTTGCCAATCACTCCTGGGGCAGAACTTAAGGAAAGAAATGCTCATCATATCTATATTTTTAAAAACTGGCACCAACTGATGACCATAAACCACCTCCTGGGTATACATATACAGACTTCATTACAATGACGTGCAGTAAGATATCATAAAGGCCTCCACTGACACGCATAGTCAAAATCTCTTGCCTGCCATGATTTGCTTTGTGACACGTAAAGACTCTTAACTTCCTTTCCTTTCCTTCCCTCATTTTCTTTTCTGTGTAAGGAATAACATAAATATATTAGAAAAGAAGTTAAGGTTACAAACAAAATCTTTAACAAGTAATACATTTACTCAATGCCAACAATATCTATAGAATATGGAATGTGATGACTTCTTTACTTAGCAAGACTAAAACTCCAGCCACAAACATAGCAGGGAAGTTACAAACCCAAGAGACTAGTAGTAAATGAAATAAAAGTATCTAAAGGTTCTAAGTTTTGTCAACCCCAAATGTCTGTTCCATTTTAGATTCCTTTTGAGTGGTAACTGTAAACTTCCAGGAAAACATTTTGAGAACATTTGGGGGGAAAATAGCTGTGAGATGAACAGGAAAATTCCTTGACTATTTCAGATGTGACTAGGAAAATCACTAAGGAAATATTCTCTCTTGGCATCCTGTTCTTTTCTTTATATCCCCGTCACGATGCATACTTCTGGGTGTATTTATCTTCTGGATCCACTGCTAGACTCTAAACTCCACAAGAGCAGGGACAATGTCTACCTGGGTCACTACTGCATCCTCAGCACCTAGCTCAGTGCTTAGCATATAGAAAGCCCTCAGAGAAAAGGAAGGGAAGGAGAAAGAGAGGGAGGAATTGAATGTATGAATTAAAGAGAACCAGGAGAGTGATGAGGGAAGGGGAGTACCCGAGGTGTGTTTGGTTCTAGTGGGTTTTAAATTCCACCAATCTCACCTATAAGTAAAAATGGGAATTTTTACAATCAAGATGGCGACAAGGGTTGTTCTTGACTTTACTTCCTCTCATAAGATGAGCAACTAACAACTATTCATAAACAAGGCACCACTAAGAAACTCCTAAAGAAAGAAAACCCTCCCCCCTCCAAAAAATCAAAGAGAAATGAAGCACAGCTACAAAATTAAGCACTCTCTACTTCCTTCTCAATAATCTCAATAGTTTATTATGTACCAGTATGATTATCCTAATGTCTTCATCCCTTATTGATGGATGACATACTCTGATCAGCAAGGCCAGTTGACTTCAGGGACTAGGAGTGAGTTCTGTTCTGATGTGAAGTAGCCAAGAAGAGGTAGGTGGACAGGTGGACAGGTAAAGGACAACGTAGTCCCCATAGTCAGAGTGTTTTAGAGATGGGGATTCTTCTGTTCTATTCTCTCCACCTATACCACTCTTCCATTAAGGCTGCTGGTCTATAGTCCTCAAATTCTTCCCATTTTTACTTACAGGTGAGGTTGGTAGAATTTAAAACCCTCTAGAACCAAACACACCTCGGGTCACTCCCCTTCCCTGACCACTCCCAGTCTCTCTCTGGCAGGGGTTCCTTAAGTACCAGAGCCAAGGATAGGGAACCCTTGACCCCTTCCCCTGAGTCACAGACCAATGTAAAACCATCCCTGATGCCTCCTGTCTTCTTTCCTGCACCCTGAGCCCTCCCCCTTGTTTTGTGGGGCTCCTTCCTCCCCTCCTCTGGAGGCATGCTGCTCCCTCTTCATCAGACTACATTCTGGGTAGAGGGAAGCCTTTCCCTTGTACTTTGTTTCCCTGAGGGCCCCCAGAAATAAATATCTCCCAGAATATTCTGGAAGCAAAACTTCCAAATTCCTTTTATTTCCTTTATTCACTCCTGCTCAGGAAAGAAAGTAATTGGTGATAATGGAAGGAAAAAGAAAAGAAAAGAATAGGAAAGGAAAGGAAAGAAAAGAAAAGGAAAGGAAAAGAAAACAAAAGGAAAGGAAAAGAAAAGAAAAGGAAGGGAAGGAAAAGAAAGGAAAGGGAAGGGAGGGGAAAAGGAAAAGGAAAAGCAAAGAAAGGCAAAGAAAAGAAAAAAGAGAAAAGAAAGGAAAAACAGTGCTGTGTTCACTCATCTCTCTTCACCCTGACTCCTCCCTGGAGGGCTTGACTCTATCCCCTGCCATGTGAGAAGCACCTTGGGGACAGGTAGGCCTGGGGAATCCTGGTGAACTGCTGTTTGGTGGATCATATACTTTCCTGGATGTGGCCGCCCCTAAGCTAGCAGGAGGTGGGGATAGGGTAAATACTGGGAAGCCAGAATGAAATGGCCCTTCCCAACTGAGTCTAAAGCCAGTTTTATCAATGATAAACCTGATATTTAACCTTTACCTCTCTGGTTCTTGTATCTATTTTTTCAAATAGGTTAGGGAGGGGAGAAGCGGGCTTCATTTACTGTCTGCACTAAAAGAACAGCGATTGTACTATAATTATATACAATTGTTAACAGTCCAAATTATTGATCCTCCCAAGAAGCTTGGTAATTTCTAAACTAACATATAAGACTTAAAAAAAAACCCATATAATGAGGAAAACATAAGTGGCCTATTATTCCATCACCTGGATTGCTCTTAAAAAAAACTGAAAGTAATGAACATATGTGAAAGCAAAAACACTTAAATGGAACAGAAAGGGTATAAAAAGTAAAAATTTCCCTTTCCTCACCCCCCAGCACCCTCTCCTCCTTCTCCTCCAAACTGTCAACAAGTACTTATATATATCCTTTTATTTGAAATGCTAAGCATATCAGCATGTATAATAGACATTTTTATTCTCTTTTTTCTCTTTTACACAGAAGATAATTGGCTTTTCATTTTAATAGCCAAGAGACCCCAGTTGCAAAGAGGCTGGGGTGGGGGAGGCCTGGATTCCTTCTAGCTTGCCACTCTACCCCCACCCAGAGCTCCCTCCCCTCCCCTTTTCTAGGTGTTTCCTCCTCCCACACCCCACCCTGTTCCCTCAGAGCAGGTGCCTCAGAAGGAATCAAGCCATCATTGGATAACTATATAATAACATGTCGCCACTGGGGGAAGCTGGGTGGAAGGTGAATGGGACTCTGTATTATTTTTGCAACTCGCTGTTGAGTCTATAATTATTTCAAAATAAAAAGTGTTTTTAAAAAGGGAAAAGAAGTCAGTGCTTGATGGAGAAAGCCACAGCAGAGGGACCCTAAATCGGGAGGAGGAGGAGCAAGTGACAATGACCAAGCTCTCTGATAACATAATGTGCTGAAGGCCAACCTCAGCCCCTGGCCCCTGCTGCCTGCACCGTGTCCTCGGCCAGGGCTGCAGATCAGTTGGCTCTTGAAATGTCTTAGGACTGGTTTGATTTTCTTTAAAGAACAAAACACTGTTTTCCAATAAAGCTATTTGTTATGAACTTGAAAATGTTACCACTATGGGGCGCCTGGGTGGCTCAGTTGGTTAAGCGACTGCCTTCGGCTCAGGTCATGATCCTGGAGTCCTTGGATCGAGTCCCGCATCGGGCTCCCTGCTCGGCAGGGAGTCTGCTTCTCCCTCTGACCCTCCCCGCTCTCATGTGCTCTCTCTCATTCTCTCTCTCTCAAATAAATAAATAAAATCTTTAAAAAAAAAAAAAAAAAAAAAAAAAATGTTACCACTAGATCCAAAGCATTTTATGTTCTTTTTTTCTTAATAGTTAAGTGTGTTTCTACACTCTTTTAAAAAATCAAAACTAAACCTTAAAAGTACATAAATATTTAATTTTGCAGAGAAAGGTATGGCTCTCCAGATGGGGAGTCCGTCCAATTCATGACCTCAAGCATTTTATGGCCACACTTCCCTGCAAATCACACTGATGGCAAAAATCCAGCTGCATACTCAAGTGTTTTGTCACATTCCTGACCCCAGAAACAAATTTCTCACGTGGCAGGTTGAGCCAAAGGGATGTCCTGACAAATCCCTATAGAAGTGGGTTGAAAGGCTGACATTCCTATCCCTCTTCATCTCCACTTTTCCCTGAAGGTCTGGAGCTAGAGCAAACTGGAAGCTGTGAGCTTCAGGGACCTCACCCCACTCTACCTACTGTGAGGGGAGAACTGTGTCTGCGATCTTACCCAGCAGGCACAGCAAGAGAGGCCCATGCCAAGCCACCACACAGGCTGTTCCCCAGGGCCATCCCAGGTGCAAACTTCTACTTCTAGTGGATATAGAAAGACAGAGCCACTCCACCCCAAAAGAGAGATGGACTAAACTCTGGTGGTCCCTCACAGACAGAGATCCAGATGTGCCCACATTTCCACCAGCACTCCAGGTGAGGCAGTATGCAAGCAGACCTTTGGACCTGACACTCTGGCTTCCAAGTCCTCATCAATACGGCGCCTGTCTTAAGTAGCATGGAGATCTCAGCATCCTTAGTGGAGTCGGTGTGGTCCTCATCAGAGAAATCAACCTCCCTTCTTATCTGTAGTTACCTCCTACTAGGGTTGCCCTAGGCTGGGATAAGAGTTCATATTCCAGAGAGCACATGTGGTGCTCTGTCATGCCAATCCCTATGTGACATAAGCTGGGTTTCCCTGGAAGTCAAGCTAAGAGGTCATGGTAAGTCTAGGACTTCCTACCCAGGTAAGTCCCCATCTTCTTATCATCTAATAACATGTGACAGTACATTGTTAATGAGTCATTTTAGCCACGCAGACTTCCACTTTCAGAAGCAAACTGTCCCCAGAATTCTTACTTCTACACAAACCCCAAACTTCCTTCATGCTTGGGTACTAACACACACACACACATACATAGGCACACAACTGTCTCATGCATGGTAAAATACTTTAATTTTTAAAAATGTATCTTAAAAAATTAAGCCAAATATGTTATCTTTATCCAGAAGTTTGGGCATGCCATAGACTATAAACTAAATTTACTTTTTCAAAATTTATGTAAAAGCTAACACACACACACAAGGAATGTCCCCACTTTCAGACAACCAGTAGGAAAAGTTTCTCCAAGTGCTGTATGTCACAAGTAATAGCCCTATTTGAACAAATAAAAAGCTACTATATTTCTGCTCAGAAAACTGAACAGAAATCATAAAGAGGAAGAAAGCCAACAAGAAGTGCTAGTTTAAGGCTTGAGATAAAAGCCTTCCCTACCACAGAATAGAAAACAATACCATTGTATAGCATGTGACAGTTTACAAGTCACTTTCACATCCATATATCATTTGATTATAACAATCCTATTATTATAATCCCCACATTGCAGATGGGAAAATGCAGTTTAGCAATTTGCCCTGGTTTATACTTACAAAGTCAGGACAAAATTCCAGGTTTTCTGACTCCAAATCCCTTGAATTTTCTACCACACCAGTATTTCTCAAACTTAATTTTCATTCCACCTCTATGCATTTTTACCAAGTCAACATTTCATCTGTACAATCATTTCCCTATCATTTTCTTTTTTAATTGTCTCACTAAGATATTATATATTAAGGTTGCATATATCTTAAAATACTTTTCCTGTAAATGTCTATCCATAAAAGATAACTGTAAAATTAAAGACAACAAACCAAAATGATATTATTAACTTTTAGCTGGATGTTTGCCTGCCAGAAGCTCTGGGTCTGAGATCTGTTCTCTCTTTATGAGAAGAAGAGGAAGATGAAAGAGGAGGAAGAAGGAGGAGGAGGAGGAGGAGGAAGAGGAGAAGGAAGAGAAGGAGGAAGGGAGAGAGAAAGTGAGAAAGCAAAAAAGCAAAAAGAGAAGATGGAGAAGGAGGAAGAAAAGAAGGAAAGATTATCAAGCCTTTGGTGTTAAAGACATACTATCACAAAGCTGAGTCTTTCTCCTTGAGATAGTCACAAGGATTGAAAAAAAAAATCTGAAAGGGGAAAAATATTGCCTCCCATGGTAATTTGTTGTTATTTAACACCGTGCTCTTGAAGCTTAAGAAGTGCAGCCCACCCTTTGAGAGGCATTGCCTTGAACCATACTGCACCATGCATTGCATTAACATGAGAATGTTTTTTTTTTTTTTTTAACATGAGAATGTTTTTAAACTATTGAAAAGGGGCTCACAATTCTTAAAGGTCCAATACTGGCTTGGACCGAAATAATGATCTCTAAGGCTCAGGCAGGTTACTTGCAAATTGAGGAGGGGGAAGAGGGATTGTAATGAGGTGTCCCATGATCTTCAAATTCTAATATTTGTAAAATTCTAGTCTCTACGAAGAGGGAGCTTAAAGAAGAGAGCATGGAAGCAAAAGCAGGAGGAAAAAGTAGGCAGACACATCTTGGGTAGGAAGAAAAGGTTTTTTTGCATTCTGCTTCTCTTTCATAGGAAAACTGTGCAAGGACATTTTAAGTCCACATGTCTGTTTTTCTTTTCTTCTCTTTTCATTTATTTTCTTTTTCTTCCTTCCTTCCTTGAAATATTTTTTCAGAAATACTTTAATGGTAAGCTAATTCATACAGTAAAATGGGTATTAGTTTAAAAAGTAATTAATATGTATGTTAACAAGATAATGACCCCGGACCTTTATTTAGCACTCAAGTTTTTAAAAAGAAAAAAAAGGGAAAAGGAATTGGAGATTGGAGAAAAGAAGGAGGAACCCTCCGCATCAAGTATTTCAAAGAAATGGCTTTTTTAAACAGGAAAAGAACGACCCTGAAATTCACCATCTGGTCAACCTAAGTGATATACTTAGTAATCTAAGGGAGCCAATATAAAATAATAAATTTTTTTAAATACCTCTAATGTAGAACAGCATCCTGAAAGCATTAGAAAATGAAGGCCAAGTGCCTTGCTGGCAGTATTTGCATGCCAGGGGTAGGAAGAAAGCAAATTACTTGATTCTCAGGAAAGTACTTTATTATAATGCCCTGGATTTCTTCATACAAAAAGCATCACTTCCTCCGTGAAACAAGCATACAAAATCCACCTCAACAAAAAAAAAGCAGTTAAAGCAATTAATGGGATTCTGTACAACATACCTCTATGTCAGACTAAGAAGCTTGTTACGTGTTTTTCTTCCTCAAAAAGGAGTTTTTCCCACCACTGACCAGTTGGGTCTCCAGGAGTGACAAAAGAAGCCCTGACAATAGCAGCCATTTGGTAATGAGTGCTATCTGACCAAAAAATACTTTTTGTTTGGTATTGTCCCATTTTGCTCTCACTTAGACCAAGAAGAGGCTACAAGCTCAGGAAACTCAGTTTCCAAATTGGAAAATGTTGCAAATACCAATAAGGAATGAACATGCTCTGGAGCAACTGCTCAGCCCAGGCGGGGAGAGGGGTAAACCAGATGGTCTTTTCCATCCCAGATTTCAAAGATCTACAACAGAACCTGGATGACTAGGAGAAATTCAGATGCAATTTGGAAGCTGCTCTATAAAACAGAATCCCAAACAAAGACATTCAACAAGGCAGAGAAATCTAAGACACAATGAAAATGAATTCTGGGTGAGAGTATAAAGCAATCCAGCTTGAGACTGGGGTGGAGAAATAAAGGCTGTTCCCAAATCATAGCATTTTGGAGGGGAAGGTGCCTCAGAGAGCCGCCAATCTAGGGCTCACAAATCCAAATATATGCTCACCAAGTCAGAGATCAGAAATGAAGTTAGGTAGAAATAATGGGGACAAGGTTAATTGATGAGTATATAATCTGCCTCACATTCAAATTAAAAAGAAAATTGAAATATGTATGCTGGCCAAATAAAACACCTCTTCAAGCCAGTTCAGCCTAGGAGTTTCCTGTTTGTGTCCCTGATAATCTAACTCTTCCTAGTTCTACCCTAAGGTAAGCTCTAGCCAGAAGGAAAGAGATCACATCATTTGATGATAAGGACAAAATAGTGGGCATATGTGGCAGAGCCAAAATGGTAGGATTATGTTACACACTGAGATGATGTTAAATAGAAGAAAAATTAAATGATATTAAAGCAAAAATCCTCTGCATGTCTTTGGTTCAGATATACTAAGTTCACATGAGAACAAATTACCATCTAGTTAAACACAAAGTTATTGAGAACTGGGGAATATGTATGTAGAGAGAAGTTGTACAAAAAACAAAACAAAACAAAAAACACTTAAGTAATCAGAAAGTCAGATAGTTAAATTTGTAGTTAAATTTGTCACAATGGCCCTGGATTAGATATGGCAAATGGAGCTCCTGTCTTCCATTTTCCAGGCAGAAAAAGTGGGGTACTTAGAACCCTTACAGCTTGTTTTTTTAAAATACATTTTTTAAAGTTACATGTTCAAGTTTCCTTCTAGATACTTCTCAAGAGCAAGATAAGAAAATTCCTTTTCATTCCTGGTATTGGTTCATGTATGGTTAAAAAAAATTGAGTAAGTTTAGGACCTTCTTTTTAAATGAAATTCCAGGAAAAAGATCTCATTGATATGTTAAGTGGTGTGAAGACTTCCCAGGAAATCTATGAAGTGGGGAGAAGGATGAGGACATTCTCCCTTGGGATAGCTGGAAGCAGGCTAGACAAAGAACTGGAAATGTTCTTTCCAGGAGCCCCCCTCCTGCCAGCCAATGGGACCCTCCTTCCCTGGTTTCTATGTATCAAAGAAATCACAAATACATACACTCCTCAGAAGGAGGGAATGCAGTCTGTGCACAGGGCTGGCATCTCTGAAATAAATCTCTCTATAGGTGCTGGGCTAAACCTTCAATACGAGGAAATAATCTTTGAGTTTTATAGCAGCATATGCATGATTCTCCCCCCTCCCCCATAAAACTCCCAACACGAACAACCACATCAAATTATTGCTTTTCAGAGGCCAATTCAAAAACGCCCTACTTTATCACAGAAAGAATATTCCTTGTGTATGTGAGTGCTTCCATTATGTCTTATTTGAAGGAGGAAAATGAAATAAAAATCCTATCTGAGATATTTATAGATCTCATAAAACCTGATTCACTCTCATAAGCTGCTGTAAGCTCAGGCATCAGGTAAGGCAGAAATGGCAGGTGTAGTAACCAGCACTGTATTATGTTATATATGCTTAATTCTGGCTCTTAAAAAAAAATAACCACATGCTGGAAAAACTTAAGAGAAGTAAGTCATAAGTAAGACTGGAGAGAAAGAAAGGGGAATGGGTTGGAAATGTGTATGAACAGGCCAGCCAAATTCCAACATGTCACATAGGCCCAGTTTCGGGGGACAATGGGTATTGCTAGTCTTTCCCCAGGTCTAAGTACAAGTGACTTCATAAGAGCTTCCCCTGTGGAATGGATAAAAGAATACCATGCCCAATGCCCAGACCTCTCTCTTGCCCTGCTTTCCATCGTTCACCTTGTCTTAGATCAGTGATACCATTTAGAAAAAGAGCATTGTGCCACTTTGCACTGAGGAGAGGAAAAATAGTTGAAAATGGAGAAGAAATGAGCATTTGTTAAGTGGATGCTAAATGCCAGACATTGGGCCAGAGAGCCAACATGCCTGCCCTTATGTAAGCATTACTAACTCCATTCCACAGATGATAGAATGAGGCCCAGAGATACTGTCTCAAGGTCTCAGCTCTGCCTTATTCCAAAACCTCCATGTAATTTGACTAACACCAAACACTGTGGCCTGAAGGAGATATAGCATAGTCCAGTCCTTTTATAGATGAGAAAACCAAGTCCCAGGAAGAAGACAGACCAGGGAACTGTTCAAATCCATACAGGTCCATTGGTTGCCAGGCCATGACCTTTAGCTTCTGCCCTGGTGTCTCCTATCTCACCAAGCATCAGTATAAGTGTTAAAATTTCAGAGTGTTGGGCAGACTGCCTGCGTTTGGATCTTGGCTCAACCACTTCCAAGTTGTGTGACTTTAGGCGAGCCATTTAATACCTCCAACCTCAATGTCTCCATCTGTAAAATGGAGAAATGCAGAATCTGTATCTCACAGGGTTGGGAGGATTAAATAAAATGTTGCGTATAAGGAATTCAAATGAAATCATCTTCAGGGCATATTTGATATATATTAGATATTATTATAATGCTTATGATGATGACAGGAAGAGTCATCAAGTGGAAAGAGGGAAGAGGAAAGTGTGTTCCATGAACACTGGTCTTGCAACTCATTTCCTTTGCAGCTACGAAAAGACAACTTGCTTAATCTTCCTCTGCTTCAATTTTCTCACCTCCGAATGGGAAATTCTGTAATATCTGCCTGCTCCTTAGTTACAGAAAGAATGTGCTAATGACAAGAGACCATGAGCAAGACACCTGGAGCCCTTCTGAACGAACGCTTAATACAGATGCTTGTTAGACTCTCCCAAGCAAACAGGAAAATCCCCATCATGGAGGAAATGATCTCTTGGTCCATACTAAAAAAAACAAAACAAAACAAGAACCTTGATGTAGAGAGGCAAATGCACAGGTAAGGGCTGCACAATCTTAGAACACAGAAGTGAAGCCAGTGACTCAGTTTGCCGTTTAGCAGCGCGTCGGGTGGCTCACAGGAGAATCAGCCCCCCATAGGGTCGCCTCGCAGCAGACCCCTTCTCCCACCAGAGGCAGGGCTCTATGAACAGGGTCTATAGTGGCCATCTGAACAAACACCGAAAGCTCAAAAGGTATGGGGTAGGGAGAATCTATTTCCATTCCTTTGTACGCTGACAAAATTTGCCGCCTCTCCAAAAATAAGAGCCAGCACTATGACCGCTCCATTGAATTACTGCTAACTGAGCTCCGGAAGGTGAGCCTGCGAGCAGGGTCAGGAGCAGGCAGGCACTCCCTTGCGCAGCAACTGCTCCACAGCTAATTGCCGTTTTCACAGCTGGGTTGAGCTTTCCAAAAGGCATCCTTCAACCCTCAGCTCTGAGCTCTTCTCATGATGTTCTTTCTTGCCAACCATACCCCCATCAAAGACAGTTTATAGATAAAAGGATGTAGCTACAGTACATACATTTTTGCAAACATCACAGTGTGAAATCGAGGCATGTCTAAGGCTTCTTTGTGAAGATCGCTGCATGCCACGGTCATTACCACAAGAGCTAAGCCTTCTACGGACAAGGAGGCAGCCTCCTTGCCTGAATGTCCTCAATGGCAATTCTTCCACAGTTTATTTTTGCTCCTCTTACGAGAAACATGGGTCCTTTGAAATCCTTTATAAACAGAGTCTACTTCCAAACAGTGAGGTCAGTAAGAAATATGGAGAGCTGCTACCTAATGCCTACCTGGCATCACCCAACAGATGTTCATGCATGCATCCATCCCTTTAAAACCACAGAGGAGGCTGAGGTAAGTGGAAAATCCTGGTCGAGGGCCTGCCGAGAATGAATTATTTGAAGCATGGCATGGCTGCAGTTGAATGCCCAACACCACAAAGGTACCAGAAACGGAATTTGACCAGGTTAAGCAAACCTCTAGTGGGTCACAGGAATGTGAGCCAAATGGGACTGCATTTGACACTTTAAGGCGAGGGAAAGCAAAACAAGAAGGATGAAACAACGCTTGGGCCATCGCTATTAACCACTGAGCTGGAGGAAGTACATCCACCAGCACCGTCCTGCTTTATGCTAAACCTCTGTTACACTTAGACTCCAAGTCACACTAGAAAGCAGGTATTTCCATATAAGCAGCAGGCATCTGCAATGCTGATATATCTGATATTAACTCTCCATAGCTTCATGGCTCAAAGCCTTGGCTGCATATTGGAATCACCTGGGAGCTTTAAGAAACACTGATGCCTGGATTCCACCCAAAGGGATACTGATTTGATTGGTCTGGGTGCAGCCATGCTTGAAAACCATTGCTGCAGACTTAGCCAAATCTTAACTCACCATCATATCATAATCCCTACATAGCAACTGAATGCCTACTGTGTGCAAGACTCTCTACGAACCTGAAGGGTTACGTACTAAAATGTATGGATTATCAAAATTATAACCAAAGCATCAACTCTGCTCTACATCAAACAACCTGACTGGAAAAACAAGTCAACAGGAAAAAAAGACAAGAAAAAGGAAGGAAGGAAGGAAGGAAGGAGGAAGGGAGGGAGAGAGAGAGAAAAATAAAGAAAGAAGAAAGAAAGAAAGAAAGAAAGAAAGAAGGAATGAAAGAAAGAGGAAAGAAAGAGAAGCTCTACTACAAAACTAAAAAGCATCATGAAAAATTAAAAAGTTCTACACAAGAGTGTAGAAATAGTAGCAATTACTATCAGCCAAGAGAAAGGAAAGGAGTTTCCTGGAAGATGTGGCAACCATCTGAAAGTTAAAGGATGGGTAGAATTTGGACAAACAGAATCAGAGAAGAAGATGGAGGAAGAAGGAAAAAGCTGAAGGAAATGACAGAAATAAAGACCAAAGCAGGAAAAACACAGTGATCCAGTTTGGATGGCACTTACTGCACATAAAAGGGGGAAATGTGACAATTACCCAGGCCGAGCGGAACATCCTAGAACATCCTGACTCAGAAGTTTGGCCTCATTCTATGTGCAACAGGGAGACATCGAGGGCTTGAAAACATGGTGATGGAGGTAGAAAGTCAGTCCAGGGGCGGTGCCAGGGGCTGCCCTGGGGAATGGCAGAGGGAACAGGAAGGTGAAGGCCACGGTGAAGTAGTATAGGGCCCAAATCAGTGGGATTTGCACCTGATTGGATGCAAGGGAAGAGAGGAGCCAAAGATGACTAGAGCTTCAAACATAGATCACAAGAAGAAAGGTCATCTCAATAAAAGAAACCAGGCAGCCAAGAAAAGAGGAAAGACGTTGCGGAGTTCAAGCTTTGGGACACAGTCAGCTGAGGTGATCATGGGCCAATCCCAAAGCCTTTATCGTCAGTCCCATGTTTTCAATCCATCCCCACTTTGGGGGCCTGAAAGTCAGGAAAATATCTGCAGTTGGAGATGTAGGTTACAGCTCTGAGGAAATAAAGAAGTCTCCACTTGGAGAGGAAACTGCAGTTTCTAAGATTGCAGAGATGAAACAGATCAGTGAGATGAGTTCCCACAGAGAATTCTCACCATCGTAGCTCCCCAAGATTGGGTAGAGACGGGCAAAAAATAACCAGGTAAAGGGGTGAAGAGCACCCCACATTTCCCTTCCTTAGGAGGTACACTGTGGACTTAGGCCCACTTCATCCCCAGTTATATTGTCCATCCCAACCCCCTACCGTATACATCATGTATCCTCCTTACTCCCACTCCACCTGTTATCACTGAAGTGACAGATCTTTTTAAAATAAAACTAAAGTTGTAATTGGGGTCTTTTGTTTGTTTTTTTCTTTTCAGGACAGTGTACATTTTCCAGGTTACCACACATTATTATAAAAGTGGGAAATGGATTCAATCATACTCATAAGCCTTTACCAAGATATTCAATAGCTTGGTTTAAGCCCCAGACAATTCCAAGATCCCATGTACTAGTAGTGTTCTAAGTAAAAAAGGGGATTTTCTTGTTCCCTTTAAGGGGAGGGAGGGAAAGAGAGAGGAGGTAAGAATGAGAAGTGACTCAAAGTATACTCAGAGGAGTGTAACCAACAGCAAGCAAACTGATGTGGGCATCCAAAAAGGGTCCTGAGTCCTGGAAGGACCATCAGTGTTAACAACAGCTATATGACCTTGGAAGGTTCAACGTCTCATCTGCTTTAACAACCACTTGGACCAACACTAGTGTTTTAGAACTGAAGAAACCAAGATCCTTTTCAGGATTTGAAATTCCGAGATTCTATGTTCTTAGGTTTAGTACAAGGCCTGGGGCCTGACTTTCAATATGACCCTCAGGAAATGTCCATAAACCCATATTCAGAAATAGATATCGCATGTGGCTCTACATTCATTATTCTAATTACTTCTAATCATTTCCGAATGACATGGATGCTGTTTCCTGGCCATTACGGACATGTGTATTCACACTGTATATTCATCTGCCCTAAAAGGGCCACCAGCCCCAACATGCCATCAGCTAAAAGAGCAACAGGACTTAGTAAATCTCAAGCAAGTTTTATAAACAAGGTTGTGGCCAAGTGGGTAAATACAGACAGGCACAGGTAAGTGTTCAAAAACTCACAGGACTTAAAATTTCTTTTCTTGGCAATTATGTTCTGATTCTGTATCACTTAATTTTGAACGTGCTTCCTCTCCCGTACTGGAGTCAAGCTTCCAGGGCAGAATCTACACCTGCATCACCCATAGAGTATTTTTGCACATAACCACAATTAAGGAATGAAGGATTTACTGTGAAGTACTTTCCATATTTCAACATAAACAAAGGAAATCTCACAAGGTGTGACCGACGGCCCCCACCAGCCCAATCACGTATGGTACCACTATGAGATCAAAAGTCACTCACGCCTTAAGCAGGCTGACACTAGGTCCATATGCCAAGGCTGCTGCTGACCCTTGGCTGTAATATCAATCGGCCACACGTGTGGTGGCGAGGGCTGCTAGAAGCCGCTCTAATGGAGGGAGAAATGGACACAATACACTTAGCAGGACACTTAGCAAGTTCTCTGTCACACCAAAATGCCAAGTGAGGAAAACAGAAAGGACTCAAGGCAGTAGAAATCATTCTCCACATCAGCAGCTGCAGATAAAGACAATCAAGATCATGACCATTTTTAGGTAAAAGCATGTGCTGGTAGTGGCAACGCTTCGTGCACTTTGGGAACTCTTACACTACATCGAAAAAGGCTGGTTTTTCAGGTGGATGCTCTAGGGTGAGCACACAACGGAACGGGGTGGAGGAGTGTCTCTGAGCTTGCCCAGGTTACATGTAACATTACAGATGAGACCCTGTAAACTGTTCCAATGACTTTAAACCATTAGTAGTTGTAGAACTTCCTAATCACTGTATTTGGGAAGATTCAGCAGTTTGGATTAAAACATTTCTACTTGTTTATGCTAAGTAAGCATTCAGATGATTCAGGAAAACAAAGGGATTTATTTGTAGAGAGACTAACTCTCTGCCCCTCACTCTTCTGGCACCACTCAGGTTAAATTGGGGAGCTGTCCTAAACTTTCAGCAAATCCCAATTCCAACATACATGCTCACTGATATACTGAGTGAACCAGAATCACAGAGACGTTCTCTGCACTGGCCAGTCACAGGGTCCAGCATAGGGGAGGAAAAGAAAAAAAAAAAAAAAACCCTTGCACACTACTACAAACTGCAGAGATAGGGGGCATCAGCTTTTCCATCAACACGAGCCAGTGGGGGCTGGCCAGAGTAAATCGTATCCTTCTTTGCTCAATGGGCATGGAGTGATTCAAGAAGACTGCAATGCCTTCTTGTACTCAAAAAGTTAAAATCAGGAATCCTCTGAAGGGAGAAGAATCTGAAGATTTATAAGAGCGGCTACTAAAAGCCCCATTAGGACCCTCTCTAAACTCTTCCCATTTAAGCGGAGAGGCAAATAGCCCCCACTGGTATTTATATTTAGAATGGGCTGGAAGAGAGGAAGAGCCCACATCGGAGCACTGAAGGTCTCTGACATACCCATAACATAAATCATTTCAGGGTGAGGCTGTCACAGTGCATCTTCTGCTCTGCCCTTTAAATGGATTGGACCCCAACATCACATTCTCCTCAGGGTAGGGAGTGGGGGGGTGGGAGTTTCATGGAGAACAAAGAAGTCACCACTTCCTTTATCCCCCCATGAAAGACAGATGTAGTAAAAATATCTGCAGAGTAACATTCACTCACTTTAAAATACCGAACTGCAAACAGGTAGACGGAATGATAATGTTTGTGAGCCCCTAAATCTACAAAAAGATGTATCTATTAAAAAGAACATGGAAACGAGTCTATTAAAGAAAGGCTAAGTGTGTGATTGATTGCACTCACATGTGCTCTCATTTGTAAAGCTACATTTATTTAGTGATTGCATCCTCATATAGAAAATCTGAATAACGGGACAGTTCTCTCTTTTTTTTTTTTTTTTTCCATCTACCAAGTCATTGTTTCAAATAAAAAAAAAGATTTATGGTAACTGAAGAGCACACAAATAACATACAAAAAAAAAAAGCCAGCTATTTTATCCTTTCAGTGTGGTTAGCAAGGCTCCTTTGTGTCTACAAATTTCCCTGGGTGGTGCTGTTGCCAAGAAATTCTAATTCATGACAAGGTTTTCTGCAAATTGGGGACAGAGGCAAACCTGCAGATGCAGGGACCCTACAGTTTGCTTTGTCTTTCTGGCTGAGACAGCACCTGGCTGCTCAGGCCTATAGAAGGCAGGGCAAAGGCAAGATCACCAGAAAGAGGAAGAAGCGATGTAGCTCACAGAACAAATCCCATCCCTTGTATCATGAGGCTGTTCTTGGAAGGCAACCATTTTTGTAGGTTGTCCCCTAGAGATGCCTCATATCAAAGGCCTTGTAAAAAGCGTTCCAGGGTGCCTGAAACCAAGATGAAATTGCAGTGTTATGGGGACACTTTAGTTCGTACAGTAGCCAAGTATGCCATTAGTTTAAAACAATGGGGGAATGGGGGAGGAGGGAGGAATGTTCTATGATTTATTTATTTGTTTCCAGTAGCAGTGGAAAATTTTCTCTGAGCAAAAAGGAGGCCTGAAACTGACCCCATCTGCCAATTATGAATCAGCATTAACAACAAGCATAATTCCGTAAGAGTTTTCAAGTAACCATGCCATGCTCCTCAATGGCATGCAGCAAAGCTGCGTGCAAGTAAGACTCAGAACTTCATTACTTGACCTGCACTCGTGAAAAGAGCAGACTAGGTATACAAAATCTATCCAAATTCTAAGAATTTGTAGCTTCTTGGAGAAAAATAACCAAGGGTATCATATCAAATTCTTTTTATTTTCCAAGTCAGCAGTGGGTCCAGAAAAATCACAATTTCTACTGGCAACAAAACTCATGAATGTGTTTCCCTTTATCCATCATCAAGTGGCACCCTATAAACTACTCCGGCTTTTGTCCTACGTTTGACTTTTTCCTACTTTTGCTCAGACAGCTCTTGGAAAATTTCCTGCAAGTTCCGAAGAACTTAAGGCTGGTAGCCTTAAGAGTTGTGCGTCAGCTGAATTCCATAAAATAATAGACCACATAAGCACAGTGTAATTTACAGTTATATGACAGGCAGAGATGATGTTACTTGGGCCAAGTGCTTAAGTATGCAGTCAGAGCCCAGGAATGGAGAGCTGTTAATGTAAGATGTCCATCTGGATTTTAAAATTACATCGGCAATGGTTTTCAGAGTTGGAGCTGTATGTTGCGAAAGACGTCACTGCCTGAAAGCCCAATGTCAAAATGACGACCCCCGTGACAGGAGGACCATCCCAAGCTCACTGACTGTTACGCAGGACAATTACCCCAGGCCACAGTTTAAAATAAAATCCCCAAAGAGTCCATCCTTAATTTTCAAATGCACAGATGTTCTTGGGTTTATCAACCAAGCCACTCTTTCTCTACAAACCAAATCAGATTATTGGAATCTCTGTATTTTGCTCATCTCCTCAAGGCCAGGTACACTGTTCACTTTCAGAGAACATCTAATAATTGCTCCTCATCTGACCTCTAAAATCTGATTACCCCAGAGCATCAGGAAACTTCCTCCTGTCTGGGGGTTCTTTGTAGCAATCTTCTTAAGCCATTTTGAGCAAAGGAGTCTCAAAATTTCACCATCTGATGGTTGACTTGGTCCTGTCTGTTGCATGTAACCATCCCCCCTCCTTACACTCAGAAGCGGGGGGGGGGGGGGGGGGGGGGGAGCGGGAGAGGGAGGAAGGAAGAGATGGAGGTTGGAGGTTTTGTCATCAGCTTGAACTTAGAGTCTCAGTCACCTTTCAAGAGCGCGGTTGTGACTACAGAGCCCGGAGCAGAAAGCTCCTTGGAGTGATGTCTTATTTAGGAGTGCTTCCCCACAACTTATGTTTCAGTGTGACTGTGAGCATGCCTCTCAAATAGCTTGGCAAAGGGTTTTAAGGTAAGAGTAGTTGCCAGTTGGGGAGGGTGAAGGCAAGAAGTAAGGAGGGAGGTGTGGGGAAGTGGGGGCTGAGATTCCTTGGCCTGCAGATAGAAACTAAGCTAGAGGTTCCTTGATGGAGGCAAGTAGAGAGGAGGAGGGGAAAGGAAAAGCACAGGAGGCTTCGGAGGAAACAATAGATCTAATACATCCCTAATTATCAAACCAGTGATGTTTCTTTACAGATCCAGACTCTCTCCTGGATGGTCTAACCAGATCTAGAAAAGCAGGTTTCCTCTGGAGAGGCCTTCCCCAAAAGCAGGCTTTACTACTGTGAAAACTTGAACCAAAACAAAGTTGTGTGATTCATCAGGAGGGAACGCTGTAACAAATAAAGCCAACTTTCTTCCCTCCAACACTGCTTAACAGTTAGTCACAAACAAGGGCTGCCTTGGGCAGGCTGACTAAATCAACAGATTCCCTACCCTAACCTGTCTAGACAGTTGTTAATACGCAACCAGTTTGACACCAGTGGGCTGACAATGTGAAATGAAAGCTATTTCAGAAAATGAAATTCTAGCAACATTTTGGCTTCATTAGCATGTGAAATAAAAGGAGGAAAAGATCTAGTGAGACCCTTCATGAGACAGTCTCATTAGGGATGGGGAAAGGATGCACTGAAGAAATGCCTTGCACTAAGAACGCGTGAACTGTGTGTGCACTCAGAGACAAAGTCGAGGGTCTCTGCCAGCATCCTTGGGCAGCAACGGATGGTGGCCACACAGACAGCAGAGGCCAGCACCAGGAGGAAAACTCACCGCCTCTAATCAGGGGAGAAGAGCAACTAGTAACAAAGGTACAGTCAGAGGATCAGCTTTGCCACTCTGCTCCCTATACCCAAAGCCAAACCTCACTCGCTAAAGCAGCAACTGTTACATCCCAGCCTCAAGCTGGCAAATCCCGCTTTGGATCCTGGCAGAAGAAATTCAGCCGTTCATTAGCCTTAACAAGCTGCTGTCACTGAGCGAAGTTACATGAGCAGCCACACACCAAGCCTCTCGCAGTCCTCCCCAAGGGCAGGCTGGTTTCTTCAAGACGGACTGTGCGAGTTCACACTTCCGATGTGCAAATCCAGACTGTCTTCTTGGACGTTCCATGGTGCACACTGGAGTATTTTTAAAGAATACCCATACCCCCCTGCCCCCCACCCACCATCTTTCCTGCGGTGTGTCCCTTCAGCAGTTCCTAATCCTTGCTGAGAAAATGACTGTTTCCGCAGCAGATCTAGCACTTTCCACTGACCAGCACTTTCTTTATTCGACTTCATAAAGCCCAGTGAACTTGTCACCAGACCCACTTTGCCCTCAGTGGGACGCCTAGCCAACTTGGCATCAGTGCCCTTCAGCATCAGAGGAGTTTCTTAACTAGTCCTCTAAGACAAAGTCAGAGGCATGGACGCACACACCACCCTTTGTCAGAGGCTGTGTGCCTTCTAACCAGGGAGGGACCCCAAACAAAAAAGAGAAACAAGGACACATATAGAGGCATTGCGCTGGGGAAATCTACAATGCATGGTCAGCGTTAGATAGATATATCTTCCCTTCCTCCTCCTAGATATCCTTGAGTATCTTTTGTCACTGGGCTCCTCTCCCTTCTGCCCACCTTCTCATCTCAAAATCAAGTTTCTATCTTTTATTGTCACGCGCTAATTACTGGGAAAACACTCCTACCTCCTGACCCCCATCTGACGGTCTTCAGCACCAGTTGAAAGAACTAAACCTGATTTAACGTACCAAGTAGGTAGAGCTCAGGCATGTAGGGACGCAGTATCCTGTCATCAGTAGCTCATAAAGCCCCAAACCACCTTCCCACCCGGTTCCCCCGAACCCCAGAAGTTACGCAGGTCTGTGCTGGGGACAGTGAGCCCGACAACGTGTGCGCAAGGATGTGTGTTGGTGACTGAAACGCAGGCAGCTCAGACCGGCTGCTCAGCTCAGCACACTAAGGGGTTAGAGGGTGGGTGGAGAGGTAAGCGCAGATGACTGTTTCCGAAAACATTTTAAACAACAAACAGCCAAAAAAAAGGGGGGGGGGATAAAACAAACAAACAAAAAATTCAACCCCAAGCCCACACCAACGCAGCCCCTGCGTCTCCGCCGCCACCACACGATTTACACAAGTAATTTAAATCATTCACCTGCTGCCAGGTCTCCTCCAGGGATGGCAAAGCTGAGAAGTAGCCGGTGTCGTGGACAAGTTGTAGCTCCTGGAATATACTATAACTAGCCAACACGTCCATGCTGCTGCTGCCGGGCAAAACGGGAGGAGAAACCCTCCCCCGAACACAGTTGGGTCTGTTTGTTTGTCAGTCTGTCTGGCTCACCCCCCAAGAAGGCAGACATCCAGTGGCCCTTTTGTTTTGTTTTGTTTCAGTCAACTAAAAAGGAAAAAAAAAATCAATGCAGGAGAGAGGAAGAGAGGAGGTGAGAGAGGAGAGAGTGAGTGGGGTGGATGGAGAGAGGCATCCAGCATGTACAAGTGCAGACGGCTGCCAGGAAAAGGGGACTTCTCCACGGGAGTAACAATTCCCTTCCAGGGCTCTAATCACTCCAGCTCGTGGATCAGGAAGGGGGATGCAAACTCACTGACACGAAGCTGCCATCTATTTCTGCAGCGCTGTTCGCTCCTAATGCAATCTTTGCTCTTTATTTTGGGAGGTTGCATTTTTTTTTTTTCTCGCGATCGCTTCTCTCCCCCCCTTCCCTTCCCTCCCCACCCCCCACCCCATCCTTGCTAGTTTGTAGTCTCTCCCCCCCTCCTTTTCTCCTCCTCCTGCTCTTCCCCCTCCCCAAACTCCCCCCTCCGCCCGGCTCTCCGCGCAGCCGTGGGATCTCGGAGGAGGGCGTCCATTAGGCCGCGTGTGACCATGTAAGGTAAACAGGGGGCTCATGAAGTCACTGAGGACCAATGGGGAGCGCGGAGCGGGGTCCGGGGCGGGGCTTGGCTCTGGCGGCGAGCGCGGATTGGCAGACTGCGGATCTCCCTGCTGCCTTACAAGGCGGCGCGAGGCGAGCTATTTTTAGAGGGCTATATAAGGGGGCTGAGGCGGCTGCGCGGCGGCCGGGGAGCGCGAGCGCGAGCGCGAGGGACGGGGAGGGCCGCGGCGACACTCACGCCGGCTCCTGGGACGCCGAGGCGGCCGGGCTTGGGCCGAGCGCCGGCCTCCGACCCTCGCTCCGATGCCTGGTGGAGGCCCGGGCGCCCGGAGCTTGCGTCCCTCGGAGGGGCGGGGTCGCGTGTCGCCGTCCTGGCGGGGACGCGGCCGGTCTGGAGGTGAAAGTCCAGACTGCGGGGTTAGGATGCCTCCTGGAGGAGGAGCGGGGCGGGAGCCCGGCGGAGCCGCCGTCGGGGGTGGGGGAGGAGGCACTGACACTTCCCACTCTGCCTCGCTCCGGGGCCCGGGGGTGGAGAGCCGGGAGGGAGAGGCGGGCAAAGGAGGGCCTCACTTACTAACAAATAAACCGAGAAAAAAAAGAAAAAGTCACCAAAAGCCCCTTCACAAAATGCCCACAGGCTGCCAGGGCGCAGGAAGAAGCGCCCGAGGAGGAAGTGGCACACAATGGAACCGAACAAAGGGGAGCGGCGCCGAGAGAGCGACCTGCGCCCCCCCCCCCAACGCGCGCGGCGCGCAGTCCCCGCCCCGCCAGCGCCCGGGTGCGCGCCACCACCCGCCAGCCCTGCGCTGGGACCCCGCGCGGGCGGCCGCGCCGGGAGGCGGTCTCCCAGTTAGAGTTTCGAAAAGGGACGTTTCGCTGGAGTGCGAGTCGGAGAGAACGGAAGGCGCCCGGGTAGACGCGGGGCGCAGGCAGAAGCCGGCAGCTTATTGGGGAGGGAGGGGGGCTCAAACCTGAGGCTCCCCAAGTGGCTGCCGAGCTGCGGTGGTGAGGGGCGGAACCGGATCGGACTCTGGAGCTGGCATAGAGAAATACATAGACAGATACTCTTATCTCTTAGATGAAAACCTTGCACAACGCACTTTTTTTTTTCTTCCTTTTTAGGGTCGACCAGTTGTGTGCTTGACCTTATGTGGTTAGTGTCATTCAAGTTTCCCCAAAATGCTCTGTGAGCTGAGCTTACATTTTTGGAATGACTGCAGAATTCGGTACTTACTCAGATGAGAAACTTAATTCTACCCGTAATGAAAGAAACACATCGACCTTAATCGCCCTTCTCAGCTTTCCCTCCTTCTGAGTATGTGGGATTCCATATCATAATATTTGCAAAATTCTGCCTTATAGAACGAGCACAATTCGAAATCAGTACTTGCCAGGGGAAATTAAGAAGGAATTACTGGGTTTGAGGAAAGTCTAGTTTATTTACTTTGTGATGTCTGGAATTCTGATGGTCAGATCTACAGCATCCATTGTAGGAATCTAACTGGCATATTTGCTGGAGTTTATGTGCATGGGATGTGCAAAGATGTTAGTGCGTTTAATATTATGTAAGCGCATTTGTGGTGCTAGGGGATAAATGGTATAAAAAGGTTAAACGTCATACATGAACAAGGTGATATCATGCTAGCACACATATGTGTTAGCACCAGTATGAGAAGGCCTCTCTTTGAAAGGCCAGATGGGCCTTTCCCAGAAGTAGAAAACCACTTAGAACCATCATATCCCAATTAATGCATTAACTTGATCCTTATGGTCATTGGTGCTGATGCTTACTCGCCATGTGACTTTGAGCTTATTGGCTCAGACCCTCTAATTATCCATCTCAGAAATATAAAGAGTGGTATCTGCCTTGCCTGGTTGTTATGAAGAATCAAAGTAACATTTGTAACTCACCTAGCATTGTATATGGGTCTATTAGGTAGGGACTAAATGTTAGCCATCATTATCTCCTGGTTTTAGCTAAGTAAACTAAATAATATATCTGAGCTAATCAGACCCACGGGGGGACATACCAGAGTCTTAGAGAAAGAGGAGAGGTAGAAGCCCTTTGCCAATTTGTAATAAGTATTACAAATGTAATGTTCCTATTGTGTGGGGGGAGGAGAGAAGGGGGGGATGGGGAAGAGACCATTGAAAAGCCCTGGTGTAGAAAACAAGTTCTTGAGTGAATAGGAAAGGAAAGGAACTTAAACAGGGAACTCAAGAGGCAGAAGGCAAGGCAAAGCCAAAGCATATAATTTGATGTTTGAACTCAAGTGAACTTAATTTCTGTTTTTTGTGTTACACCATTACCATTTTTGAACAAAATATGACATTCTTGTTAACTTGTAAGTTTGAAGATTTTACAGATAATAGTTAACTAGTTAAACACTTCCAGTGTGCCAGGCTGTGTGGGCACATAAACGTTTTTTATACTCAATGTCTCGTTTCACCCTCATGACAACCTGAGATAGGTACTTTTGTTACCTCCAGCTTTATGGATGAGAATACCCAGGCTTAGAAATATTAAGTTGGTCAAGGTCACACAACTAGGATGCAGCTGAGCAGGGGTTCAAATCCAGAAGCATGTGACTTTCAAGACTGTGCTTTGCATGGGGATCTCTGTGTGGGGAAAGCCTTTAAGTTTCTTGTTTTAAGTCAAGATTTGTTTATAAAAATGCTTGGGTGTGGAAAAGGGGGGCTTCCTTTGAGGTTTTTCTCCATGTAAATGTCATTCATCCAACTTAAAGAAGAACTCAACCAAAATCTTACAATATAAATCCTGAAGACCTCATTTTGACATTTTTCAAAGCTTTATAGAATATTTTAGAATTCTTTCTAAGAGATTTATGCAATGAGGCACTCCTAAAGTCACATTTTCAATATCAGTCATATTTAGCTACTTTTTATAGCC
This sequence comes from Halichoerus grypus, assembly GCF_964656455.1. NCBI lineage: Eukaryota > Metazoa > Chordata > Mammalia > Carnivora > Phocidae > Halichoerus > Halichoerus grypus. The sequence continues at coordinate 165,645,698 of NC_135715.1, forward strand.
GAAAGACCCCAGGTTCTCATTGCAAAACACATGCAAAGAATCTGAATGTACAAAATAATCAACAAATTAAGATCACAAGGGAAATTTGGCAGTTAGACAAACCAAAAATAAACAGCATGGCTTTAAGTACCACATATTGAATGCCTTCTCTGTACCTGGCATTTTGTACATGTTCTCATCTGGTCTTCACCACAATCTTGTGACGGAGTGATCATTGCTCCATTTTCACAGATGAAGGTATCAAAGTTCAGAGAGGGCACACAATTTGCCCATTACCGTAAGTCTGTTAAGTGGCAGAAGCAGATTCAAATATAAGTCTGAATCCAAGATGACTCCAAAGTCTGTGTCCTCTGCATATGTTACCTTATAAGACACTAATATTACTTTTAATAATATCACCCTTTGGAAGTTATCCCATAGGAAATACCTAAGAGTAAATAATGCTAACACCTCCTCCCCCGGCAAAACTAAGAAATGGAACTATTTTATGAACAACATAGTAAAAATGTAATATGTAAATAGATACAACCAAGACATCAGATTGTTTCTACTAGAAAAGTCTGATTCATTAGTACAGGAAGTCCTGATTAGCACTGTGTGATTAGCACTGTTAAAGCCTCCTTAAAATAAATCTATTTAAAACAGGGACTAAATTTCAGAGCAATTGGTGAAAAGTGGACTTTATTTGAAAATAAAAATGTTATTAAAATACATTTAGTCTATCTTTTATGGAACAAAATTTATGTTGTAAGTCCACCTGTGTGCTAATTATGGAATGAATAAACAATAAACTAAGAAGATTATTGTTGGCTTTTTTTTTTTAACAAATGTGAAGCACCTTACAACATGCTCTATTTCATATTTGACTTTTATGCCATAATCAAAAAGAGGGTTGTTTGGTAAAAATGTTTGAGGGCTTCATCAGTTTTCCCAGGGGTCTCATTTGTTTTTTTAATTTTCAAAGTATTTTCTTCTCTTCTTCTGAAGCATCAATATAGTCCTCATCCCTGTTGATTTTACTTTCACTTGTTTGTTTAACTCTATAGACCCTCATTTGCCAGTTGCTTTACCAACTTCACTCTCATTGATACCATGAAACCTTACACCTTTTGCAAGATTTGCAATTTCACTTTGCAATAGAACTGAATTTATTTGCATTGGATTATAAATGTTTACCACCATGGGGAGTGGAGGAGGGGAGTCTAATGTTTAAAAGATGTTTGAACGGTAACTAATTTGTAAGTGGTCATATCATTAATAAATATTTTCATCTACTTATGACTTTTGCTTCCCTTCACAATCTCACTACAGTGAAAGAAGTGTGAACTTAGGGAGCATGCTTTGATGATATCACAGAAAACAAGCATGTCAGAGAGGTGGAGGTTAGTAAACAAGACTGAGAGACACAATTTGAATCTGGAAGAAAAAGTATGTGGCCATATGTGTCATTCAATGAATGATGTACATATGTATGTACATATAACCAGAGAGTTGTTTCATGCTTGAAAAAAAAAAAAAGGCACCTTCATCAGGCCTCTCATGTCCTGGATAAAATATTCCTCGAGGATAGACATCTCCTTTTGTTTTCATTCTGTACTCACTTTCTGCTCATAATTTGGTTTCCCACTTGTTCTGCCTGCAGGGAAAGAATGTACTGGCTACCACCACAGGAGCCTGGTGCTCATTGTGACAATTTTGGTTGTTTTGTCAATACAAAGACATTTTAGTTATAATTGTATTTTTTGTGAGTACAGTTAGCATCGGTCTGGCTCCCTGGATGTGTTCAATATGGAGACTCTGACATGTTGAGGTTTCTGGACATGATGGAAAGAAAGAAAGAAAAGAAAAGAAAAAAGAAAAGAAAAGAGAAAAAGGAAGGAAGGAAAGAAGGAAGGAAGGAAGGAACTAAGGAAGGAACTAAGGAAGGAAGGAAGAAAGAGAAAGAGATCTTTGTCTTAATGAATTAACCAAAAACTCTTGGCAGGTAGTTTACTGATCTCCAGAAAACATGCCAATCTTGGTGTTGGCTTTTCAGAATTCTTTAGGTATATTATAGCTTAATAAAAACAAAATGTTTGTTTTTAATGAAATGTTAAAGCCAACCCTGAATGTTGAATTCTTCATCGTATTGGGTCATACCAACAGGGTAAAGAGGGGACCTAAGATGCATTGCTGGTGGTGGGCATGTTGCTCTGACTCAAGTGGTCCATTGCTTAACAAAAATTGACTTATCGTAGTGATAAAGGTAAGGAAATCAAAAATTTCTTTAAAAGTTTACTGTCAAGAATGTCCTGCCCAGAGTTTAGAATTGGACATTTAATGTTATTATGACCTATAGTACATAATTCCTATGGAGATTAATATCTGTAATCACTTTCCCAGCTTGAGCTACCAGCACTTAGAAGTGTCAATATCCGGGGCGCCTGGGTAGCTCAGTCATTAAGTGTCTGCCTTTGGCTCAGGTCATGATCCCAGGGTCCTGGGACTGAGCCCCATATCAGGCTCCCTGCTCAAAGGGAAGGCTGCTTCTCCCTCTCCCACTCACCCTGCTTGTGTCCCCTCTCTCACTGTCTCTCTCTCTCTCTGTCAAATAAATAAATAAAATCTTTATTAAAAAAAAGTGTCAGTATCCTCTAATGAAGAACAAAATCAATTTCAGCTATTCAACATATATTATGCAAAACATTCATTCATATATATTATGCAAAACATTTGGTCATTTAACATTATGCAGAGTGCATACATTGAAAACAGAAGTATAAACAAAGACACATTACCAACGTTAGTAGTATTATATCTCAGAAGTTTGAAAAGGCATTGGAAATATCTAGTCCAACCTTCACAGACCCACTGCTTCCTTCTGCAACATTCCTTCCAGGAGATGCCCAATTGCTCCGATGATGGGGAAATCCCAGCAGGTACTGGGATAAACCACTGTGACCGACCCTAGCTCATTTTCCTCATCTAAGAATAGCTTCACAAGGTACTCAGGGGGTTCTGGACAAAGATTTTGGGAAAGAGGCCAGCAGAAGATGAGAAAAGATTTTTAAATAATAAAAAGAATTCCTTTGGCTATGTAATGATAGAAATGCCAAGACAGTTGTGAAGCTAGTGAGAAATTAAGTTGCTAATGTTTTAGGGATTATTACCCTTTACAGCATGTGAGGCACAGTTTGTAGAATTGTGTGATATTTCATCTTGAGTACTTTTTTGTTGTTGGGACATGTTGAATTAGCCCAGCTTTGCTATTAATATATTATATATCACTGTCAATGTTTTATCAGAATATTATCATTTTTTTTTAAACATGCCATTTCCAAAGGGTCTGGTACACACTTAATGGGATTTAACAGCAGAATGCATCTCAAATTTTGTAATGGAAATCAATGGGAAAATAGGATAGATTTGGTAGAAAGTCTCTGTGCCACAAACTTTGCTGACAGTGACCATTCCTTTAAGTGAGAGATACCTATTCCACAAGTGCCCAATGATGAGTTTTTATGTGTATGATAGATCTGGGTAGTTGGGAAGATTAATAATGTCAGCAGCAGCAGTTTTTTTGCTGACTGGTTGCTCATTTGAATGGTTAGAAGAGTCCACTGAGTCACAGTGTTTAATACTGGTTACTGCTCTTCTCAGGAGTGAGAAAGGCGAATGCCTGGCCTTCCATTTAGGTGATCTAAATGGGGGGTTGGGGGGTTTGCTTCAGTGTCCCCCACAGCTTCACATCCCTCTGCCAACTCTCAGCTCTCCCTACTGTTCTGCAAGACTCACAGACCGTTCTAAGCAAATGTGGTCATGTTTTACAAGGAGTCATTTCATCTTGGCCTCTCCCAGGCTGGGTCCCATATATGACATGCTCTTCTGCTTTGCTTCAGTTTTTGATCATTACTGGGGAAGGTGGGGCAATCCCACCGATGAAGGCAATGTAAGTCTGAGAGGTTCACTCCCTCCACCCAACGTGTCCAAATGTGAAATTCTACCCAGCTCTCTTCGTGCCACACATTAATCTGTCCTTTGCTGTTCTGCAATATCGATTCTTGAGTGGTGAAGTTTGTCTGTGTTAAACTGATCCTGAGTGTATTTGTCCTTTCCACATGTTCATGTACATTGGTGCCCTTTTGAGATGAGACATTTCCAGGGAATATTTGTCTGATCACCCTACAGAGAATCTAGTATCTGTTATAGTACACATAAACTTTTTAAAGCCCAACTTAAAAGAGATCACATAAATGTTTTTAGTAAAATTTAAAAATAATATTACTCTTTCTCCAGTATTGTTTGGACATTGTATTATTTGTCCTGGCTTCTGTTAGGTTAGCCCAAATAGGAGGAAATAGCATTACCTCAAATGATGTCAAATGTGGTTAAAGGAAAATAGAAGATCTAAGGCACTTAGCAAAAAAGTGTCTGTAATTAAAATTACCAACATCTACATGAAGTACATGAGAGACATTGTCAAAGAACCCACTTCACAGAGTGATTTGGAGATAGTGTGTATATATATATATATATATATATACATATATATATATTTTTAAGATGTATTTATTTATTTAAGAGACAGAGAGAGAGAGAGAGCACACGAGGGGTGAGGGAAGAGCAGAGGGAGAAGGACAAGCAAACTCCATGCTGAGAGCAGAGCCCAACACAGGGCTCAATCCCACAACCCTGAGATCATGACCTGAGCTGAAACCAAGAGTCAGACGCTCAACCAACTGAGCCACCCAGGTGCCCCAGAGATAATATATTTTTTAAAATAAGGTACTATCAGGGAACAGTGGCTATTACATTCATTACATTTAAGAGAGACTGTAATCTTGAATATTGTAACATTTCACAAAGTGATGTAATAACAGACTTTTCTGGGAACTAGTAACAACTTTAACAAAGGAAAGCTGGAGAACAAGAATTTGTTAAATTTCAGTTTCTTCCACACTAACCTGGAATAAAGAATGTCCTGATGCTAAATGGCCTTTAAAGATCACCTAGACAGAATAGAAAGAGATCTATGTTAGCGACTTGAAAGTAAGTATTTGGCAACCCTGAATTTCCTCTTTCTGTTTTGTTTTTACCATAGTGACCTTCTGACCTGTAATTTGGTCTTCTGAGTGGACTTACTTATACGAGATTGCCTTTTGTAAACATGTAGTGTCTATTTTTATTTATCTACATACTTTATTATGTTTCTATTTTCAGAGCGGAAGTATGAATAAAGACAATGAAACATGAGAATGATAATACAGAAAACTATTAGCATTAACTAAAAGGCAGAAGTAAAGTACTAAAGGAAGAGGGAAGAAGAAACATAATAAGGATCCATTATCATTCCAGTTGTGTCTGCTATTAAACACTGATCAAGCTATGTTTTTACTTATAAATTATTTCCTTGTAAATTTGCCTCATGTGAACCCATACCCCTAGAGCACAGCGTCTCACCTCCGTGAAGTAAACTATTTGGTGTATAAGCTGGTAAAACTGAGCTTCATATTTTTCAATTCTGGTGACTCCACTAAAATGCCCAGGTAGTCTTATTTAAAGCCATATAATTTCATTTACTCAACAATTATTGAGCACCTGTTCTGTCAAACACTGTGCTGGGGGCTGGGTCTCTAAGGATGAATGAGATATGATTCTTACCCTTCTAGAACTGACATGTTAAATGAAGAGAGATATAAATAAAAATAATATGGGTAATATGGCAGACTAGATTATTGGGACAGACTTCCTCTACATAAAGATAACCAAAATTCTAGGACATAAGCACTGATGAGCTGACAAGATAATAAAGAATCATTAGGATGGATAAAGAAGATGTGGTATATATATACAATGGAATATTATGCAGCAATCAAAAGGAATGAGATCTTGCCATTTGCAACGACGTGGATGGAACTGGAGGGTGTTATGCTGAGCGAAATAAGTCAATCAGAGAAAGACATGTATCATATGACCTCACTGATATGAGGAATTCTTAATCTCAGGAAACAAACTGAGGGTTGCTGGAGTGGGGGGTGGGGTGGGAGGGATGGGGTGGCTGGGTGATAGACACTGGGGAGGGTATGTGCTATGGTGAGTGCTGTGAATTGTGCAAGACTGTTGAATCACATCTGTACCTCTGAAACAAATAAGGCAATACATGTTAAGAAAAAAAAAAAAGAAGAAGAAGATAGTAGGAGGGGAAGAATGAAGGGGGGGAAATCAGAGCGGGAGACGAACCATGAGAGACGATGGACTCTGAAAAACAAACTGAGGGTTCTAGAGGGGAGAGGGGTGGGAGGATGGGTTAGCCTGGTGATGGGTATTAAAGAGGGCACGTTCTGCATGGAGCACTGGGTGTTATGCACAAACAATGAATCATGGAACACTACATCAAAAACTAATGATGTAATGTATGGTGATTAACATAGCAATAAAAAATTTTAAAAATTTAAAAAAATAAAGAATCACTAGGCTAAAATCTAAATGAAAGTGAGATTCAACATTGCTTCTGGCCAGAGCACTCTTAAGCTCAATATTCCCAGCCCTGGCTGTATATTAGAAAGAGCTTGAAAAATACCATTGAGTGGTATGGCTTCCAGCAAATGTGTACTAGCTGGTATTAGATAAACGCCAACCCCCACCCCCCCCAACCTCCAAGAGCAACTAGATTGGAGCAAAAATTACATGATGAAGGTATTGGAGAAGTAACAATGGAGCAAGAACTCACCAAGCCTAAATCCTGAAAAGAAAGGAAGCCAAAGAGATAAGCCCCCAAATCAGCATGGTTTTACCCCACTGCAGTAATTACCTAAGAGAAAGTTGAGCTAGGAAGCTGAGCAGAAAATACAGTGAAAAGGAAGGTGAGCAAAGGTTTTGGTAAATCCAAAAGGCTGGGGGTATAAATATAAGAGTTTACAGTTGGCCAAGAGGTTGAAGGGATGTGAGGGTCAGAAAAAGACTATCCCTTACCAGGACTGAAGTCTGACTTTGAGCTATAACAATTTTTTATACTCAATGTCCAGCACTCATTTAAAAACATAAAAAGATAAAAATTCCTCAAAACCAAGAATTAAAAAATATAATAAAAACAGGCCCATGGGAAATCTAGATACTATTATTAGACATGCACTTTGGAACAACTGTCATTAAACAAGAAATTAAATGACAAGAAGTAGAATTTCAGCCAAGAATCAGAGGCTATAACAAAAAACAAAACTCTGGAACTAAAAATCACAATAATTGGAAATAAAAATCTAATGGAAGTGTTTGTGATGGCTAATTTTATGTTTCAACTTGACTGGATCACATTGTACCCAGATATTTGGCTAAACATTATTTCTGAATGTGTTTGTGAAGGTGTTTCAGGATGAGGTTAGCATTTGATTTGGTGGACTCAGTAAGCAGTTTGCCCTCCCCGGTGTGGATGAGTACCATCCAGTCCCATGGGCACCATCCAATCCCTTGAGGGGCCAAGAACAAAAAGGTGGAAGAAGGAAGAACGTGGCCCTTTCTGCCTGACTGCTTGAGCTGGGACATTGATCCAGCCTGGAATCTACATCATTGGTTTCCCTGGATCTCAGGCCTTTGGACGTGAACTGAATTACACTACTGACTTTCCTAGGTCTCTGCTTGCAGATGGCAGATTGTGGGACTTGTCAGCCTTCATAATTGTGTGAGCCAATTCTTTATAATAAATTTCTTCATATACAGCTCTTATTGATATCTATATATCCTACTGGTTCTGTTTCTCTAGAGAACCCTGACTAATACAGAGTTTAACAATAGATTAGACACAGGTGAGGTAATTGGAAGTTGGTAAGCAGGAAATATTCAGGCAAAAGCATAGGGAGGCAAAAGATAGTGAAAAAGAAAAAGAGTGCTAAGGCAAATGGGGCAAGGTGAAATGTTCTCCCATCTACATCACTGGATTCCATAAAAGAGGAAAGAAAGATTGGGAGACAAGTAACATATGAGTGCTTAATGACTGAGAATTTTCCAAAATTGAACAAAAAAACATCTAAAGCCATGGACTACAAAGAGCTATAGACCCCCTCCGAAGATGGATAAATACAACTAAACTATTGCTAAGAGATTCACAGGAAAACTGCTATCAAAGAGAAAATCTGAAAAGCACTTAGGTAAAAGAAACTTTACTTTCAAGAGTACAAAGATAAGACTTCATTCTTCACTCTCAGTGGAAGCATTGGAAGAAAAGACAATGGAATGACATATTCAAAGTCCTACAAGAAAATAACTGCCAATTTAGATTTCTATACCTTGTGAAAATAGGAAATATCCTCCAAAAATTTTGGGGGGCAGATCTACTCTAAAGTAATACTAAGGACAGTTCTTCATCACAAGGATAACATACCAGATGAAGGTATGATGATGGGTGGGGGAAGGAAGGAATGTAAATGATTGTATAAAACAATAATAATAAGGTCTATGAAGTTTTAAATTATATGAAATTAAAATAGCACAAAAGTAGGGAAGCAAATGGAGTTAAAAAAGTCTAATACCCTTGCATTGTCCCAGGGCATAGAAAAATACTAATGTGTATTAGACTTTAACAAATCAAAGAGAAATGTTATAATTTCTAAGGTAACCTAAAAAAATAATATAAGAATTTTAAATAACAAGCTAATAAAAAGGAAGAAATAAAATGATTAATCTAGGAAAGGAGACCAAAAGAAATAAGGTAAGTAGTAATAATAGAAAATAAATAGTAAGATGGCATATTTAAATCCCAAATTTTCAATTATTTCAATCATTGCAAATAGACTAAAATATCCAATTAAAAGACAGTGTGTAACTAAATAAAAAACAAAACTCAAATACAATGAAATTTCTATTTTTGTAGTTTGGAAATGGTCTAATATTGACAGTTTTAAGTACTGTTATCAGAAATGGACGCTATTTATAAAAGATACTAAACATAGGGGAGGAAGGTTGAGAATGAAAGGAATAAAAAAGATAAATCATGCAAATTTAACTAAAACAAGGTTGTCTTAGCTCTAAGAATATTCAACAAATCAGATTTTAGGTTAGTAAACAAAGTAGACATAGAAAGGTATTTTATAATACAATAGTCTACTAAAAGATACAACATTTCTAGATCTATTGATACAGACTCAAAATGGTAAAGTAAACTGGAAGAAGTAGAGGAGAAGTAGAAAAATCTACAATCATACTGATAGAGTTTAATTTTTTTTTTGGTAACTATCAAACAAACAGACAAAAATCAGTAAAGATATAAAAGATTTGAGCACAAAGATGTCTGTCTACCTAATTATCAAATATAGAACCTGGCACATAATGCTCATAGAAAACATTTTCAACTGCATGCAGAAAACTTACCAAAATAGACCATAAATTGTGCCATATACAAGTCTCAGCAAATTCCAGAGTGAAAACTATACAGAATAGATTATCTCACCACAGTGAGATTTAAGCCAGAAATGAATAACAAAAAGATAACTGTAGAGAGAGTCCCCATGTATTTGGAAATTAAGAAATATACTACTAAATAGCCTATGAGTTAAATACAATATCACAGAAAAGAAATTTTAATATATTTGGAACTACTTAAAAATGATATCTAGACAGATATGCAAGCAAGCATAGTAAAATGCAAATGGTAGAATCTGGATGGTGAGTATATGGCTATTCACTGGAAAAATTTTGTTACTTTCAGCTCAAATTTCCTTTGGGTCAAAAATGTTTTTAGGCTCTTGATTTTGTAGTGTAACTCCTACAATTACAAGTCACCTACAAATTGGATAGGCCTAATATTAACAGCTAAAGTACATAAAGATTCCTAGGTACCAGGCCCGTTCTGAGTGTTTGCATGTATTAGATCATGCTCACAACAACCCTCTGAGTTAGGTACTAATCATATACCCATTATACATATTTAAAAACTGAGGCTCAGAGAGGTGAAGCTGTGGGCCACACAGCTTCTAGGTGTGAGCAGAATCCAAAGCCTGCATGCTTAGTCATTACCCTACGCTTTGCCCCCTCAAATCTCTGAGGACAATTTATACAGACAAGACTAAAATGCTGAACCCTTTTAAAGACTATCCTCCAAGTTGAGCCTCCATTAGAGGGAACTATAAAGTCATGGACTATTTATCACACATTTTTAGCTTGTCATCTTGTCTATGAGGATACCATGAAAGCTTTCACTGGCTACTTTGTTTGGATATACCATGACCGTAACCCCTTTGCCTCTGACTAGGTCATCCCTCAAACAGTGATATTGTGCTATTTTGGCCTGACTCCATCTTGGGGCACAGATGCTGGTTTCTGGGGATAGTGGCTTCCCTTTTGGGAACCTTGGGAGCCATTAGTTTAATAATTTATTCTAGAACTTTGCTAAGAAATGATGTCGGGAATGAAAATATAATCTGGGGTGACTGGGTGGCACAGTTGATTAAGTGTCTGACTCTTGGTTTCAGTTCAGGTCATGATCTCAGAGTTGTGAGACTGAGCCCCAAGTTGGGCTCCACACTGAGCATGGACTCTGCTTGAGACTCTTCCTCCCTCTCCCTCTGGCCCTCCTCCGCTGCTCTCTCTAAAATAAATAATAAACCATTTTTAAAAAAGAATAAAAATATAATCTGACCCAGGAGGGGATTTTGGTGCATTCCCAAATAGATTGTTATAAGAATACCCATGTTACCGGGCGCCTGGGTGGCTTAGTTGGTTAAGCGACTGCCTTCGGCTCAGGTCATGATCCTGGAGTCCCGGGATCGAGTTCCGCATCGGGCTCCCTGCTCAGCAGGGAGTCTGCTTCTCCCTCTCCCGCTCCCCCCTCTTGTGCTCTCTCTCTCTCTCTCACTCTCTCTCTCAAATAAATAAATGAAATCTTTTAAAAAAAAAAAAAAAAGAATACCCATGTTACTAAGAAAAAAAGGATTCTTAGCTATGGGTCTACCTCCTGGGTACCCCTAACATTGCTTTATAAATTTAATTAATTTTTAAATAACATATCTCACTCTGTTCTAATGCCTTCTAGATAAGTCTACACTACTTGTTTGTAATTGCCCTGATTATATGTCTCTCTTTCCAACTTCTACACATTCTTTTAGAAGCTGGGCTTATTGAAGATATCCCCAAGAGAGTCAGGGCAGAATCTTTAGATTCTTTACATGATTTTCTCAGTAGAGTCATTCATCAATATACTGTCAGAATTTCAGTTTTGAAAGTGTCCTACTCCTCTTGGGTTCAGCTTCCCTTTCAGTGATACCGGCCTTGCTACTAAAAGTGTAGTCCTGGGGCTGCCTGGGTGGCTCAGTTAGTTAAGCATCTAACTCCTGATTTCTGCTCAGGTTATGATCTCAGGGTTGTGAGATTGAGCCCTGAGTTGGGCTCCACGTCAGGCTCTGCACTCAGAGTGGAGTCTGCTTGTCCTTCTCCCTCTGCTCCTCCCCCTGCTCTCTCTCTCTCTCTCTCAAATAAATAAATAAATAAAATCTTTTTAAAAAAATAATAAAATAAAAGTGTGGTCCTTGGGCCAGTAGCACTTACATAGCTGAGGCTTGTTGGAATTGCACATTGGCAAACCACACCCCAGACCTACTGAATTGCAATATGCATTTTAACAAAATGCCCATGCGATCTGTGTACATGCAAAGTTTGAGAAGCATTGTTATAGGCCAAGGGCTCATGTCCTCTCTTTTTTGAACTTGTAGTAAATGGCTTCCTAAAGCCTGCAGCCATTTCCCTCTGGCCACACCCACCTACCTTGCTCCTATTTACTCTGAGAGCATGGGCTTGTCTCCTGCGCTGGCACTTCCACTTTATCAGCTGGTGCCTTCTTGTTGGTAAGATGTAGATTCAGAGGAACTGCTGTTCCCCTTTCACTTCCCCTAACTTCTAAGAGAAGTCTATTTTGTTCAAACTTTCCTTCATTTCCAAGATGCAGAAGCTGAAATATCTCCTCTTTAATCATCTTTTCACATCTGAATAGACAAACGTACATTCAAATACATTTTCATCTCTGCTATTGTACTTGGTCCTCACAGCAGTTCAATGACGTAGCTAGTCTTAAAATGTTCAGAGCAGAGCTTATTATTCCCATTTGTCAGATAAGAAAGCTGAGGCTTAGAGGTTAAAGCAACTTTTCTGAAACCATATAGCAAGTAGTGGCAACATCACTGCTGGTATCCAGACTCCTTGCTTTTTTTCAACTGCACAGTTATATCTCCAAAGTATTGCTCCAAACATCTGAGCAGTGTTGGAGGGAGAGCTACCCATCCTAGCACCACTTACCAAGCACAAACACTCTCTCCCCTGTGGAAAATGCTCTCAGTTATCCAGCCAACTCCTTTTTAAATTTGCTACCAGAAACCTAATGCTTCCATTAGAATATGTTCAGCTACCTGCATACTTGCTCCTTGTAGCTAGGGGATAGCCAAGGGCACAATTCTGGCAAGTGAGGTGTAAATGGAGGTTTTGTGGGCTGTATGAGTTTGCTAAGGCTGCCATAACAATGTGCCATAAGCGATGGCTTAAACAACAGAAATGTATTGTCTTACAGCTCGGGAGGCTAGAAGTCTGAAATCAAGGTGTGTGCAAGGTCGGTTCCTTCCAAGCGCTATGAAGGAAAGATCTGCTCCCAGCATCTCTCCTTGACTTGTAGATGAGCGTGCCCCATTCACAAGGTGTTCTCCTGTCTGCACATTTCTGTTTCCAAATTTTGCCTTTTCATAAAGACACCAGTCATATTGGGGTAGGACCCACACCAGTGGCCCCATTTTAACTTGATTACCTCTGTAAAGATCCCATCTCCAAATAACATCACATTCTGAGGTCCTGGGGGTTAATACTCCAACATATTCTTAGAGGGGTGGGCAGATACAATTCAACCCATAATATGGGAGGAGTATGTGTTTTGGGGGGTGCTTTTGCTTTCCTCACAAGAGGACAGTCACGGTGTGATGTCCTCCCACTGTCCTTCCTTTCTGCTTTATATTCTGCCTCCATAGCTGGAGCTGCTCAGCCTTATTGGGATTAGGAGAGAAAGACCAAGAGAGCTAAGGAGTTGAACCGACATGAGGAACTGCCTGACTCTTCATGTCTATTACATGAGGAAAATTATCACCTTTGCTAAAAGTCGTTGCAGTGAGGTTTCCCGTGACACATTCTTAATATATTTTGCTATTCTCAAATAACTGGCTTTATAGGATTTTATCAAATTATACAGTAATCCAGAGTAAAAGAGCTAGTTATTATCAGGCTATGTTTACAAATGATTTAGATTGAGAAAGGGGTTGAAGGAACTGAATAATGAAAGTACCATACCTTGACAGACATTCTGAATACAATGTCTACAAAAAATAAGTAAGTTGGAGGCTGTCCACCAATGTCCTTCAAACTCCCCTTTGTTGCTAGTTCTTGAAGGTGACTGGTATCTTCCATCCCCCAATGTTGTTCTTGACAAGCTAATAAAAAAAGATCCTGCTTGCTATTCTTAGTATTTATACCAAGGCTCTGGTGTGAGAGAATGAGGTCATGACTTGTTACCCTCAACAGCGGAAATTTTAGTAATTCCCTCCATGTACTTCTTTGACGACTGCACATGAGATCATCTCTGCAGTTACAATTTACAGTCTTAAATGCACTTCTGTTCCCTTTCACATGCTGTGCCATGTAATGATCTCTTTTGGGATTCTTTGGAGAGCCAAAGGAGTCTGACAACAAGTGGCGGTCGTGACTCCAGATATTGTAAGTAGGAAGGCAAGTGCCAGGGAGAAACAAGCAGTCGCCAATGAGCCAGGCAGGATGTCCTCTGTACAGGACAGGTAAGACAGGAGAGGCATCTCACAAGCAAAATTTAAGGAGGCGCTCACTTTCAGCACTACGCGGAACACGGCCAGCGCCTCTTACTGGTCACCCTGGGCATTTCTCCTGCCTTCAATTAAGAATTATCTCCAAGGAACACGCTTATGTTTTATTACTTTCAGTGGAATCGCTATACTCCTAAGAACACATTCACAGAAAAAAAAGAGAATTTTTCTCCCTCATATCCAGGCATTTAATTTTTTACAGTGATAATTCAAACGAGCAAGTACCTATGTACTGAAACTCTAAAGGTATTATACATATGCTATCTGTAATACTAAGAAATTCTGCAGCGTAGGCACCATCCGGATCCCACTTTGTAGCTGAGACCAAGAGAGATTCAATGACTGGCCCCTGGCCCCACAGAAGACAGGACCACGCTAACAGGGGTCTACCCTGTTCCACTCCCACACCTGCTGCTTGCACCCTGCCCTCCCTTCAGTCCTGAAAATCCCTGCTTTCTCAGTTATTCTTATTTTAATTCCCTCAATCACCACAAATTCTACTTCTTCATCTCCTGGTCAGATTTCTCTTACTTAACTAAAAGATATCATTATTGCTTTGCTTTTGCGGTTTCTTTCTCTTTTCCAGCTTAAAAAAAAAATTCATTGAGTTTGAGAGTAGATCAGTATGTCAAGTTTTCTCAAAACATTCTTTAAAGCCATTTTCTGACTTAAATGTCTAGAGGACAGAGCTAAATGGGGCCACCAGGTAAGAAAGCAGGACGGCTCTACACACTTAGAGGGGACGAGGAGGGAGAAAATGGAAAGGAAAAATCTTATTAGGTTTTGTAGGTCAGGGAAATCCTTTCTAGCCTGGATTTTTAAACCTTCTGAATTTTAATTGAAAGTATTTCTCCAGGGTATTTACTTTAACATGACTGTGCACTCTCAAAAAAATATTCCCTATTCATATTAGAAAAATATTACAAATTCCAGGAAGACAAGATTGCATTAGAAGGAAGAATTTGATGATGTGCCCTTTCTGCTTCGGACAGTAACCATGAAATTGCTGGCAACTACAAAAGCTGCCAGACTTCTATTGAGCATGTCTGCTGGGAAAATTCTAAAGCTCATGGGTATGATACATGACTGCATGCTCTCACCTAGAAATCACCATTAATTCTTACAAGAAGTGGGCAGTATCCCTTTCAAAATTTATGACCATCCGCACCCAGAAAATGCCCCCAAATTAGAAAGTAAAAGATTGATTTTAACATATCTGGGGGCTATTGTAGAAAGGTATCAAAATTAATGAACAAAACTTGGAGTCATACTAATTTCCAGTTTTGGCCTCAACTGCAAAATACTGTTATTCTTTGTACAGTTCACACACACACACACACACACTCTCTCTCTCTCTCAAAGATAGAAATTCTCAATTTTTTTCTTATAACAAATGGAAAATCAAGTGATAGCCAAATGTCACTACTCATCTTTCCTTAACTCAAGTATACATCTTTACCCAAACCAGAAATTACTCTATTCTCTTTTTTTCTGCAAATAGACATATTACGACAACTATCATTGTTAGTAGTAATTCAGGTTATAATAATAAGCTTGTTTAAATAGAGCTTTTTGTATTTCTGGCTCAATATGTTTTTTAATATTGTATCTTTTCATCTTCATTATGTTCCTATAAAGGAGGTTACTTGTCATTTCTGATTTATAGATGTAAAAATTATGGCACTGAAAAGCAAGATGACAAAATGCGAGGTCAAACAGTCATGAGAAATTGCTCCTTCAACTCGCTTCCTAGATTCAAATTACTTAGCTCTCTTTAAAGACAGAAAATGGAGTATAGTAATATGGAAGAAAGAATTTTCGATGGAAAGAGTGCTTCATCATAAGAATACATTTGCAAACCAGGGATCTTCCTTTCCAAATGCCTTTAAACATAGTACACAAGACTGCGTATTTAGATGGTTTCAAAGCTGAACCACCTGAGTCAGGGAATTTACCAGCCAACATTTTAAGGACTCTGAGTAGAATTCTTATGATGCTATGACTAAGTGACATGCCCTGACTGCTTCATCTGCCTCTTACTCACATTTTCTCAGCACTTTGCTTAGTAGGAATCACTTTGGCCCCTCCTTAGAAACATACTTTCCCACAGTACTTCAGAGTTTTTGCCACAACTCTGCTGCAATGTCCCCACTTGACACTGTGCTCCCTGCTGTGGGGTTAGAGGCAAAGTTTCCCTTCCCCAGGACTCCAAGCTGGAAGTGGTCTACACACTAATGAAGGATGCACAATATGTCTGTTGCTCGGCCATCCGTTCCAATTTACTGCCTTGGGTAGAGGTGTCCCTTCTCTCCAGTTTGCTGCTTGATTCATTGGAACCAACTCCCTCCACACCTCCAACTTTGGTTCTGTTTTGCAAGTCTCAGGAATCTTTGCAGTCACAGGAGGCTCAGAGATAATATATGGGCATGGCCATGACCTCCACTGTCAGCATTTAGAATACAGGATGACTCAGCCCCGCCATGAAATGAGAAGGTGGAGGGGGCTGGAGACTCGAGGGCAGCCATCCACTATGTGCAATGTGGAAGACAGCTAACCACTCACCTTAGCAGTGCCTGGGTAGAAGTGGCACAAATCAATCTAACACACAGGCTCTCTGGGTTCTAGTTTTACTTAGGCACATATTCTTTGCTTCAATTTTCACACTGAGACCTAATAACATTTTTCCTAGTAATGACCATGCATTGGATACACGTTCCCTGCTTTTACTATTGGACAGTTATTGCTTTCTGGTCTAGCATCCTGAGTTGCCTACTTTGGTAACCCTACTCTGGTTTTCCTCTGAACTTCAGGATGGAGTCGATCCTCTCTCAGCTCTAGGAGTGAAACGTGTGCACTAAGCCTGGCCCATCAGCATTTCATATTTCCCTGGATTATGTGGATGATTCAGGGGTAAACAGCCAATCAAAGCGAATCTCAGGACTTTACCAGAAATGACCTAAAGAGACTTGTTCTAGCTCTGTCGATCTGAGTGTTGGGAGCCTAAACCACCAAGACACACCATATAGAATCTAAGAAGGAGCCAGCCCAAAGGAAGAAATAAAGCAGAGCCAAAAAAAAAATGGAAGCTAGTGGCTTCGTTGAGGACTGAATCTCACTGATCTGAAGCTGTACCTATTCTTACAAATTTAGTAATCAAATCCTTTTTTTAGCTTAAGCCCATTTGAGTTGAGTCTTCTGTCACAATTTCAATAAAAAATGCACTAACTGGCACATTATCTCATTTTTTTTTCTCACTGCTTATATTTGCATAAACACTGGCTGAGCTAATACATAATATTGTTGTAAACAGCAAATGAGCTAATGCATATAAAGGAAATTTCAAGAGTATAAACAGAAATATGAAAGCATAAAAGATTATCGTTGATCTACCATAACGGTACCCTCCTCTTGCCATTTTCTCTCTTCAACCACAATATTTAAAATCTGATTCCTGTGAAGAAATTGTACAGACCGATTGATGAAAGAAGTCCTAACTCATTAAAGGTTATTTGGCTGGATTTTTCTTCCATTCCTTTTGGAACTGAGCTCAGCACAACATAAAACCAAGTGAACAAGCCTCTCATCCTAAACTCCTATCACTCTCTTACTCCCCACCTCATGCACCAAGTCTGTCAAATGCTTCCTTAATGTCTGTGTAGTCCATTCAGCTCTTGCCACATCTATTACCACTACCTTAAACCAGATCTTCATTATTCCTTGCATGACTTGTTGAAATTAGATTGTGGTGTACATGTCCGAGGAAGGAAACACAGGAGGAGTTTTAGGTTTTGTTGCAATATTGATTATACCCTTGATGCATGACCGCCAAACTTAGTGGTCCAAAACAACAGTAACATTTATTATTTCACACTGTTCCTATGGTGCGATGTTCAAGGATGGCCTAGCTAGATGGTTCTGATTCAGGGTCTCTCATGAGGTGTCTGTCAAGATGTTGGCTGGGGCTGCAGTAGTCTGAAGGCATGACTGGGGCTGGAGATTTGCTACCAGTTTGGCTCACTCAGAGTAAGTTAGTGCTGGTTGTTGGTAGGGGGAGGCATCTTCCATGCCACATGGTCCTCTCCATAGGGTTGTTGAGTGTCCTCATGACATAGCAGCAGGCTTCCCCTGGAGCAAATGATCCAAGAGAGAGCAATAAAGAAGTCACAATTTTATAAGTAAGCCTTGAAATGCACACTTCATCATTTCCACAATGTTGTCTTGGTTACACAGATCAGCCCTATCTAATGTGGGAAGAAATACAACAGGGCATAAAAACCAAGAGGCAGGGATCATGGAGGGAGGTGTCATCCTGCCAGCTGGCTATCACAACTGGGGACAGTGAAGGCTTCAGTCTGGGATGTTCAGGTGTGAACATAAGTATTTATATAGTATCAAGGTGGGTGGAGATAGACAGCAGAGAGGTGAATTTGTGAATTGTGATGCAGAAGAGAGATGTGCCCTGGGTGTCATCAGCACAAAGATGGCAGCTGAAGACATGGGAGTGAATATCACCCAGACGGAATGAGAAAAACACAAAGAACAAAACCACCAGTATCTGAGGATGGACAGAGAATGAAGAGGTTTCACAGAAGACTAAGAAAAATTAACTAGAAAGGTGGAAAAAGCCAAGATAGAGCAATATCATCAAAACCAAGTGAGTTTCAAGGAAGGAATATCTCTAACTTCCTAGTGAAATCTAGAATTCTATGATCCCATTGATAGTTTTTTTTTATTTTATTATGTTATGTTAGTCACCATACAATACATCATTAGTTTTTGATGTAGTGTTCCATGATTCATTGTTTGTGTATAACACCCAGTGCTCCATGCAATACATGCCCTCCTTAATACCCATCACTGGGCTAACGCATCCCCCTACCCCCCGCCCCTCTAAAACCCTTAGTTTGTTTCTCAGAGTCCATAGTCTCTCATGG
The DNA here is from genome assembly GCF_964656455.1 of Halichoerus grypus. Lineage (NCBI taxonomy): Eukaryota > Metazoa > Chordata > Mammalia > Carnivora > Phocidae > Halichoerus > Halichoerus grypus. Next base: position 165,664,464 of record NC_135715.1, read on the forward strand.
TTCATCTCCCCCTCCGATTTCCCCCTCTTCATTTTTCCCTTCCTTCTCCTAATGTCCTCCATTCTATTCCTTATGTTCCATAAATAAGTGAAACCATAGGATAATTGACTTTCTCTGCTTGACTTATTTCACTTAGCATAATCTCCTCCAGTCCCACCCATGTTGATGTAAAAGTTGGGTATTCCTCCTTTCTGATGGCTGAGTAATATTCCATTGTATATATAGACCACATCTTCTTTATCCATTCATCTGTTGAAGGGCATCTCGCCTCTTTCCACAGTTTGACTATTGCAGACATTGCTGCTATGAACATTGGGGTGCATATGGCCCTTCTTTTCACCCACTGACAGTTCTAATGATATTGGGTTTGCTGAGGGACTGATATACTCGAAATAGAATGGGAAAAATCCAAAAGTCTTTGGAAGTTGATATCTAATAGATTAGTTAAATTTCTCATTGTCTGAATTATCTTGTTTCATTTTTGGTGGAGGTGATAAATTTTGTTCATTTTGCTTTACAAGTTGAGTATTTTAGTTTTCTATACATTCTGTCCACATAGTTCCTCATATTCTTTCCTGGTGATTAAAAGAATATTCATCATTATCTGGAATATCAGACTTGGTTATAACCTCTTATATTCTCCTATCTCTTGAGGCAGCAATCATTCCATTCTCTATGATTTCGAGGACTCCAGAATCTCTAGACAACCTCTCTGGTCTATGACATCATGAGATACCATAGTTTGCAAAAATTCTGTCAGGCTTATGGTTTTTAGTTGGTTGGTTGGTGCTCTGCTCATCTATAGTTATCAGAATAAAGCTTTAGGAAACATACCTTTAATAGAAACATGAACTAATCATGAATATATTAGATGTTTTATTTATTTATTTTGCCTTTGAAAGCCTTCAGGTTGGATCTGTGTGGCTTAGAGATTTGTTTTGTTCTGTTTTGTTTAGAACTATTTTAGTCAATCTATGATCTATTTATCCTGCACCTGAACAAATATATTTGCTCTGACCCATTTCATAAATAGGTGTTTGCTGTTTACTTTCCAGGGAGAAAAGTGCTTGGTCAGCCAAGGAAAACACTGCAGATGTTAACAAGAGAATCTTGTGCGGCAGCTTAGCAAACTAATTGCGTTTTGACCCTCTTCTCTATATTCTGAAAAATTCAAATTCAGGTCCCTTCAAGTGGAATTGAATCAGGAGAAAATAAACCAAATTTATGTTGATTTATAAATCACATTCTTCCCATGAAAATGAAACCTACAAATAAGATTAAAACTTGCACTCCTGAATACCTTATAAAAGTAATTGACAGTACTAATGTCCCCAATTTTCTTTTCTCACCATCTCTCATTACAGAAAAAGCACAGGAAACATTTCATTCATATCTGGAATGCAGCCACTTCTGGCATGGAAAGCAACAAATTTTATTTAAAAGCTACACAATAAAGCATTCCACAATAGTGAATAAAGATAGTCCAGGCCAAAGACAGATACTGCCCAGTGTGCACTTACCTGTAACTTACCTGGAATGCTGTTGGCATGATGAGCCAGCCATCACCTTGGGGAATGCCACTATTTGTGTGTTGAAGTTCATATGTTGAAGTCTTAACTCCCAGTGTCTCTGAATGACTGTATTTAGAGATAGGGCCTTTAAAGAGGTAAAATGAAAGATAAAATGAAGTCACTAGGGTGGACCCTCTTCACCTATGACTGGTATGTCCTTATATATGTCTTTATCAGAAGAGGAGATTAGGACACAGGTACACACAGAGTAAAGACAATGTGCAGACATAGGAAGAAGGTAGCCATCTACAAGCTTAGGAGAGAGGCCTCGGAAGAAAACAACCTTAATGACACCTCGATCTCAGGCCTCCAGCCTCCAGAACTGGGGGAAAATAAATTTCTGATGTTTAAGCCACCCAGTCTGTAGTGCTTTGTGTGGCAGTCCTGGCAGACTGGTCCAGCCACAGGGTTCGGCATGAATGGCACTGCAGCCTGGATTTATAGGGGATTGCATCTCTGAATCCCAGAAATACAAGCTACCTTAGGCAGTAAGGCTCTCTCTGCTCTTGCCCCCTTCAGCCTACCACCCTCTACTCCTGAGTCTCAGCTCCATTCCCTCTTGGATCTAGTTATTTTTTTAAGCCACGTACAGCATATTATTATCTAAACTAGCCCAAACAATAAGCAGCTAGAGAGCTACGTTTCTTTCAGCATGTGCACACACACATGCAAACACACTTCCCATGTTAATAACTAATAAATATTCCAGTAAGTGTTCTAATGGCCAACAAGAGGCAGATCCTTAGCAGCCGAGGTACTCTTGTAAATGAGCTACATGGGAGAAATTCCGAGTCCACTTACGTTATTCCCTTTCAGTCATATATTAAGACACAGGGATTTAATATGAATCTGTCAGGTATAGTCAAAAGCTTCTTCCAGACATTTTTCTTTTTTTGGTTTCTTAATTTAATTCAGAATATATATTTGGGAGAATGCCCACAAACATGAATTAAACATAGGAAGTGGAGACCATTAACATGCGAACTAAAATAAGTGCTATAAAACAATTTTTTAATCTGAATCAAATTACCCCAGTTAATGCAGGATGTTTATGGAATTTTTGCTCTTTAGGGCAACAGAGTTCTCTCTGGACCTCCCAACTTCTCTAGAAGGGAGGCGGCAGAAAGATGGGGGAGAGGAGCTGCAGTCTATAAACAGAGAGACAGAGGCTGGCTCCACTCCCATTGAATGCAGGGTCTCAGAGTCATGACCGGGCACTCCTATCTCTAAGACAATTTTAAACATGCACCCCCAAAGTACATCTTTTGATTCATTTCTTTGTAAGCGATATACTTGTACTATTGCAGTCATACATTAGGTACATTGTAAAGCATACACCAAAAATAGAGATTTGCAAAGGACGAGTTTAAAATTTGTTCTCTTGTCCTGGATCAGCCTGTCTCCTCTCTGCTTTGGAAACCACTGGATTATTGACTGCTGTGTGGGAGTGGGGTCCAGATCCTTGGGCTCCCTTCCACACATCTATTTGGTCATCCTGCCTCTCTCCAGTTTAAAAAAAGTAAGTACTTTAGTGTGTATGAAGGAGCGCATGCCATGCACTACTTATACTCAAGGCCACGGAATCATCTCTCTAGAAACTCCCTGCAGATTAGCCATTAAACACAAACATAGGGACTTTTTTCTTTTCTTTTGACTAGGCAATACCTATCCCCACAGAACCATTGGTCCAAATACTCAAGTTTAACTGGAATTATGCTCTAAGGTATAGACATATGTTGCACTTAACTATCACTGTACAAGAAAATGATAAAGTTACGAGAATGAGCTCAGCGTTAAATGTTTTGGTCTCTGTACCTCCTTGTAAGTGAACATAAATGTGTTCACTTACACGGACAAACTGGGGTAAAAGTCATCTTCCCACAACAGATGGGGAGCAAGCATTTATCTTAAACTCCATAATTCCTTTTGTTTCACTTCAGTTTATATTTATTTGTAGTAAATTTGAATTAAATTAAAAATCAATTCTAAGTGTTTAAAATAGTAAGTATAATATGACCTGGTAGTAGAAAAACATTTGTATTTACCTCTTCTCTCAAAGTAGCTTTACCTGAGCAATCAGTGATTTTGATTTCTGGATTGCAGGATTTAGTTTGTTTTTTCTTTGTTGTTTTGTTTGTTTTGTTTCTGCCTTTACTCTTCTGTATCACTTAAAATATCTTTGTGCTATAAAAATATATATTGCATAAAAACTATAAAGTAATTTTCCTTTAAAAGAAATAAGTCAGATTCACCTCTAAGTGAATGAATGAATAAACCTGAAAAATTGGTTGTGTCCAAAGTTGAAAGGAGATTTTGCAGAGAACACTACTGCAGAAGATCCTGTACTTTGAGAGTTAACTGCAAATACCATCCCTATGGAAATAAAAACATGAGGTCCTTCCCCTGCCCCCTCATCGGAGATAGGCTGCTCTTTTCTGCATTCAGTGCACTGTTATATCATAATCAACAGTAGCCCCATCTCCAAGATAACTGTTAAATACTCCCTCAGCCCCCAAACCGTATTTTTTTCCTTTATATTCAGCTGAATGATTCATGAAAGCCCCAAATCGTAGAAACCTGGAATTTTAAAGATTGATGATATTTCAGAAATCATCTAATAATATAATCCTTATACTTGCCAGCTAAAGAAGTCACAGCCTAGAGAGACGCAGCATCTTGCTCAAGATCACCAGTATGCTAGAGGCAGACCCTGGACTGTAACCATGTCCTGGCTACCAGCTCAACAGCAACTCTGGTGACTCTAGGCTTGGCACATTTCTGGTTCTCCTTTCCTTTATCCTGGCTTATTACTTCCATGTATGGCTTTATTATTGTTGCAATATTGTTCTAAGTAATCTCAAACCATTTGTAGGGAGAGATGGGGGACTAAATATTTATACTATAATGGTCAGGACAGCTCTCATAACCCCCAATCCAAGTGCTCTTTCCAAAGAAGGTAGCGTGTCAGAAGCTGGGGGCTCACTGTTACTTCACGGTCATTGACAATATCTGTTGTGTCCCCAGGGCCATGAAGACTGGCGGTAGTGGGACAGCATGCTGTGCACACTTGCAGGCTTCCTTTCTAACTGGAATTTCCTTGAAGATGAATTTTTAAAATGTTTTTGCAGGTAAAAATAGAGGCAATTCGTGTATCTATTCAGTAACTTACTCAATAATCATGAATAAAATTACCACAGGTGATAGTGGAAATTCTTGTTAGGAACCATGATGATTTGGAGCTTTGGAAAATGAAAAATAAGCACCTATTTGGGGGAAGGGGAATTTGTGTAAAGTAGTTTTGTATTGACTTAAGAACTCAGAGATAAAAGCTAAAAAAGAAACATTTGTAAAGACGGTCTGAGACAGCAACAGCAGTACATACAGTACATGATGCAGAGGAGGTAAGAGAGATTCTTTTCTAGGACGTATGCCTAATCTTCTATTTCTGACATCACTTTACTTTTCCATGAAAATACACCATGATATCAGAGAGACAGGGAGGTAGAAAATCACAAGGTCTTTGACTGACTAGAGAATCAACTACTAAAGTCCAAAAAAATCTTTATCTATATAACACTTGAGTGGTGGAAGGACAGGAAAAAAAAAAAAAACGCATTGACTATTTCTGACCCTGAAAACACAATTAATTAGCAATAACACCAAAAGGAACAGTAAGTTGAGCTTCCAGGTCTAGTAAGATATGAAATTAACAATGACTTGTAAAAGTTCAGTTATAGTTCACTTAATTGTCTCATGCTAGATGACTGACTGCTCATGAATGGTGTCAATAATCTTTTAGCCAAGTAAAATCATAAGGACAAGAAAACCTATTACATTAATATTTTAATACATTTATATTTCTATGATCTCTCTTTTCCCACTCTTTGTTTGAAAAGCTCTAACTAAGATTGTGGATTGTATATCATCAGTAGACCATTCACATCCTGATAGGGAATGGCGGCCATCTTTTAAACAATGAGCCTTTAACTTGCTGGTCTTAAATCAAGGCCGTCAATCATTGTTGGAACAGGACAGGGTGAATTTGAGGCAGTGAACACACATCCATTAAATGCAAGTCAAGGAATATGAGATGTTTTAAATAAAGCTTATACATAATACAAACCCTTCCATGGTCAAACACAGGAAAAAAGCTCTTAATTATTCACTTCATTGGAGTGTACATGGGGGAGTGACTACATACCATGGGAATCAGGTGCATAGAAATGCCAAATTCCAAAGTAAAACATTCTAAATGTAAGAATTATATTGAAGAGTAGCCTGGTACCAGTTTTATTTTCTAGATCAATATAAAGAAATATTCATCATCTAGTTTGAAAAAATAAAGACCTAATATATAAATGTGTATTGATTCCATCTCAATAATAAGATCAACAGTAAAAATAATAGATAGTTGTCACACAAAAATTAAAGGTTTTACATTCTGTTTATGTTTATAATAATAATAATAGAACCTCAAGGTGTAGCAATGAAAAATTATCTTATTTTAAAGCAATTATGTGGGAGGCAGCTAATAAAATTACATTGACATTATATATACTTGTCTTTCCACAAGAACCACAGCAATCAAATCAAATTAAATTTAGAAGAATGCACTAAAATACTCACTATTCAAAGGTGATCAACAGATCTTCCTTAAGCTTCTAGCTGTGATAATTAGGAGGGTAATGTTTGATTTGCCCATAAAACTCATTATTTCTTATCCTATTTCTGAGATTCATTTATCTCACTTACCTGTGACCTGTTTAGTATGGATCTGGGTCACTTTTAAATTGAAGAGTATGCATTTTAGGGTAATGAGAAGTCCATGAAAGGACTGTGGATATAAATAAAATGCAGGCATTCCCTAAACTACAAATATCCAACTTATGAATACACATACATAAGAGCAGAGCCCTGGCGAATGAAAAATAGAACCAGTCTTGCCAATCCCAATGCCTACAGGATCGTGCAGGTAACATCAATGAATATAACCACTCTCTAAATGAAGTCAGCCACTACCCAGGCCACCAAATTATTGCCATATGGGAATAAGGAGCAGCAAATCCACATTTTTATTAAAAACCTCCGAATATTTGAATCTTGAACACACCAATTCAAAATTCTTAAAAAATACTGTGTAAGCCACACAGAAGGCTTCTGTAAGTTACCATGAACCTTCTTCAAATGGAAAACTTGGAATATTCAAGAGGAATAATTCTCCAGATCGTCTTTATTCAGAATGTGAAATCTAGTCTGTTTCACTTCTAAACATGTTTCCAGAATGTAAAAGAGCTAATCTATGATTGGAAAATAAGGGAACTGTGTTAACATAAATGACACATTGGTTCACACAGAGTTTTCTGCCAGCACATTAATGCTTTGTGTCATATAGCAATGGGAGCTGGAACCAAAGCACATTAGCCTAGCTCAATGCAGCAAGTCACAGAGGAATGCAGCATTGTTGAGTTCACCCCGTTCTGTCTGAGAAGTGATGATTTACACAGTTTTCCCCAATCTTTTTGTATCTTGGCCTTGTCTCCATCCTTTAACATCCCTTTTATCAAGCTACCTGCGTTTGCAAATCTTATATATAATACCGTAAGATATATTTATTAAGAAATCGGCATGGCTTTGATTTTTAAAAATACCAGTATTTAACTGAAATGATTTTTTTTTTTATTGGTACTCTGTTTACAATGTTGTCTGTGTTAGTTGGTCCTCAATATTATTTTTCCCAAAAGTGCTGCTATTTTTGGTATGGCTTTTTGCAGAACACAAGGGGGTTTTTTTGTTTGTTTTTTCAGAAATACACATATCATGTTATAGCAGAAGTGTTACCACATGTTGAGATGTGGATGCAGGAATTCAAGTTAGATCTGTTCACCAATTAATTAGCATCATTAAACTAGCCCTTCAATATATGATTCACTTTTGGCTAAGCTCTCTGGACTTAGTTAATGCTGCTATAACAATGATAGCTGATCTGGTATCTGGTGAGAGCTTGCTTCCTGGTTTGTAGATAGCTGCCTTCTTACTGTATCCTCACATGACAGAGGGAGAGAGGGAGAGAGAGAGAGAGAGAGAGGGAGAAAGACATGGGGGAGGGGAGATCTGGTTTCTTCTTCCCTTTTAAGGGCACTAATCTCCTTGTGGGAGCTCTAGCCCCATGCCACTTCATCCAAACCTAATTACCTCCCATAGGCCCCATCTCCAAATACCATCACATTGTAGGGGTTAGGGCTTCAATGTATGAATTTTGAGGGGATACAAACATTCAGCCGATTGCATTGTTCCATATATTACTTCTTTTAATTTTCTCAACAACCTTACCCACTCAACAGCTTTATACTACCTAGAAATGGTGCCAGGCAGCCTGCTAGGCTACATGGACTTGGTGAACAAAACAGATCTGCCTTTACTCTCATAGAACTAAGCTCCCTTAGGTATATACAGGTAGATGTAATGCTGCCTATTATAAATGCTTACCTGCCTGGACAAAAATGTTGTCTATGTCAAGGAAGCACTCCAGGCCCCAGAGGCTAAGCAACTGAGAAAGAGCCTCCCATCACTGTGTTCCTTGCCATTGCCCTTGGGAGGGAGGAGGGGGGTTCACCCATACCACACACCTGCCAACACCCCGCTCCCCTGGCCCCACCACCACTGAAGGTTGCCATAAGCTCCTGGGGACTCTTTGTGGCTGACTTCCTCTTGCCTCCAGACTCTCAGCTGTGTGACCCTTACCCTCTGACCTCAGAGCTGGTTGTTGGGATTTTGTCTGTCTGGAGCTTGAACCTCAGCTTTCCCTATAATTTTCGAGCTTCAATTATTCCTCTGTTCATGGTTCTCAGCTTTTGATCTTACCTGAGGCAGGCATCCCCTACTCCTCAGCCCTGCAGAACTAATGCCTACATTCAGCCAGTGCTGGGTCCCTGCAAAGGGGGTGTTTGCACATTGGGCTCTCTGCTTGCCAAGTCTGGGAATCCTGCACAGGCATTCCTCAGTCCTCCATGAGTCTGCCCCGCCAGGCTCCGCAACAATTGTGCCATGGAACTAAGGTGTCTACATGCCAGGTGGGTCTTTAAACCACACTCAGTATATAAGCTACAAATCCTGTGCCTCAAAGGGTGTGGCTTGGAAAGGAGAAGTGGATGGGGCTTTTGAGCAGTGGGATACCTCACAGAAAACAACAGAAGAGGAAGGAACCAACTTTCCTCAGGAGACAGCAGAGAGTACAAAGGAAGGAAAAATGTTGGTGATTAAAGAGAGGGATAGAGAGAGGGGTTTAATTGCCCTGAGAGGGAGTTTGTGAAGGACCTTGGAGATAGAAGAACTTGGATCCATTAAGGTAAGCAATAGGGAATTCTTGATCAGAGAGATAACATGGTGGTTTCTGAACTTGAAGACAGCTGCATTCCAGTTGGCTTTAGAATGGGTTAGGCTAGGGAGAGATGAAAATTAGAATAATCTAAGAGTTGTTGCTATCTATCTACCTATCTACCTACCTACCTTTCACTTATCACCTACCTATCACCTACTTACCGCCTATCTATCATCTATCTATCTATCTATGGCAAAGAGAACCCAAACAACCAGGAGAGTTTGAGAATTAGAAGGAGGCACAAACTCAAGGAACATTGTAGGAGTTTATCCATCCAGATCATCACTCCATCTTCCAAATGGAGACCTCAATCTAATGAAGTACCCACCATTATTGCTGTTTTTGAAGACCTTCAGAGAGGAGAGTCACACAACCAAAAGAAGTTCCATAATATATGAGACCCTTGGGCCCTTCCATTCAGAGTGCCACTGACCAAAGTAACCCAGGATTCCCTGAGAGTACCTACTTCTCCTCTAGGAGTCCAGATGTGGGGTCAGAGGACCACCAAGTACCTATACGTACACACAAGGTCTCAGGCTGTCAAGGCACTGAACATAGAATATGTCAGAATGCAGGGCTCCTGGGTGGCTCAGTCAGCTAAGCCTCTGACTCAGTTTTGGCTTAGGTCATGATATTGGGGTCATGACATCGAGCCCCACGTCTGGCTCTGCACTCAAGGCAGAGTCTGCTTGAGATTCTCTCCCTCCCCCCTCTGCCCCCCCCCCCCGCTCATGCTCCCTTGATCTCTCTTTCTCTCTCTCAAATAAAAAATAAATAAATTAAATCTTAAAAAAAAAGAAAACGAATGTGTCAGAATGTAGTTCAGGAAGGCTCATGAAAGAAAGGACTCACACATCAGTGACAAAACTCCATTGCACATAACATGAGCATTTTATTTATTTTTTATTTATTTAAATTCAATTAGCCAAGGTATAGTACATCATTGGTTTTTGATATAATGTTCAATGAGCATGTTCAACATGATCATTTTAGCACTAGAGCAACGTCCATTCAGGAAGGAAAGGGAGACCTGCTGTATTGTTTTCTGCTTTGAGCATGTGGGAAGGTGGGTCCTCTCTCAAATCACTACCAATTCATGTCCTTCACTTTCAGCATCTCATCTAAAACTCAATTTATCTAGGAAACTTTCTCAGGTTACTCCTATAAATGATGTTTTTCCTGGCCCAGGAGTCCAAAATGTGTAACCCACATCAAGGAACAGAGAGTTTCACTAACTTTAGAAATTTTAGTATCAATAACTTAGACTATAAAAAAATCACTATTTACCATAAGGGACCCCTATAAATAGCTTTTTTTTGTTTCAGTGCTTCACAAGATCCAGTACCCATTCATCTTTTCAAGAATATGGCTATTGCCCTATGTTTGTGATACAATGTGTATACATCTGGTCCTTCCTGTTATTTGTTTCATAATTATATTCTTTAATCATTTTTTAAGTGCCTTCTGTCTAACTATATTGTAAATTCCCTGGGGGTATAAACTTGCTGTATTCATTTTCTGACATCATCCTGTAGTACCCATTGCTATTTCTTGGCACCTAGTGGACATTCTCTAAATGCCCTCCCCATCAGATCAAGTTGTTAAGTCAGAAGAGAAGTCAGTGGTTTATAGTCGGGTCTAAATCTTTTCTGACTGGAGAAGAAAAGAAATGGGCAGGTATTTTAGCTTTAAAATGGCATGGGAAATTTGTTTTTTTCTCTGTAGCAATTGGAGTAGATGATATTGGATGTACCATGTAGCAGGGATCATGGAAGTGCAATACAAAACCCAGATGACAGTATGAAATGTATTTTGTGTGTATTCACAAAATTTCACAGAATCAATCACCATCCCTTTGACCGAGTTAATATGAACTCCAGTGGCAGTAACCCACGGACCTCTAATAGAATCACCGATGGGAAATAGTAACAGTTCCCATGGAGGCATTACCTTAGCTGCTGACTGTGATCTATGGATGACAGCCTCCCAGAAAACACATTGACACAATAGGCTGTAATGGCTCAGATGGGGCCTTTATGTGATATCGGGCCAGTGATCTGCAGACAATGTCTCGCCGGGAGGCTTCTCAATTGCCTTCTCCAAAGCTTTCCCTCATGCTTTCAGGGCCTGTCCAGGTACTTTCCTGAGCTCCGGGATGTCTGCCTGTGCTCTAAGACTATCGAAGCTTGCCTTAAGGCATCTCCATTACACTAATGAGCTGCTGCAAAGCCAATGAGAAAATGAAGAATCGCTATAGTTGGAAGATTTTCTCCAATTTACAATGATGTAGGTGTAGATGTGTGTCCTTATAAAGTGTAATTAAGCTCCTGCAGTCAGATTTGGACCTTATTTCTTATCAAGCCCTGTTAACCAGTTTGAAAACTGCTTTGTCCACACTAAAGAGACCCTGTTACCCCTGTGCCAGTCGGTCACTCAACAAATGATTGGTAAATGTGCTAATTGTGCAAGGCATTTTTGTAGATATAGGATAATAATTGACTTCTGCCTTCAAGGAGCTTCTGATTGAGTTAGAAAAGGTGAAACTGACCCATGTGAACTCATGTATATTTATGGCAAAATTGCTAGGTTGGTGTAGTCTGTGCTCTAGACTGTTTGATAATTACCCATTCAAAGCTGTCTAATAAACACCTGTACTTCACTCATCATTAACTGACACTGAGCAATAACTCAGATAATACACAGCAGGAGAAAGAGTGGATTTATCAGCAGATGCTGAAAAAACCTGAACCTTACATTCTTAGAGTAAATTAAGGGCATATGAGAAAGAGGACTGGGGAGAAAAGAAGAGATAGAGAATTACTAACATTTATAAATACCAAGTATGGCCCCAGACATTTCACAAGTTGCCACATTTTCCCTTAACAAAGGCTCTATAAAGTAGAGATCAATGTCATCATTTTACACATAAAGAAATAACATGCCAGAGAGATTACCTGTCTTGCCCCAGGCCACACAACCAAAAAATGAGTGACGCAGACTCAAACCCAGATCTGTCTGCTCCAAAGTTCACACTCTTTCTACTCTGTCACTGTCCCTTTCATACCTTCTATCATCTTTTTTTTATTATGTTATGTTAATCACCATACATCACCTCATTAGTTTTTGATGTAATGTTCCATGATTCATTGTCTGCGTATAACACCCAGTGCTCCATTCAGTACGTGCCCTCTTTAATACCCATCACCAGGCTAACCCATCCCCCCACCCCCTCCCCTCTAGACCCTCAGTTTGTTTCTCAGAGTCCATCGTCTCTCATGGTTCGTCTCCCCCTCCGATTTCCCCCCCTTCATTTTTCCCTTCCTGCTATCTTCTTCTTCTTCTTTTTTTTTTTTTAACATATAATGTATTATTTGTTTAAGAGGTACAGGTCTGTGATTCAGCAGTCTTACACAATTCACAGCACTCACCATAGCACATACCCTCCCCAATGTCTATCACACAGCCACCCCATCCCTCCCACCCCCCACCACTCCAGCAACCCTCAGTTTGTTTCCTGAGATTAAGAATTCCTCATATCAGTGAGGTCATATGATACATGTGTTTCTCTGATTGACTTATTTCGCTTAGCATAATACCCTCCAGTTCCATCCACGTCGTTGCAAATGGCAAGATTTCGTTCCTTTTGATTGCTGCATAATATTCCATTGTATATATGTACCACATCTTCTTTATCCATTCATCTGTCAATGGACATCTTGGCTCTTTCCACAGTTTGGCTATTGTGGACATTGCTGCTATAAACATCGGGGTGCATGTACCCTTTCAGATCCCTACATTTGTATCTTTGGGGTAAATACCCAGTAGTGCAATTGCTGGATCGTATGGTAGCTCTATTTTCAACTTTTTGAGGAATCTCCACACTGTTTTCCAGAGTGGCTGCACCAGCTTGCATTCCCACCAACAGTGTAGGAAGGTTCCCCTTTCTCTGCATCCCTGCCAACATCTGTCGTTTCCTGACTTGTTAATTTTAGCCATTCTGACTGGTGTGAGGTGGTGTCTCATTGAGGTTTTGATTTAGATTTCCCTGATGCCGAGAGATGTTGAGCACTTTTTCATGTGTCTGTTGGCCATTTGGATATCTTCTTTGGAAAAATGTCTGTTCATGTCTTCTGCCCATTTCTTGATTGGATCATTTGTTCTTTGGGTGTTGAATTTAGTAAGTTCTTTATAGATTTTGGATACGAGCCCTTTATCTGATATGTCATTTGCAAATATCTTCTCCCATTCTGTCGGTTGTCTTTTGGTTTTGTTGACTGTTTCCTTTGCTGTGCAAAAGCTTTTTATCTTGATGAAGTCCCAATAGTTCATTTTTGCCCTTGCTTTCCTTGCCTTTGGTGATGTTTCTAGGAAGAAGTTGCTGCAGCTGAGGTCGAAGAGGTTGCTGCCTGTGTGCTCCTTTAGGATTTTGATGGACTCCTGTCTCACATTTAGGTCTTTCAACCATTTTGAGTCTATTTTTGTGTGTGGTGTAAGGAAATGGTCCAGTTTCATTCTTCTGCATGTGGCTGTCCAATTTTCCCAACACCATTTGTTGAAGAGACTGTCTTTTTTCCATCGGACATTCTTTCCTTTGTCAAAGATTAGTTGACCATAGAGTTGAGGTCCATTTCTGGGCTCTCTATTCTGTTCCATTGATCTATGTGTCTGTTTTTGTGCCAGTACCATGCTGTCTTGATGATTACAGCTTTGTAGTAGAGCTTGAGGTCTGGAATTGTGATGCCACCAGCTAGAACTTTTCTGGTTCCATACAAATTTTAGGATTATTTGTTCCATTTCTTTGAAAAAAGTGGATGGTATTTTGATAGGGATTGCATTGAATGTGTAGATTGCTCTAGGTAGCACTGACATCTTCACAATATTTGTTCTTCCAATCCATGAGCATGGAACATTTTTCCATTTCTTTGTGTCTTCCTCAATTTCTTTCATGAGTATTTTATAGTTTTCTGAGTACAGATTCTTTGCCTCTTTGGTTAGATTTATTCCTAGGCATCTTATGGTTTTGGGTGCAATTGTAAACGGGATCGACTCTTTAATTTCTCTTTCTTCTGTCTTGTTGTTGGTGTGTAGGAATGCCACTGATTTCTGTGCATTGATTTTATATCCTGCCACTTTATTGAATTCCTGTATGAGTTCTAGCAGTTTGGGGTGGAGTCTTTTGGGTTTTCCACATAAAGCATCATATCATCTGCAAAGAGTGAGAGTTTGACTTCTTCTTTGCTGATTTGGATGCCTTTTATTTCTTTTTGTTGTCTGATTGCTGTGGCTAGGACTTCTAATATTATGTTGAATAGCAGTGGTGATAGTGGACATCCCTGCCATGTTCCTGACCTTAGGGGGAAAGCTCTCAGTTTTTCCCCATTTAGAATGATATTCGCTGTGGGTTTTTCATAGATGGCTTTTATGATATTGAGGTAGGTACCCTCTATCCCTATACTCTGAAGAGTTTTGATCAAGAAAGGATGCTGTACTTTGTTAAATGCTTTTTCTGCATCTATTGAGAGGATCATATGATTCTTGTTCTTTCTTTTGTTAATGTATTGTATCACGTTGATTGATTTGCGGATATTGAACCAACCTTGCAGCCCAGGGATAAATCCCACTTGGTCGTGGTGAATAATCCTTTTAATGTACTGTTGGATACTATTGGCTAGTATTTTGGTGAGAATTTTTGCATCCATGTTCATCAGGGATATTGGTCTGTAATTCTCCTTTTTGATGGGGTCTTTGTCTGGTTTGAGGATCAAGGTAATGGTGGCCTCATAAAATGAGTTTGGAAGTTTTCCTTCCATTTCTATTTTTTGGAACAGTTTCAGAAGAATAGGTATTAATTCTTCTTTAAATGTTTGGTAGAATTCCCCTGGGAAGCCATCTGGCCCTGGGCTTTTGTTCGTTGGGAGATTTTTGATGACTGCTTCAATTTCCTTAGTGGTTATAGGTCTGTTCAGGTTTTCTATTTCTTCCTGGTTCAGTTTTGGTAGTTGATACATCTCTAGGAATGCATCCATTTCTTCCAGATTATCTAATTTGCTGGCATATAGTTGCTCATAATATGTTCTCATAATTGTTTGTATTTCTTTGGTGTTGGTTGTGATCTCTCCTCTTTCATTCATGATTTTATTTATTTGTGTCCTTTCTCTTTTCTTTTTGATAAGTCTGGCCAGGGGTTTATCAATCTTGTTAATTCTTTCAAAGAACCAGCTCTTAGTTTCGTTGATCTGTTCTACTGTTCTTTTGGTTTCTATTTCATTGATTTCTGCTCTGATCTTTATTTCTCTTCTCCTGCTGGGTTTAGGCTTTATTTGCTGTTCTTTCTCCAGCTCCTTTAGGTGTAGGGTTAGGTTGTGTATTTGAGACCTTTCTTGTTTCTTGAGAAAGGCTTGTATTGCTATATACTTTCCTCTTAGGACTGCCTTTGCTGCATCCCAAAGATTTTGAACAGTTGTGTTTTCATTTTCATTGGTTTCCATGAATTTTTTAAATTCTTCTTTAATTTCCTGGTTGACCCATTCATTCTTTAGTAGGATGCTCTTTAGCCTCCATGTATTTGAGTTCTTTCTGACTTTCCTCTTGTGATTGAGTTCTAGTTTCAAAGCATTGTGGTCTGAAAATATGCAGGGAATGATCCCAATCTTTTGGTACCGGTTGAGACCTGATTTGTGACCTAGGATGTGGTATATTCTGGAGAATGTTCCATGGGCACTAGAGAAGAATGTGTAATCTGTTGCTTTGGGATGGAATGTTCTGAATATATCTGTGAAGTCCATTTGGTCCAGTGTGTCAATTAGAGTCTTTATTTCCTTGTTGATCTTTTGCTTAGATGATCTGTCCATTTCAGTGAGGGGGGTGTTAAAGTCCCCCACTATTATTGTATTGTTGTCGATGTGTTTCTTTGCTTTTGTTATTAATTGGCTTATATCACCGGCTGCTCCCATGTTAGGGGCATAGATATTTACAATTGTTAGATCTTCTTGTTGGATAGACCCTTTAAGTATGATATAGTGTCCTTCCTCATCTCTTATTATAGTCTTTGGTTTAAAATCTAATTTGTCTGATATAAGGATTGCCACCCCAGCTTTCTTTTGGTGTCCATTAGCATGGTAAATGGTTTTCCACCCCCTCACTTTCAATCTGGGGTGTCTTTGGGTCTAAAATGAGTCTCTTGCAGACAGCATATCGATGGGTCTTGTTTTTTAATCCAATCTGATAGCCTGTGTCTTTTGATTGGGGCATTTAGCCCATTTACATTCAGGGTAACTATTGAAAGATATGAATTTAGTGCCATTGTATTGCCTGTAAGGTGACTGTTACTGTATATTGTCTCTATTCCTTTCTGGTCTCTGTTACTTTTAGGCTCTCTCTTTGCTTAGAGGACCCCTTTCAAGATTTCTTGTAGGGCTGGTTTCGTGTTTGCAAATTCCTTTAGTTTTTGTTTGTCCTGGAAGCTTTTCATCTCTCCTTCTATTTTCAATGACAGCCTAGCTGGATATAGTATTCTTGGCTGCATATTTTTCTCATTTGTGCTCTGAATATATCATGCCAGTCCTTTCTGGCCTGCCAGGTCTCTGTGGATAGGTCTGTTGCCAATCTAAAGTTTCTACCATTGTAGGTTACATACCTCTTCTCCCGAGCTGCTTTCAGGATTTTCTCTTTGTCTCTGAGACTCGTAAATTTTACTATTAGATGTTGGGCTGTTGACCTATTTTTATTGATTTTGAGGCGGGTTCTCTGTGCCTCCTGGATTTTGATGCCTGTTTCCTTCCCCAAATTAGGGAAGTTCTCTGCTATAATTTGCTCTGATATACCTTCTGCCCCTCTCTCTCTTTCTTCTTCTTCTGGGATCCCGTTTATTCTCATATTGTTTCATCTTATGGTATCATTTATCTCTCGAATTCTGCCCTCATGATCCAGTAGTTGTTTATCTCTCTTTTTCTCAGCTTCTTTATTTTCCATCATTTGGTCTTCTATATCACTAATTCTTTCTTTGGCCTCATTTATCCTAGCTGTTAGAGCCTCCACTTTTGATTGCACCTCATTAATAGCCCTTTTGATTTTGACTTGGTTAGATTTTAGTTCTTTTATTTCTCCAGAAATGGTTTCTCTAATATCTTCCATGCTTTTTTCAAGCCCAGCTAGTATCTTTAAAATCATCATTCTGAACTCTAGTTCCGACATCTTACTAGTGTCCTTATTGATTAGGTCCCTGACGGTCGGTACTGCCTCTTGTTCTTTTTTTTGATGTGATTTTTTCCATCTTGCCATTTTGTCCAAAGGAGAATAGATGAATGAGAGAACAAAATGCTAACAGGGTAACAACGACCCCAGAAAAATATACACTAAACAAATCAGATGAGACCTGAAAGCAGGGGGAAAGAAAGAAAAAAGAAGAAAAAAAGAAAGTAAAAGAAAAAGAGAAAACAAACAAACAAACAAACAAAACAGAATATGATCAAATATTATCAGGCTGGTGCATAGATCAGTGCCACACACTAGATTTTGGGCATACTTTGGTCTGTTAGAAGAAAGTGACTCCCAAAATTTTAAAGACAGAAAAACTTATATATGTACAAAAATAAGGGTAAATACGATGAAGGGATGGAATATGACTGTAAAGATGAAAATTATAAAAGATTTTAGAAAAGGAATTGATCAGATAAGAAGTTGGTTGAAAAAAGAAAGAAAAGGATTTAATAAAAAAAAGAGGGGGGAGAGAATGTGATCAGGCAGGAGACGAGAACATACACTCGAGATTTAGGGTGTATTTTGGTCTGTTAGAAGAAACTGTATCCCAAAATTTTAAGGAGAGAACAACTTATATATATATATACCAAAAATAAGGTTAACTACTATGAAGGGATAGAATATGACTCTAAAAATGAAAAATAAAAAAGATTTTTTTAAAAAGGGATTGATAAGATGTTGGTTGAAAAAGGGAAAAAGAACAATTCAAAAAAAGAAAGAAAAAGAAAGTTAAAAAAAATTAACTTTGAAAGACTAAAGAATCATGGTAAAAAAGCCATGAATTCTACAAGCTGTATTCCCCTAGCGCTGGAGTTCTGCCGTTTTCATTGATCGGTAAACTTGGTCTTGGCTGGCTGTTCTTGCTGATCTTCTGGGGGAGGGGCCTGTTGCCATGGTTCTCAGATGCCTTTGCCGGGGGTGGAATTGCCCTGCCCTTGCCAGGTCTGGGCTAAGTAATCTGCTCGGGTTTGCTCTCAGGAGCTTTTGTTCCCTGCAAGCTTTCCGTACAGCTTTGGAGGACAAGAGTGAAAATGGCGGCCTCCCAATCTCAGCCCCATAGGAGCCAAGAACTCCGGGGCCTCACTCCTCAGTGAGCCCCCAGAGAAAAGCAGTCAATCACTCCCTTCTCCCCGGTCTCCGGCCACACTCCATGCTCACCGACCTGTGACTGAGGTCGGCACCCGACCCCGTGTGGAGTCTCCCAACCCAGCAGATCCCTGTGGTGTGCTCCCACACCACTCCTCCCGGGGGAGGAAGGGGAGTCTCCCCGGATCTGCCGCTTATTGGGTCCCTGCTGGAAGAGCAGTGGCCCGACTGTGCCTCGGATCACGGTTTATGGCAACCCCGAGCTGAGAGCCCACTCTTCGGCTCCATCTCTGCAGCTGGCTTCCCTACTCCAATACCTGGGAGCTCTGCCGCACTCAGATACCCCTGGTCTTTCTGTGACCCCGAGGGTCCTGAGACCACACTGTCCCAGTGAGGGTTCCACCCCCCGCTTAGCCACTGGAGCGAGTCCCTCAGCAGAGCCGACCTCTAAAAGTTCCGATTTTGTGCTCCACTGCTCTATCACTTGCCAGTAGCAGCTGATGGAGGCCCCCTCCCCTGCCATCTATCTTCCCGAATATTGCCTCAGATTCACTTCTCCGCACGTCGTACCTTCCAGAAAGTGGTCGCTTTTCTGTTCATAGAGTTGCTGCTATTCTTTTCTTCGATCTCCTGTTGAGTTCCTAGGTGTTCGGAATGGTTTGATCCCTATCTACCTGAATTCCTGGGACCAGACGAAATTTAGGTCTCCTACTCCTCCACCATCTTGCTCTTCCTCTCCATACCTTCTATCATCTTGACCAAACCATGCCTATAGCCACTGTCACTTCCACCTTACCTGTGAATAATCTTCTTCAAAATGGCCCCTGATTCTGGGTTGGGTGGGAAAAAGGAGAGATCAAACACAAGAAGACAAAAGTGAAAAAAAGATTCAAGAGACTACCTTCTGCCAATTCACAAAGCTATGGCCAGGGCTGGTGTTCTGCCAGGATGCCCCAGTCCTACATAGCAGCCAGCATCCATCCTAATTGGTCAGTTCAAAGGTCACTGAGGACATGACATATTTTTAAATTATCACCTCCCCTAACTACTTAATGGGTCCCTGAAATTTGAGGACACTGAATATTGGTTTTTGAGAGGAGTAATGTCAACTTTGAAGGCAGCTCTAAGGTTAAAAGAAGGTGACATGAGTAACACTTATTGCTAGGAGACGATTTATACTGAGAAAAAAATCAATTCTTTTAGTCATATACTTTATATATTTTTAAATACCCTTAAAATTATTAGAAAACAAATACAACGTTTTATATAAGATATTAATACCTATTATAATTGGTTTGTGCTTTGGTCTAAACTTATGACATAGAAACCTTAGATTTTTTTTTTTATATTTAAATTTTTTATTGTTATGTTAATCCCCATACATTACATCATTAGTTTTAGATATAGTGTTCCATGATTCATTGTTTGTGCATAACACCCAGTGCTCCATGCAGAACGTGCCCTCCTCAATACCCATCACCAGGCTAACCCATCCTCCCAACCCCCTCCCCTCTAGAACCCTCAGTTTGTTTTTCAGAGTCCATTGTCTCGAAACCTTAGATTTTTATTTGTTGTATGGATACTTAAAAAACATAGTAACTATTCTTCCAGCTCCCCAATCCATTTCCAATATCTAACTTCTCAAAGATAAGCACCTCTAATGGTGTTTTGTGTATCTAGATATTTTTTTATCCATAGAGGTAGATAAAATATATTTGAAATATGTGTTTGTTTTACCAAAATTTTGTCATATGTACTAGTCTACAGCTTGCTGTTTGTAATTAATGTGCCAAGGATATCATTCCTTGTCAATGTATCTAGTTTGTTGTTTTTAATAAGTGCATGTTATTCTGTCTGTAGATAGATCATAACTTCAAGCCTTACTGACATATATTTAGAGTGTTTTCAATGTTTTGATATCTTAAACAATGCTACCAAAACATCTTTGTGCATTTTTGCCCCCTTACATGAATATTTTAGTAAGAAAAATGGACCCTTTTAAATACTTTGGTCTCCTTTTAGCAAATTAACATCAAGTGTTCATCTGTACTATTTTACAGAAATTCATGCAGATATTTACTATTGCTCTGTATAATTGACACATTATTATGTCAATATGATAGATTGGAATTAAAATAATATATTTGGTGTGCTTCTTGGTCACATACAACCATCAAACATAACATTGCACTTACAACTTTACAGCAATTTACTTTCAGTTACAGTTGATGGGCACCCATTGCAGTGAAAATCAGGCACTACCCTAATAGATTTCAAAAACACTGTCAGAACTCAGAATAGTAATGCAGTGCAGACTGGAATAATCAGAGAAGGTTTCTTGAAAGAGCTGGCACTTCACTTGAAACATAAGGAGGACCTGGATAGCCTAAAAGAGGGAGGAAGCCAAGAAGGGGAACCTCAGAAGTCAGGACCACGGACAGAGCAGAGATTGTCCCCTGGAAAAGCACACTTAAAAAGAAGTAGTAAAAAGAGGTAAGAGAGGCAAAGGGAGGCTTTATGATGAGGATTTTTAAAAACAAATCAGAAGGTCTAGAGTTTATGTAGAAATAAAACATCAGGACCAAAGGACAGTTTGGGAGAGTATTTAACAAAGCTAGGAGCCATATGCAGTAGGGCGTGAAGAGGAAACAAGCAAACAAACAAAAAAAGGTATTAGACCAGTAGTAGATCCAGGAACTACACTAGGGTGGTAACCCCACAAGAAATAGTTAAGTGAGAAATTCCATAGAAAAAAATCAACATGATCCACAATTACGGCTACTGCTTAATTAGAACTTACTCTGTGCCAGGCCCTGTACTAAGTGCTCTAGTCACATCATCACAGTTAATCCTCCTCCTGACAACTTTTTAAGTCTGTATGATAACTAACCTCATAGATGAGGTATGCTCAGGCTCATAGAGGTTAAGTGACTTGTCCAAGGTCACAAAGATTACAAATTACAGAGTTGGGATCCCAACCCATGCCCAAATCCAAAGCTAGGAGCCAGAGCTGAAATGCAGATTTGTATCACAAACATTATGGAGATTCCCTTCCATATTAACTGATAGCTTCAAAAAGGAGATGGTTCTTCTTTTTCCACTGTGTTTCCCTCCTTCCATGGAAAACTATGAAAAGGTAATTAAAAAAAAAAAAAGGTTTATTTCTTTTTTAAAAAACTGAGTTCAGGGCATCTCTGGTATAGTTCCACCAGGCTCTTGAAGTCCTTGAGAATTTAAATAACCTAGATTCTCATACTAGCTTTGTCAGTTCACTGAATAACCTCACACAATGTCACCTCACTTCTGGGAACCTCAGGTTCCTCATTTCCGGTGAGGTGGAGTAGATGATATAACTGGTCACTCCTAGCTCCTAAATACCATGGTGCTCCTATTCTTTGTATTTTTGTTGCCAAATGATGCAGATTAGAGGACTAAGCTAACAACATTTAAATCCTACTTGGCTCCCAGGACTGGATATAATCTCTTATAATTCCCTTATACATTCATTAACTTAATCATTTATAATGATTAAAAGATCTTGAATATCTACTATGTGCCAGATGCCTCTCTAGATGCTATAGTTATAACAAGGAACAAAACATTGATAATACCTTTTGGTAGAATAATAATGACTAACTTCTACTAAAGAGTGTGTCTTTTTTCCTTATATATGATTTAAGTGTTAACTTATTTAATCTTTACACCAATCCTATGAGTTATTTCTTCTTAGAATGAAGCACAATGAAAATAAGTAACTTGCCCAAGTTTACGTAACTATACAGCAAAATCAAGTCTTAAGTCAAAGCAGTCAGAGCCCCTTCTCAGCCTCAGTACTTTGCTCAATAATTATCACACCCTGTTCCCAGGAAGCATCCCACTGCCTGTGAGTAGAGCCAATACTTAGTCAAGGCTGAAATGAAAACCATCAAGAGAAGCTATAAGATTCAGTAGCTTGTGCTTTGGAATTTCAAGACTATATTTGAAGTCCAGTTTTGACACATGCCTGTCAAATTGGTGATCTCAATTTCTCTGAAACTCAGTTTCCTCATCTATAACATAGGGACATACAGTGTCTGCCCCACAGAGCTATCATAAGGCATAGGACAAAATTGAGTGTTACAATGTGAGTCAGAATAAGTACCCAAATTCCTTTATAATACCCTACTACTTTGGATGTTGGAAAGTATTCATAGATACAGAACCCCATCTTGACTTCAGCCATCTGATCACCTACTTTGAAGAAACCTCTAGAGTCTAAGTTAGGCTAATTCAGAACTATAGGCATTAAAACACTGAAGTGCATTTTCATTGAGAGGTAAATTCTTAGAGGTTACCCATGCATTCTACAAACACTATAATCACTAGGAACAAGGGTGGAAAAAGTGCAAAACATCCTAGAACTATTTACACAGAAGGGAAATTAAGTTTTCTCTCTGATGAAGGCATGTTGGATATTAAAGATGCCTTGTGTTTTGTGTACCATTGGTTGTATAATGATCTTCAACACCTCAGGATCATTGTGTTGGCACCAGCACAGCCCCAGAAGGGAGATTAACAGGACTATTTTGTAGTTTAATTAATTCCTTGAAACATTTCCTAGGTGAGGCCATTGTTTGCATTTTCCTGATGGCTAATCCCAATGTAGAAGTTGTAATGGTTGAGATAAGACACATAATAAATTTTTGTCAGTGAAAAGCAAAAAGAAAGAGGAATCACGATACCCAGT
The DNA here is from genome assembly GCF_964656455.1 of Halichoerus grypus. Taxonomy (NCBI): domain Eukaryota; kingdom Metazoa; phylum Chordata; class Mammalia; order Carnivora; family Phocidae; genus Halichoerus; species Halichoerus grypus. Next base: position 165,687,484 of record NC_135715.1, read on the forward strand.
CCCACCTCTTTAAATGTTAAACCTCTTTCTCTTCCCAGTAACTATGACTATATAAATAAGTAAATATTCAGGCTCATGGAGCTACAATTTCAGAGTGTGACAAAAATTCAATTAAACCTACAGGAAAACAGGTAACAGATGAGATATACTCATCTATAATTCCTTATGGTAGAATGAGACAACACGAGGCAGAATCTAAATCACAAACATGACTGCCATTGACTAACCCTTACAACTTAGTCTTTAGTAATACAGAACCTTAGGCCAACAGACTAGGATTTAAATCCTTATTTTCCCACTTACTAGCTGGGGAAATCGCTTCAGCAAATTATTTCTCTAAAACTCAGTTTCCTTATCTGTCAAATAGGAAATAAAACTATGATTTACTTCCTTGGGCAATTATGAGAATCAAATGATATAATGCATATTGAACTGCCTAGCATGAAGCCTGGCAGAGTAAGAAGTCAAGTTTGTTATTATTTTAAAGCACCTAGTATATCTTATTTCTGACCTTTCAAACAACGCTTCAAAATAGATGGTAACTTCATTCTACAGATATGGGCAACCAGCCACGTGACTCACACTAAATGAAAGAGTTGCCAAGTGGCAGAACCAGGTCTCTCTGACCCCGGAGCTCAGGGGTCCTGTGCTACTCTGACTCCCAGAGTCACTTTGGCCCCCATACAAGCCACCATCCTGACTGAAATGTTAAAGTAACTCTATCCTAAGTCAGTTTCCCCCCCCAGGGGGCCCAGGACTCAGCTCTGAGGACAAAACTTCAGCAAGGCTCACCGGCTAGACAAAGAAACTCCGACACGGACATGTTTACAGAATGTCTTTCACCATAGACACTGGCCACTTTGACAGGCATATTTTAGCAGGAAACAAGGTAACTTGCTTTCCAAAGTGCTTGCTCTTGCATTTCATAACCAAAGGAGAAGAACAGCATCTTTTTTTTTTTTTATTGGCCCATAACCTTTTAGTTATGTGAGTTTGGCACAAAATGACAGCTGTTGCCACAGCAGGCCACCTCTTGGCATTCCAGTGATGGCTATATTAGCACCACCACAGGCCCAGGCCTGTCATAAGCCTTTCGTGAATCAAAGTGCCACTAATTTTCCCCTTATAAAGACCACAAGATGGTATCCAGGCTGTGCCTTTCAATTTATATTGTTCTGCCATGCAGCAGCAAGATCATGAATTTTAAATGCCTACTGTGATTTGGTCCTATAACTGCACTGTGGGCCCAGGGCCATTACTGAGAGAATAGTGCAAAGTAAGTATAATAGTATTTTTACAGTGAAATCTACTTACAATAAATCCCGAAGAATGAGAATAAATTCTGTTGAGGATCCTCATTAAATACTAATTCCTCCCCCTCCCCCCTGGCCCTCACCCTACCCTCTGAAGTATTATATAAGTCTTATCTTATAGGACTCTGCATAAGACTAAAGCAAGCGTCCTACTGCCTTCCATTGATGCTGGTAATAAAGAGGAGAGATCGTGGGGATAAGATAGAAGGAAAGATAGGAAACGAAAGAACTGGAGGACAGCGTTGAATGCAGCTTTGTTAATAATTCATAATCTGTCTCTCCTAGCCAAGGCTTCCTCCTAACTTCCTTTCTCCACCAATATTACCATAATTCTCTTAAATATCCACGCTTAGAGCAATGAAACCAAATATCTGCCTATCCTCACTTTGCCACTCACCCATAGTCACTAGGTCTGTGGATACTTCTTTTACATTATCTCTCACCTCCAACCTTCACTTCCATCCCCACTGCTATCGCTTCAATAGAGGTCATTATAACTTAACAACTGAATTATCACACTCATTGGTTTATGGGAGAGTAGATAAGAATTCGCCTCTGGAGGCAAACAAATCTAAGTTCAAATTCTGGACCAGCCCCTTGCTAGCTGTGTGACCTTGGACGAGTTACTTCACATTTCCAAGCCTCCTCTGGAAAGTAGGGATAACAATAAGTAACTACCTCCAGGGTTGCCATAATGATCAAGATCATGCGTGCAAAGTGCTTATGTTATTTTTTAACTGTTTTGTGTAACCAATTTCTTCCCTCTTTATGTCACTCTATACACCTATTCAAGTTGCTCTTACTAAAATAAAGCAGCAACAGGAGCATCTTCTGTTCCCAAACGGAAGCAAGATCCCCAGCATATAAGACAAATACTCTCTCATTCAGGACCTTTTACAACCAGACCCTGAGTTACCTTCTGATACATTTCATTACTGCTCACAGATCCTATCATTCTTTTCCCCTTCATCTCCATTCCATCTCCATCATCCCAAAGTACACAAATGTTAAGGTCTACTTTAACTCCAGCATCCTTCATAAATGTCTATTGATACTTCAACCTAAACAAGTCTCCTTTCTCCACTAAACCCTATAGTTGACACCTATTTCCCATGTCATTTATGTTGTAAAATATATATTGCCAAGTTTGAACTCCTTTTTTTGTGTATTTCTGTCCTATTTGTGTAATTAAATGAGAATGTCTTTCAGTTCCAAATTGAGGGACCCCCTTACAGGTGAAATTGGCCTTAGAACAAAGCCTTTTGACTTTTTAGTAACTAATTTCTTTTGGAAGCAATCCAAAATATATACATCTTACATGGGACATAGGGTGATAAAATTTGAAAGAAAATGCCTTTAAACATTTAAACTTGGACCCAGAAAGGACTGAGAAGATTTCAGTATCCTCGACGTTTGCTTGGTAGTAACTGAGATGAAGCCAACAGTGAATATTTCAGGAAGAGGCCCCTCTTCAAGACAGAGGAAGGTTTTTCCTCCAGATGCCCAAGGCAGGTCCCTGGAGACAGAGAAAATGTTTCTTGGTCTATGACCATATGTCAATGAATAGATGCAGAATCTTCATCTCATGGAGCAGAGACCAAGGAACCATAGCCCACCTCACATGTTGAGGGACCAGAAGGAGGGAACCCCATCCTAGACAACATCCATGGGCTTCCTATAGTACTCCTGTTCTTGATAATGGAATTCATACCACAAAGCATATTGTTTGAATGGAGTCTTTTTTGTATACAACGAATCATAACAAATAAGAAATAAATAAGGTACCAGTGTGTGAATGGATTCTATTTTATAAGGAGATGAATTGTCCTCACCCTCCATGTCCTTCTTCCATCCTTACTGAGCAAGCCATCTGTTTTTCCCAGCCAAATTGAACAACAAAATCTTTGTCCTAATCCATTTGACAAGTATAAAGCCAAATTTCTCATTCCCAGAAGGCACTGACAGTTGGCCCAGAGCACCAGAGGGTGAGCAAAATCAAAACCAGGAATGTACAGAGCAGTACCAGGAACCAAGAGAAAGTGGTGGTAAGTTCTCAGAAACTGTGTCACAGTGGCAGCAAAGGGACAATACAGGCAAGTCTTTGGGAGATACAGATGCTAAAAATCAAGAACCAATTATCATAACCAGGAGAAAGAAGCTAGCTAACGAGAAACAAAACTGTTAGGACTATCATCTTCATCATCATTATACAAACCTAGAGTCCCCTGTCTGAACCCTTTAGCTCTAATGCATTCTGGAACTCAGAATTTTTTATTTTAGATATGCCAATTAAATTAATTATAATACATTAATATTTCTGCAGCAGATCACACTAAACGGGATTAAATGGAGCCAGTAAATAACCTCATGTCAGTTCAGGTCTGGCTTTGCCACCATATGAATTTTGACACCAATTTATAAACAAATAAAACATTTGGTTTCTTCAAATTTGGGGGGTTTCAGAATTACAAAAGAGACCATGGACAAAGAGAACACTTAGAAAGTGTGAAATTAGAAAGTATGTGATGACCTCCACATACCTGGAAGATTGAATCTTGGACGATGGGCACTAACTCTCCTGCAAAATGAGGACTCTGAGGCCCCAAGAAGTTAATGATATTCTCATAGTTATCTTGTAACTTGCTTACAACTTGCAAACCACAGCTCTAGGTAGGTACAGGATTTGAATATAGGAATCCTGCTTTTTCTGATTATACAGTGAGTCATATGGCAAAGCCATTTGTATGTGGTGAACCCAGGTTTCTAAGAAAATTTTTGATTTGATGTAGATCTAATTTAACTATATTCTGGAGTCTGTATTCATCTCATATTGCTGCTTTATGGGCATTGCCATTGCTCTCAATGGTGTCTATTTTGGAATTCTTCCTTGATGACTTTGAGTTATATTTGAGTAAAGAGGGCCTCTTATTCTGATGCTGACCATTCATGCCAGTTACTCCATTTTTTTCTACTGACTAATTTTAGGGACTATATCTAAAGTTACTTAAAAAGTCATTTGAGGGACATCTGGGTGGCTCAGTAGGTTGAGCATCTGCCTTCGCCTCAGGTCATGATCCCACAGTCCTGGGATCCGAGTCCCTCACCGGGCTCCTTGCTCAGTGGGGAGTCTGCTTCTCCCTCTGCCTGCCACTCACCCTGCTTGTGCTCTCTCTCTCTCTGACAAATAAATAAATAAAATCTTTAAAAAATAAAAATAAAAAGTTGTTCGATGCCACCATATCACCAGCAATTACCTAGATCTATGGTATTATGAGGTCTGCAAGAGAGAATTTTGTTTAAAAAACTAATTTTTTAAAATGGTCCAAGAAGACAAGGAGATCATGCTGTCCTCTCTTTAGTATGCAGATCGTATCTGTGCATGACTATTATGGAAGTGCAACCAGACAATTACATGTCTATCCAAGCATGCAGGAGACAGCTTTACCGACAAACATCACTATCCCTGCACATTGGAGCCTTGTTCCTTCATCTGATTCTCACTCCCTCCTGCAGCCATCTTTCTAGACAGGGTGCAGCTTCAAATTAGAGGTGCTGTGGAGTCAGATCAGTGGCCTTGGCCCCTTCCCTGCACCACCCTAAGGTTACCTCCCATCAGTCATTCCTGATGACCAACCTGGCTGAAACCATGTGGGGAGGGACAGAAGGGCAGACAGAAAGGGCAGAAAACACCCACCTTCTTTACCCTCTCCCCTGTGCCTGCTTTCCTGAGCTCCCTAGGCCATCTCATCTGTGACCTCACTTCTGTAACCAGGCACCATTCAGAACAATTTAAAAACCCATGACCCCCGAGATGATTTATCATTCAGAAGCTTCTCCAAGTTTTCTGGTGCCCAAACTCTCTCCTGAAGTGGACAGACCCTTTAGGAAAGAAACACCTGTTGTTTGGGACTTGTTTTCCCCAACTATTGGCTTTCTAGAACATAAATCATGAAGTCACTTGCCACATCTTTTCCCTTTGGACTCGAATGCTCTGAGAAGTTGGTTTCTCATCCTTGAACCCACAAAAATGCAGTTCGTAGAGAATGGAGTATAAGAAAGCTGGGGGGAGAAGGAGTAGTTCCCTTGCTATTGTGTGTGAATACTTTCATTTGACTACTATTAATACTAATGAGGGTGCTCTGCCAAAGTCCCTGTGCACTGAGATGAAAATATATGCTTTGGTATAGAAATTTCCTGTTACACTGTTGATAATTCATTGTATGTTGTGATCAACTTATACTGTAATAATGGCACTTATACATCACACTTTGAAGATGCTTTTTATTGACTTAATGTGAATATTATTGCCATCGTTTATTACAGAGAAGTATCTTATAGTAATTGAAATACAATATGGTGTCATTAATCATCCTGAATACAAAATGTTAACTTTAAACTGGTCACACTGTATTAAATGCTCCTCTAACCATAAAGCAATTTGATTTGTGAGTCTGTAAAAAGCTGGATGTTTAGGATTTAGTGTAACTAGCACTTGGAACTCATTTCTCTATTATATGTCTCAACAGTTTGCTTTACCTGAAGTTAAGTTTTATTGTTTTGTTTGGGTACGTTTTCCCTTCCAATATGTGCTTCACTGGATACATGATTGTTTGAAGTCATTCTCCCAAAACAGGAGAACAGGACAATTTCCTCATCTCTGTGTATTGACCCTGAGAATCAGCTAGCTACCTTATGCACATTTTCAATATTTACCACATCGGGACCTCAATAAAGTGGTACTGTCAGACCAAAAAAAAAAAAAAATCACTGGAAGTGAGATGGAGCGATGATTGCAGACCTCAGTCCACACATCACTCCGGTGTGCCCTGTTCCAGAAGCCCCATTTGTTACCATGCATCAGGCAGCGACTGAGATCTCATAAGTTAAATGATTAGGGGGTCTTGTGTTTCCTTTCACACAGCTAAGTGTGTCAGATGACAATGATAGGTAGAAACATTTCCACTTTTCTCTTTGGGCTGAGTGATACACAAAGGGAGAGTAGCTGTTTGGTCTGGGAGATAATATTTACCTGGTTCCTAAGAAACATTTCAGTCCACCTTTAACTTGCCTTTTATATCAGAAAATATATCTTCGGCATATGATACTTTATCTACATTATTAAATAGTTTTCTTTATTCCAGTCATTTATAAAAATAACTCACTGGGTAGTATTCTCATATTTTAAAAATCTGTACTGTAATTCCATTTCTGTTGAAAGTCTTTTTGTGGATTACAGAAGTAATGCCTACTCATTATAGATAATCTGCAAAATACAAAGAAAAACTTAAATCACCCATAATGTCTCCAGGCAATATTTTCAAAGGCCCATGTAACCATTTTGAATCATACGGAGATGTTTAAAACACTCACTGAAGACTGTTTCCTTTCCTTTTCATTTGGAATAAACCGCTAAGCAGTTTAGGACCCTCTGTGTGATAGGTAACAGAGTGATTCCGTGTCATTTCAAATTCAACTTTTGTCAGTAGTATTTCTCTTCATAGGGACATTTATTTTTGACCACTTTGCAAAGAGATTAAAATGAAAATGTACGAAGTGTCCCAGAAGGTAGTCTGCTTTGAAAAGCTGTTTACTTGCCTCAGGCATGATTTGGGAGGGTAAAGGTCAAGGATGAGTCACAAGAAAGCCCCATGGGCTGTCCATTCAGATGGGCTCAATACTCTTTCATCTCTCTCTGTTTTCGTTGACACCAGCTGTGTCTACCTTAATCCTCCCTGTGAGTTTACATCTTTTTTCTTAATAATCTATAAGCAAACCATAGAAAAGAGGCATGTGTTGACTAGAAAGTAATGGTTGGGGAGCAGGTGATGGGAAGAAAAGGCAAAGGAAAAAAAGTGTAATGGGTAGCAAATTCCTTTTTATAAAATGTCAGAGAAGCCAACAGCATATTTAATGAGCCTTGATTTGACTCAAAGCATCAGTGGAAGCTACGGTTCTTAAACATCATCCAATACCTGAAACAAAGGAATGTTAATATCCCAAATCTCTGACAAGAATCTCAAAGTACTTCCCACAAATTATCTTTTTTTGTAAGTGTCATAGAGGACAAATATGTTTCATGATTTTGAAGGCGTTAATGACCATTAACATGGAATATAATTAGCCTAGTAGATGCTATGTAATGCTGGTATTTTGCAAACATGTTTCCAGTAAATAGCACTACCTAAGTAAGTTGTGCTACTTTAATTCCCCTTTTCCTAATAGGGATGAAATGGTATTTTAATGGATTTCTGAACCCTTCAGTGTGTAAAGGATAAGAAGTAGGAGGTAGAAGGAAAATCAGTGCATCTTGGTCAAATCTCCTGGTCCAAAGGATATGTGAATGCATTGACAGGATAAGAGGGGAGGGTCTGAAAGAGAAAAAAAAAAAAAGAACAAAGACAACAAAAGTCCTGAAAATACACTGTCATGACCAACTATCTGAAGAATCCAATTAAGAACATATTAATTGAGTGACATCTAGGTTGGTACATTCACTGATGGACAATGCCTGATTGTGGTTCCACCTGCAGAAGGCAGCAGGTTGGAACCCTGTGTTGAGGTTTATAGAAAAAACAGTGCTGATGCTGTGATCTACAAGGAAAAACAGGGCAACAAAAGCATCAAAGACAGAGAATACCCTAGGCAACATCTAGGGAATTTTCAGCATATTATTATTTCATTTCTCTTTCAAAGGAAAAAAAACAATCTTTAATATGAACTGCCAAGGTGGGGGTGGGGTGGGGAAAGGAGGGAAGGGGCATCTCTCCAGAGAGACAGGAGCCTGGCCTGGAAGTGATGGGCAAGGCTGAGATGCTGAGTGCTCTGCAGTAACCCATGGCAACAGCCATTCCCAGAACAGCTGTCAAGTAGTGACTTAAATGGATGACCCTAGTGCTGGGTTTGTTTTTATTTGGTTGCTTGTTTTTTAACCCTGATATATAGCTCTGAACACCAAGGAACTCTCTTTTTTGGAAGAAATAAACTGGCAAATATTTTAGGTTCTGAATGCACCTTTTCTGAAATACCCAAGGGAAACAATTTTGCTTCCAGGAGCACCAAAGAACTGGTTAATGTATTACCGTTAAAAGCCCAAATCCCAAAATTTAGTACATGTCTTGTGCAAGTACTATCATTCTAATTAATGCTTTCTGCCACTTTTAAGAAAATAGTGCTGCGTGCCCCGTTTCTCCCCTCCTATTCTAGCCCAGCCGAGGCACATTACCTGGATCTGAGCCCTAACTCCTCCACCAATTAGTTATCTATTTCAAGGCAGCCATGGACCATCTCCATACCTCAGTTTATATAGCTAGAAAATGAGGGTAATCATATGACCTACTTGCTAGCAATACTGTGAGAATTAAATGAGTTCATGCAGGTAGAGCACTTAGCACAGTGCATGGCTCATGAGAAATGTCCGGTAAAAGTTAGCTAGCTATTATTACCATATTTTATCAAAAGCAAAATGCCATCCATTGTACAATACACCATTATTTTATGTGCCACTAAGAAAGAAAAATTGATGCCAATAAATTACAATACTTCCTTGCAGTTTTTCATTTTATACCATTTCAAAAGTTCTTTGAAACTTATTAGATATGTATTTTATCATATATCCCTCTTGTACATACATTAAAAGGGAAATGTAAGTTAAATAAATACTTTAATGGATTCCTAAAACTTTTCAGCCTTAGAGCCTGATTCTACCGAATCTCTTTTTGAATTATCAGAGCTCTGTACCAAGACCACCCTGGAACACTGCTGATCACACAAAACTAGGTTTATTAAACTTGCTGAGCAAGAGAAACCACCACCTTGAAAGAGTCTCAGCAGTGTTTTCAAAAGGCGAGTCAGGGAAGTCCTCAGTAGTCGTAGGGTGCTTTGGGAGAGAAGGTAATAAATGAGCGGGAATAGGTCAGAGTTTGTAATGAGGTGAGGTGCTGGAAGCCAGTGATCTTATCCTGGCACGAATGGGTCAGAACGAGCTGGTATTAAAACACTTCCAACTTGGTTTGCTGTGCATCTCATGGTTTGCATAATTTGTCTGCTTGGCCAATCACACCACAGTTTTGCAAGCTGTGGTTTCTATTTTGTTTCTGATCCACTGTCATCAATGTCCACGTTTTTCTGCCCAACATCATGCTCTGTGCCTTGAATAGTGTCGGTGATGCAATGCTTCTTATTGCCTCCAGGCCTGCCTTTGCAATAGCTGGAACCCATTCTGAAAATATTAACGCCCAGGTACATAGTATTGACAGCCACATCACAGCTGCGGCCAGGCTGATGATGATTTTGATATGCCTCCTGATTTCAGAAATCATGTGAAATTATGAAAAGATGGTGATCTTAGAATCAAAGAAATGCAGAAATAATTTGATCACAATAAAATCTAATTCTCATCTTGGAGAGTGGGACCAACTCTGTGTTTATAGTCCCATGAAACAACTGGCCAACTGTGGGAGATACGTCAAAAGATGTATCATAAAACTATAGCATAAGAATAATTATGCCCCTATAGGCAGGCCCTTACCCCCCTCTATGAGCCCAAAGGGAAGTTCTTATTGCTTGTTTAGTTCTGATCCTTATAATTTTAGTATTAATTTTGTTTCCTCAACTGAACAACTCACTAATTTTTCAAAGTTTTCTCTACAGAGAAGTATCTGGTTACAGAAGAAATTATCTAAGCCACGTAGACAGGAAATGTCCAGTGGGTTTTGCCTATGGTATTGCCATGCCACAGGATGAAACTAGAAAAGATAAAGATACTCAAAGGTACATTTTAAATTGGATCTCTAAAAATGGGATGGATCTGAACTTCGTTCCATTGTAACGTTCCCAATGGCAAAAACTAAAAAGGAGCACAATGGCAGCTCTCAAGAAGATAAGTCCAAGAGCAAGCAATCCATAAGGACCCCAACCTTTGGACTCACTGTGATTTCCAAGAAGCAGTGAGTGTATGTGCCCATTAATGTGCTGGGTGGGTTTGCAGAGGAAGAGAACTGAAAATCTATTTATAGTATCAATATTATTATAATATAGTATCAACCTCGAAAAGATTACCCAAAGTGTCACAGGTAGACATAATGGCTGTATCATCTTATGACTGGTATGAGTCAAGGATGAAATCTCATCCCAGGAAACCCTTTAAAGTTCCCATATGGTGAATAGGTGTTGGAGCTCCATCCCCTCCTAATCCTGAATGGGAATTCACATCAAAATGACACTAAGTCTGAAAACAAGCATAAAGAAACCCAATAAGGATCTGATTTCTCCATGACTATTTTGGTATTTTTGGGGGGGGATATGAAAAATCTGTTTTGTTTTGTTTTTTTTAACAAAAGAAATGTGAGCTACCCCAGCATTGTTAATGTCCCGAACATAAGCTTTGTATGCCTGCTGGGTAATCCATACTGGGTGGCATCTTAGTTTGCTTCTGGATCAGGAAATGCTCTTGGCTTTAGACTGTGCAAAATGGAGACATTCAAATAAAACTGTGAACTTTTTTGTGTTCATTTGTAAGCAAAATCCCTCCCCTACCCCTTTCCTAACCCAGTGTCAAATGGGTTGTTTCTTCAAGTACGATTCAGATTTTCTTCACTGCAGATTATTCACCCCGTTGGGTTTCTTTATCTGAAATTATCCTGGGGAACCTTTGTATTTGAAGTACAAAATGATATGAAAAGTCAAGTTAAAAAAAAAAAGGCAAACCTAAAAGCCGGAGGCGGGTGTTGGAAGCAGGAAAATCATTCCTTGAACTCCCCAGGAGTTGATCAAAGAGACAGCCATAAATTGCAACAAAGGCAGAGATCTACTCTGCTCTGAAAGCCAGCCAGAAACACTGGAAATGTTTCATTATTTATTTCATTAGTTCTGTGATAGCAATCTCTACTGACAAGATTTGCAAATCTAATCATTTATTAATGAAACGTGTCTGGTGGATTGTGCCCAAGATCTTCCTTAGGTCTCAGCCTCTGCAGGGCTGAAGCCCTTGGCTAACTGCCAGCTTGCTCTCTTGCCACGATATGACATTGGGATTTCCAAGGTCCTCACCAGGGACTCTCTGAGCTCACAGGGACATTCAAAGATGGCTTCCAGGCTCAGCCCTGCTCTAAGGACCAGCAGGATGGCCACTTCCCAGCATGAGTATAGCCAACATGGTTACTTCTATTCATAGAAAAACATTCTCTGAGGATGACAACACGGGTGTGCGATTTTAAGTCATGGTGCAGACGGGAACGAATCTTTCAAGCTCTATTTGCATTGTTGCTACTCACCCTGACGCAGAGAAGGCTTAACCTGACTCTTGACTAAGACATTGATTTTTCCTGGAAATTTCACTGTGGTTTCAGATATTTCAAAAATCTTAGCCTGTTTCCTTGGCAACCGTCTAAGCCTTATTCCCTATGAACCAATGTGGCATGATGCATCAGTAAACAGCCAAGCAGCAGTCACCCAACTTGCAGGCTTCCTGAAGATTTCCTGGAAAGCGATCCCTGCCCTGAGCTATTTCTCAGGCACTGTTGTTGATATTCCACAGAGCGCAGCTAAAAAAATAATAAAAGTTCCATAACCATGTGCATGGGGAACAACAGCGTTTATGGAGATAATGAAATGCAGAAATGAAAACCCCTCAGCAAAGCCCCTTTAGATGTGCCTAAGCTCTGTTCATTAATCTGTGATAATTAGACTTATTTGCAGAGGTTAACAGCAGTGGCACATGGTAATTAAGCACTCCCTCTCTACCAGAGGGACCGAAAATGCTTCTCGTATGACGTGTGTCCACTCTTCAGGACATTTTGTGCTTGTTTCACAGCTCACGTTTCCTATAGGAGAAAGAAATTGTATTCTATACAACCAGGACCAGACCTTACTTCCTATCATGAGTGGCAACATCAAATTCTAGTTGTAAGCTCTGCAATGAGAGTGACGTAGGGTGAGAATTCTTGTCTCCAAACACTGACTGGCTGTATCACCTTGGGAGGGTTGTTAAATCCTTTGCCTTAGTTTCCCCATCTGTAAAATGGAGATAAAAATATCTCCATCAGTGTGTTGCTGTGACTATTTAATAATGACAACAATGATAATAGCTAACACTCATTGTATGTTTACAATATGCCACGCACTATTCTAAGCCCCTCACCTATACCCGTTAAATCTCATTTTACAAGTGAGGAAATTAGAGCACAATGGACCGAGTACCTTGCCCAAAACTAAAACTTTGGGAGCATGTAAGTTCATCTACTTTGAGGCATCCAAGTCCCTTGTGAGCAAACTTCCCCAAAATGGACATGGACTCACTGTTCTGAAAAATTTATTTTCTCTCTCTCCTCTAGAATAAGAATAATATTTATGCATGCACTGAAACAACTTTGTCCTTGGCAACAATCACCATGTAGGTTTAGGCTAGGCACTGTGGCATAATCCTATCTATGAAGAAATCCATTAATAAAGAATTACTGGAATTCACAAAAGAGATGATCCGCTTCTCCCCAGTTGTAGTAATTGCACTAAATGAGAAAGTAAATGCAAAGCCCTTAGTATGTATGGTGCTTTGTGCATACTAAGTGCTCAATAAACAGTGGCTAGCATTATTATAGAACTGAATGTGCGGGAGAGCTGCCCAAAGGGTGAATCATATTTTTCACTTCACTTATGCACATGACTATGGACATACTCAAGATTGCAGTCATCCCTAAGTTCATACACAGTACAATTTTGATCCATTCCAGTGCCATTTGCAGCATTAAGAGGGAAGAAGAAGGGGCCCCTGGGTGGCTTAGTTGGTTAAGCTCCTGCTTTCAGCTCAGGTCATGATCCCAGGGTCCTGGGATCAAGCCCGACATCGGGCTCCCTGCTAAGCAGGGAGTCTGCCTTTCCCTCTCCATCTGGCTCTCCCCCAGCTTTTGCACTCTCGTGCGCTGTCTCTCTCTCTCTCAAATAAATAAATAAAATCTTTTTTAAAAAAGGGAAGAAGAAATGAAACTAAACCCCTATCTTATACCATACACAAAAATAGATGTGTTTGAATCAAAATGGATTCAAGACTTGAATGTAAGACCTTAAACCATAGAACTCCTAGAAGAAAACAATTGGTAAACTCCATGACATTGATCTTGGCAATATTTTTGGGGGGGTTGAAACCAAAACAAAGGCAACCAAAGCAAAAATAAACATGTGGGACTATATCAAACTAAAAAGCTTCCGCACATCAAAAGAAACCATCAGCAAAAGGAAAGGTAAGCTAGGGAATGGGAGGAAATATTTGCAAACCACATATCCAATAAGGGGTTAATATCCAAAATATATAAGAAACTCATATAATTCAATGGCAAAACAGAACAAAACAAAAACCACTAACAACCCAGTTGAAAAATGGGCAAAGGACTTGAAAAGACATTTTTCCAAAGAAGGCATGCAAATGGCCAACAGGTACATGAAAAGGTGGGTAACATCACTATCATCATCAGGGAAAGGCAAATCGAGAACACAGAGAAAAGAGAATGCTTGCACACTGCTGGTGGGAATGCAAACTGGTGTGACCACAATGGAAAACAGTATGGCGTTCCTCAAGAAATTAAAAATAGAACTACCATATGATCCAGCAATTTCATGTCTGGGTATATCTCCAAAGGAAACAAAATCACTATCTCAAAGAGATCTCTGTGCTCCCATGTCAGCTGCAGCATTATTCACAATCGCCAAGGTGGGGAAACAGCCCAAGTGTCAGCCGACCTATGAATGGATAAAGAATATGTGACATATATATATAATTGAGTATTTTTCAGCAGTTAAAAAAAGGGAAATTTTGCCATTTGTGCCATGGATAAAACTGGAGGGCATTAGGCTCAGTGAAATAAGCCAGACAGAGAAAAACAAATACTGCATGGTATCACTTAGCTGTAGAACATAAAAAATAATAATAAAAATTGAACTCATAGAAACAGGGAGAGTAGAATTGTGGTTGCTAGGGTCTGGTGGGGGCTGGTATGGTGCGAGGAACTGACTAAGGAGAGGCTGGTAAAAGGGCACAACTTTCAGTTATAAGATGAGTAAGGTCTGAAGATCTAATGTATAACATGATGACTACAGTTGATAAGACTGTATCGTATAATTGAAATTTGCTAAGAGAGTAGAATTTAAGGGGGCTCTCCAAAAGAAAGGTAAATATGTAAAGTGATGGATGTGTTAATTAACTTGATGGTGGGAATCGCTTCACAATGTCTATGTATAGCCAATCATCATGTTGTACACCTTAAATATATTATAATTTAGTCAATTACGCCTCAATAAGTATAGAGGAAAAAAAGGAGGAAGAGAAAAAAGAGAAGGAGAGATAAGAAGGAAGGTAGGGTTTAGGGAGGGAGGATGGGGAATGGGGAAGAGAGGGAGGAAAAGAGACAGAGACAGAGAGATAGACACAGAGAGAGAAGAGAGAGACAGAGAAAGAGAGAAAAACAGGAAACATACCTTTAGAAAAGTAACCAAACTTTCCAGTCCTCAAATCTAAGAAAGTGGAATTAAAAAGTCTCAGGTCCTAAGAAGAGGAGAAGGGTTTTGCCTGTATTTAAATTGTTACCAAATCAGAAAGTGGTAACAGAATAATAGCTGCTTTTCCTCAAGACAAGGGTTCATTTTCAACTAATATTCCAGGATAGCCTCACCTTTGTTACCTTTGTTCTTTATTCATGTTGTGGTTGAAGCCATCCTCATGTTTCTCACAGGCAGTCTAGAATAAGGATCTCCGCAGAGAAATGAAAGCCCAAAGCCCAAGCTTGGCTGATTTTCCACACACAGCTGGTACATTCATTAGCAGTTCCTGACTCTTCTCTCTGCACCAGTGTGCAAATGGGCAGCATGGTGCTTGTTTTTGCAAATCCTCTTTTTTACTTTTTTTTTTTTTTTTGGCTTTTGAAAGACAAGCATTGACACTTCCCACAAAGAAAGAAAATCCCTTGCAGCACCAAGGAAAGAATTAAAGGAGCTCTAAGGAACGATCTGGGAAGTTCCACCAGTCCTCATTCACATGGGAAACGGGTCCCACACATTCCTGCCTCAGATGAGAACAGGAGAGCTCCCGTTTACTCTTGGTCCTTACCTCTGTCCTCTGACCTGGATCTCCCCTGCAAAATCAACCTTATTCGGCTTGTGGGTGCGCCACTGTTACAGAAAACGGGGCAATGCAGGAGCCAACACAGCCCTGATTGTTTAAGGGGTTTTGGGGGGCGGTGAGGGGGTAATTTTCTAAACTGGCAACAAAGGGCATATTTGGGTGGGGTTTTACATTCATGCACAGAAAGGGACACAAGATCTAACTCATTGTTCAGGAGGAGACCTTCCTATGCCACCATTCTACAGTATTGAATGAACTCAATGGAGCGGAGCTTTCCAAAACCATTCGTACATCACTTCACATTGTCAGATTTCCGGCACATGCATGATTCTTTCCATTTTCCTTTCCTTAATTGGACCAGACAGAATGTGAATTCCAGCCTTTACCTGAGAGCTGACCCGTCTTCTCATTCGATAGTCCCTTTATTTAAGTTTCCTTTTCCCCTGGTTTATGACAGTGGATGTGATGATACAGATAAGGTTCTATGTGTGATTATTAAAGTTGTGTGTCTTGTGCCTGAATTAAGAGAATCTAAGCTGAACGACAAAGATTGGAAGAGATAGAGAAAGATTCCTCTTGTTAAAGTAAATTAATTAGTTGGATTTATATGAGGAGACAGAAGGGAGGAAGCCAGGCTGTGTCCCATATTAATAACTCACTTGGGAGAAGCCAGATTGGATTGAAAGCAAAAGAAGGGGGCGGGGGAGCACCGTGCCAGTTTATAAGAGAAGTAGCCTTAGTTTTCCTCTCTTCGCACTCCATAACCCTTACATCCACAGACACACATCCTCATTCCTGACATGAAAATGATGTCATCTTTCTTTTTGACTCACCAACCAGACTACATTAATCCCCTGCCGCGTGAGGGCCAGCAGGAGGCCGCTGAAGGGACTTCAGGCCTGTGAATAAGTGATGACCCAGTGGTTAGGGGCGGCAGCCTAGATACATTCAGGATGCATTAAAGCAATTAGCTGGAAGAGGAGAGAGAGTATAATTTCCAATCCCCAAGAAAGACCAGGCCAGGCTTGGAACAGGGTGAGGAGCTCTACAGCTGAGGGCTGGGAAGAACCACTTAGCAAAACAGCTTCACATGAAAGGGAATGTGGTGTCTACCCCTTGGCCTTATTTGGTACTAGTGCCATTTAGGGGGGGATTTCAGGATCATGGGAGCCATGCAACACAAAACTTGTGCAAATCAGTGTACTTGAAGCAGCCTTGTCACAATGAGTCCAAATCATGCTTTGCAACCTGGTGGCTCACAGGTAGAATCTGGCCCAGGAGTGTTTTTCGCTTGACCTGACTTTGAGCCAATATTTAAAAATCTGGAGACTTCACGAAACACTGGCAAGTCTGAAAAATGCTGGGCTGGCCTTCCTCTCTGACACCAAGCTGCTCGAGCTGAGGGCAGGCTTTCCTCCTATACCCACCTTGTGCTCTGCACGGGACCACGGGCCTCACGACTCCCTACCACTGTCCTCCCGACCCACTTCACTCATTTCCTTGACTCCTTTCCTTCTACATGGACCCTGTAGGCATTTGAGCCTGTGACGTCTACTTTAAATGGCTTCTGAGTTAGGCTCAACCAGAAATAAAAGGTTAGAATCTGGAGCTCCTCAGTGCAGTTTGCTCCTGAAGGGTCGGCCGCTAGCCTTGCACAGGCTAGCCTCATCCACACTCAGCTCCTTCCGCCCGGTCAGGAATGGTGGCCCTGAAGTGACCATTAGAACAAAGGGATAACTGAACGGGATTTTATATTCAGCGACAACCGCAGGCTGGGGCAGTATTGACGCCCACCAGAAGAAGCACAGTCAAAAATGTCACAAGTTAAATAAAATGCCAGCCAAAGCATCTCAGAGATCCAGAAAGTGCTTGGCATATTCTGCGACGCGTACTTCGCAGAGCAGTGAGACGTGAGAACTAGCCCCTACCAAGCAGGAACTGGCTAGCCAAGGCCCACGGCGCTGATTTCTCCGAATAAGCCCTCGCCTCTTTCCATGACGTTCCCCCCTTGCTTAAGTCAGTAGAGCTTTGTCTAGATTGTGTTTCTTGTTCAGTTGAACTTCCCACTGGAAATGTTGTTTAAAGACAAAAGAGCTTCGATGACGTAAGGAAACCAAATCACACCTCTAAGAAACTTCCTCCTCCTTCCCACCCTCCTCTGAGCCCTCAGATGCTTTTCTCACTTCTTGCTTTTAATCTCCCTTCTTGTCCTTCGCAACCACTCAGCCCAAATGGGAATGAAGTGCTAAGTGGCTGCCCCCTCCTCCTTTCAGCCGGGCCACATCTCTGTGCCCCTGAAAGGCAGCTTCTAGACTGCGATTGGCACCAGAGGCCTATGTTGGCAATCCCTTTGCTGAACACTAGAGGACAAGGCATGGTTGTAAAAGGTGGCTGAGAAACCTGTGTGACTAGAGTGCCCCAAAAGAGACTGTAACAGACTGCAGTAGAAAGTACCCGGTACTGGGTCAGAAAATGAATAATTCAAACTTCCCTCACATGCTGAATTAACCTTGACTCATTTCATGCTTCCCCGCTCCCATCACCCCGACTTCTGCTTCTCTCCAGGCTGGAGCTGGCTAGAGTCACTCAGGTGTGCATTTTAATCCCTCCAGGAAACTTCTTCTGCTCTATTTGGATCACAGAAAGTGAGAGCAGTTGGATAACTGGTGCTCGGCGCCCTGAGGAGGGGATGTCATATGGAAGCCTAAAGTGACAGGTCCTTGGGGCACTTGGGTCCTTGGGGTGGAAAATGACCACCAAAAAGTTTTTTCACTAATACTGATAGCCAGAAGCCAAAGCATCTTGGGATTTAGAAAATGTCCCTCTTCCTAGTTTCACAAACACTCATTCTTTTTAAGATTCTTTTTTTCCAACTTCCTTACTCACATTACCACCATCAGCAACAACAACCTCTTTCGCCCCAGACCCCAAAACCCTCCTGTCTGACTCAGCTCTTGGAGGTCCGAAGGAGGGATTCTTACCTGCTTTAAAGTCACCTCTTCCGTCCCACAGTACAATTACAAAGGGTGGTGGTGTCTTCTCCCTCACTTCCCATATGAGGAAGCCACACAGGGGAGGACACTATGAAAGCTTCACTTTGACCTAAATCATCCTCATAGGCCTTTCTCTCTAATGAGCTTGGCGGGAGGAGAGAACCAACAGACTTGTGAAAAGATGCTCAACAGCACTCATCGAGGGAAATGCAAATCAAAACCACAGTGAGGTGTCACCTCACACCTGTCGGAAGGGCTAAAATCAACAATGCAAGAAACAACAGGTGTTGGTGAAGTTGTGGAGAGAAAGGAGCCCTCGTGACTGTTGGTGGGAATGCAAACTGGTGCAGCCACTCTGGAAAACAGCTTGGAGTTTCCTCAGAAAGTTACAACTAGAAATACCCTATGGTCTAGTAATCACACTACTGGATATGTACCCCAAAATACAAAAACACTAATTCAAAAGGATACATGCACCCTAATGTTTATTGCAGCATTATTTACAATAGTCAAACTATGGAAGCAGCCCAAGTGTCCATCGATTGATGAATGGATAAAGAAGAGGTTATATATATACATATATATATTACATATATATATACACACACACAATGGAACATTATTCAGCCATAAAAAGAATGAAATCTTGCTATTTGCAACAACATGGATGGAGCTACCAAGCAAAATAAGTCAGTCAGAGAAAGACAAATACCATATGCTTTCACTCATATGTGGAATTTAAGAAACAAAACAAATAAGCAAAGGAAAAAAGAAAGAGAGAGAGAGAATGAAACAGCAAGAAACAGACTCTTTACTATAGAGAACAGACTGATGGTTACCAGAGGGGAGGTGGGTCACGGAGTGGGGAAAATAGTGGATGGGGATTAAAGAATACCCTTACCATGATAAAAAAAAAATTTTTTTTTTAGAGAAATACTGTGTGTCTTAAAGGATATGGCACTGAAAGAAGATTGTATGCTCTGAGACAAAAATACATCTGGGTTTTGCCTTAAGAAGCTTGTACTTTTGGTAAAGACCATTATGATAAAGTAATTTCTGTAAGAATTCTTTCAACACTGTCCAACAGAACTTTCTGCAATGATGGAAATGTTATTTATTTGCATTGTCCAATAGGATAGCCACTAGCCACACGTGGCCACTGAACACTTGAACTGTGGTTAGAGTGACTGAGGACCTGTGTTTTTTCATTTTCACTTTAATTATTTTAAATTTAAATGGCCACATGTGGCTAGTGGCTACTCTATTGGACATTACAGGACTGGATGGCAAGACATATCCTATTCTCTGTTTCATTTTTTTAAACCAGTCTTAAGTATATCTAACTTCAAACACATCCTCCAGAAACTCTTTCAATGTTATCAACAATGGGGAAAGAAGGAAGCAAACATTGGATTGTCCTCTAGGCACCAAGACTGGGAAAGGTGCTTTCACACGTGAACCTCGTTTGTGTTTGGTTGAAACCTCACAACTCCATTATAAATTCTATTAGTCCCATTCTATACCTGAGAAATCCGAGGGGATGAATTTCAATAAATGGCCTAAAGTCACTAGATGAATAGCTGGCGGAAATGGACTCTGAGTCTTTGGATCCTGCCTAATAGTCTTCCCATTTTAAATAAGTGGTGCCATTCCCACTGCTATCCCCATTTCACAGAGGCGGAAAACAAGTCATTAATTACAAAAGAAAGGCTGTGGGAATGAGTGGTGGCCACAGAGGTTTTTGATCTGTAGCTACAAGTTTCTTTCAGATCCAAGTGCATGTTGGAATATCCAGTGAACTTGTACTTCTTAGTGCCAACGGTGTGGCAGGCAGATCTGAAATGACTGGTTCAAAGTCACTCTTGGGGTGCCTGGGTGGCTCAGTCGTTGAGCGTCTGCCTTCGGCTCAGGTCATGGTCCCAGGGTCCTGGGATCGAGCCCCGCATCGGGCTCCCTGCTCGGCGGGAAGCCTGCTTCTCCCTCTCCCACTCCCCCTGCTTGTGTTCCCTCTCTCGCTGTGTCTCTCTCTGTCAAATAAATAAGTAAAATCTTTAAAAAAAAAAAAAACACACAAAGTCACTCTTACTGCTACTGAAAGATGTTTGAGACCCGCAGGGAGGAGGAGGTATTTATGAGGCAAAAGCTGTGTCTAGGGACACCTGGGTGGCTCAGTTGGTTGAATGTCTGCCTTTGGCTCAGGTCGTGATCTTCAGGTCCTGGGATCAAGCCCCACATCCGGTTCCCTGCATAGCGGGGAGTCTGCTTCTCCCTCTGCCTCTGCCCCTCCTCAACCTCACTTCTTGTTGTGCTCTCTCTCTCTCTCTCTCCCAAAAAAAAAAAAAAGAAGAAGAAGAAGAAGCTCTGTCCAGAGCAAGAAATCAAGACGTTTCCAAATGCAATGGTGTAAGAGTCAGGGAGAAAGCACCCTTCATCCAGAATAGCTCCACACCTTGACTCTGGGAGAAAGTAGGAGAATTACCAAGATTTGGGCAAGTTGACTGAGGTATTTTTCTCTTCCCAGGCTACAGCCAGAACCCCTGGCTCCAGTACCAACCAGAGGGTAGTGAGGAGAAAGCTTTTCTCTGCTGGTAGCCATCCACCCAGAAGTTTCCTAGAAGGTGATGCTGATTGTAATTAGAGCCTCGTCTGGGGGGGTAGGAGGGGAGGTTGTCTCAATTCCCAGTCCTGCAAATGCAGCTGGTGGCTGGGAAGCTGCCGCCTGGCACTCTGCAGAGAGAGTCTCAGCTGCTCTTCCCGTCTAGAATCATCACTTGGGGGCGTTTCCCAGGGTAGGGGTTTTGAGTGTGGGGCAGGAGGGAGGACGGTGGCATTGGCCCTGGAAGGAGGCGATGACCATCACGCCGGTGGCTGTTCACAGCGTGTGTCTGCCCCTACCCTGGCAGCAGACTGCAGTTACTCCCCGGTCCCTTGCTGGCTGCTCACTTTCTACACCAATGAGCTCTGAGGTGACAAGTTCAATTCCCAGCTCTGTCAAACCTGCATTTTCTTCCCTGACCTACTTTTCCCACTCTGCAGTGTTTGGAACAATGCCTCTCTCTGTTCCCTGTTTAGACCCATCTTTTGCCTGAGCTGGTACAGAAACCCAGGCCTCTGCCAGGCTTTTTGCCTTGAATCCCTGACAAGTGTTGATGGGAAGAGAAAAAAACGAGAAGAAGAAGAAGGAAAAAAAAAAAATCCTCTCATAAAACAGAGTTCAGCTCTTCCACAGACACCCAGATTCTGGAGGGAGTAAATGCTCCTGTGGGTAAGGAAAGAAATCAAAAGGTCGTGCTTCTCCATTCACACCGCTCCCCTGCACTCCCTACCCCCCACCCTCGCCTCGCAGGCACACCGAGAAGCCGCTGAACACTCCTGACCTCATGAACAGCAAAAAACAGCTGCGGCTGCATTTCCTGGCCCTAACCGAGGCAGGGTCCCAGACTGCTCTCCTCCACATGCCCAGAGAAGTCCCCCTTGGGCAAGCGGCTCCTGCGAGGAGCAGGGGCAGCCTCTCTCAAAGGCTCTTGAGAACTGTCTGCAGCTCTGACCCCACCACAAGGTTTTTCAGGCTTGTGGCCGCCACGAGGTGCTATAGAGAGAGTGGCGTGATCGAGGAGGTAGCGCATGGGAAGATTCTTTGTGATCTGTAGAGCAAATCTCATCTGCAAGTGAACGTAGGATAATCTGACACAGGAAGAGGTGAGTGGCAGAGAATAACGATAAAACCATAGCCATCCTTTGTTTACTGATTGCTGTATGCCAAGATTGTTCTGCGTGCTTTCCTATGTACTAAATGCCTGCTTGTCCTAAGACCCTACGAGACATGCACTACTATCACCCCTATTTCATAGATGGTGAGGTACAGGGCAGAGGCTAAGATATGCGCCCACGGAGTCTGCTCAGAGCCTGCACCTGCTACCTCCAGCTTGACTCTGCACCTCCAGCCCTGCTAACACTGCCCTCTTCTGCCAGCTCTCCCCCGCTCTCTGTCTTCCAGTCCAAGATGGGGACACTGCTATGTCCTTTCTACCACTGCAGCAACCCTCTCCTCCTGCCCCATCAAAGCCCAGTCAAGACCACTGTGGCCCTGTTCCTCCATGTGAGCTTGGAACAACAGGCTCCCCTGGGACACCCTCCCTACCTCAGTTATTCCATGCTTTTTCTCTCCTAAGAGGATCTGGGCAAACCTATTGTAAATGCCACCTTGGGGACAGCTTCTGTGCTGGGCACAGATAGTCCCATGCCTGAGCTCACATCCTCTGTCCCTCCTAGTCTAGGGGAGCACATCTTATGAGCCCTGTTTAGGCAGGTGTCAGAGGATGCATTCCCTTTCCTGTGTGGTCTGCTGCTATGTGAAGACACATTGCTTAGAGCTGTAGGATCTACCCTGCAGCTGTGAGAAAATTCGCCTCTGACATCCTAAGGAAAAAACATGGAAAGGAAAGTCCCAGGAACTTGATGATATCATTGAGTTGCAGGGTACTGACCCTGGAGCTGCCAATTTTCAGATCGATCGTTTGATTTAAAAAAAAAAAAAAAACTTCTAAATTTATATAATTAATCTACCCCTAGTTAGGTTTTCTATTACCTACAGCCCAAAGCAACTGACTATTCAAGGCACGTAAGAGCGGCCCTCCAGAAAGGGTGCTGAGTGCCTCCTTGTTCTCCATGTCAGTCTTGCCCCATCCCGACGTGCACCGCACCTGCTCCCCTCCCCGAGAGGCTCCAGGAAGGATAACCTGGCCCTCCTCCTGCCTGGGTTCCTGGCCTTGGCGATCTCTCCTCCTTCTGCAAGGAAAACCCCTCCCCAGATATTCACAGGGCTGCTTTCTTCTCTTCACCCAACTCAAAATCACCTTGACAAAGAAAAGCCCTGCCAGACACCCAATAACTTCATAGACGGTCTCAGGCTGTGTAAGTATCTAAATTGTTTCAAATCTCCCTGCATTCCACAGTGTGCCCATCTTACTCACCTAAAACATCGCCTGGCTCATAGCAAGTGTTCGGACATTGGTGTGCAATCCCCTGCTTCTCCCCTGCTGTGTTTGTTATGGTGTCTGAGGGGGTCCTTCTCCCCTTCCTCCTCCTTCTCCTTTTTTTCCTCCTCCTTCTCCTTTTTTCCCCTCCATTTCTTCTTTCTTCTCTTCCTTCTCCTTTGAATCCAACTGATGCCCTTTAGCTTCCATCGATGGTACAGATGAGCTCTTTTACAAATAAATCTTCCCAAATTATTAGAATCACTGTCCATGTTCAAGAGTTGAAATCCCAGTTTGATCATTTCCAGTGAGGCTTGGTTTCTAGGGTATCATTGTAAATGGGGATGCTTTGATGGAATGACAATGTGGGGATGTTTTTAAGCTTCTTGCATTTGTTTCACTATATCATTATGGTGGTTTTCAATCTTTCAGACATTTTAATCTATGCTTAATTATGCTCATTCCCAGAGGCTCCTTAAAAGCAAATGACACAATTTTTTTAATCAAATAAATAATACACATGAGGCCTACTAAGACTTGATAGAAGCCTGTCTGATCAGCTAAAGAGGATGACTGGGAGGCAGGAGTTTGGCAGAGTCATCACTCACCCTTCTGGCATTTCCAGATACTCAAGAAAAATCTTCAGAGCCCGGGAAGATAGGGTCTGAGCCAACCACGTACCCTAGCTTCTTCTCTCAGCTAGGATGGAACCTGCTGAACCTGATTGCTCTTAGTGATCAGTTTACCATTCAGAAGGGTGACTGTGGTTCATCTTCCTTTCAAAGGAGGCAACATGGAGTCCATCTGGCCGCTTTGAGAAAAGGAGAAAGAGGTCTGTCATAGTTAGTTTGGCCTGCTCTAACAAAATACCATAGACTGGTGGCTTAAACAACAAATATCTTTATCTTACAGTTCTGGGAGAGTTCAAGGACTCCTCCAAACAGGCTGGGGAATCCAAGATGAAGG
Source organism: Halichoerus grypus (assembly GCF_964656455.1). NCBI lineage: Eukaryota > Metazoa > Chordata > Mammalia > Carnivora > Phocidae > Halichoerus > Halichoerus grypus. Next base: position 165,711,839 of record NC_135715.1, read on the forward strand.
CACTAGCAGATTCAATGTCTATTGAGAGCCCTCTTCCTGGTTTTCAGATGGCCACCTTCTCATTATGTCCTCCATGGCCTTTCCTTGATGTGTACACAGTGAAGGGAGAGAGAGAGAGAGCTCATTTCTGACCTTCATTTTATAAGGGCATTAATCCCATCATGAGGGCCCTACCCTCATGACCTCATCTACTCCTAATTACTTCCCCAAGGGCTTACCCCATCACCTTGGGGATTAGGGTTTCAACATATGAATTTGGGCATAGACACAAACATTCAGACCATAGCCGACTCTCCTACCGCTTTGTAATAATGACAAGAGTCAGTGTAAGACTGGGGCATTGGACATCCCTTTCTAGGGCAATCTAGGACCTCTCAGCTTGGGATGGTCATCTGCTGATTTAGCCTATCCAAACATGCTACACTCTGCACATTTCCCTTGTTGTGAACAATTTCAGAAGGACTATCAGTTAAGGTTCTTCACCCTTATCCAGCCAAGAGGTTGGCATGGGCCCAAGCTGGGTCAACCCAGATTGTTCTGAAAATTTTAATCTTGAACAGAACAAGGGCACAAACTCAAGATGACCTCAAAACACAGACACTTCCCTAAAGAGAGTGTCCATTACTTCCTGCTATCTAAATTCTCAGGTGCCCATACTTTCTGGTACTTGATCTTCAGCTTTGGCTCTTGATAAATGACTACTACATATCCTTCAATTAATTGCTTTTTTTTCCCCTGTGAGTTGCCAGGTTAATATCTGCAACTTCACAGTAAAAGGACCCTAAATTATAGACTTTTTAAACAATGAAGCCCAGAGCTCTACACCTGCTCTCCCCACTGAGGTCTCAGAATATGTTTATGTTATACATCCTCTACTAACTCTGGTAATCAGTGTGAAAAAGGCCCAAATAATTGGAAAAAAAAAAAAAAAAACACCCCAGGTCACTCTCTCTCTCTGGTCTGCTGTAGAAAACAAAATGGCAGTTGCAGGAAGCTAAGGGGAAAAGAGTCTTTAAAAAAAAAAAATCTTATCTGTCTTAAAAGCCATGAATGAAATAAAGGAAACAGTGTTCATAACACCTGACTCACATGATTACCATGGGTCAGCCATCAATATGTAGATAGAAAGAAAATAATTGGCATAAGCTCCTTGAAATTTCTGCCTACAGCCTCCCCAAGGAGGCCTTGGGGAGATTCAGACAGCATTTGAACAGCTAGGGCTTAGTAATGAGAACTGACATTCTAGTGTGTAGTACAAAAGACACTTCCCTCTTGGAAGCAGGAAAAGTACTTTAATCAGCCAAAAAGTTGCTACTGTAAAAAAAAAAAAAGAAAGAAAGAAAGCAAGCAAGAGAGAGGATAAAATAAGCCCCCTCGCTTATTGTTTCTCTAGCATTGCTAGGCCCAGCTCCTACTAACTGTACGAGCCCCTGTGCCATCATCTGTGCCTACCTCATTAATGCCATTTGCTCATTGCTATGCCAGAAAACCCAGCTGATTAACAGGAAATCCTGAGCTGAAGGTTGCCTGGGTTTCAAGTTGCTTATGCACACAATTCACACTCCATGTGTTAGGAGCTCCCTCCTTTCCTCAAATCGCTCAGTGAGTCTGGAAAGTGGGAAATCGGCTTTGAATTGTCTCTGGCTCCTCACTGACCGGTCAAACCCCAGGGTGCCCATGGAATATTTGATTAGTTGTAAACTCAAAACAACCATCACAAAGAAAGATAAAAGGTTAAAACCACAAGCAAGGCACCCCAGAGTGAACAGTCTGAGACACTGGAAAAGGTAAGCTGAGAAAATACTCAGACCCCCTCTAGCAGAAGCTAGAGATAAAACAAAGCATGTTTCATGCCCAAGGCAGAAAATTAAAAATTGAGCAGGTTCCATTCTGAGAGGTGTATTGTAAGGTGAGGCCTCCTTCTTCATACCCCACCCCCAGCCCCTGTCATCCTCTCTGGAGTCCAGTCTTACCTGCTGGCATGCTGTGTTTCTCTTTGTCCCCTCGCTTCTAGCTGAGACAAATACCCCGTTACTAATAAGTGTGCTTACCAGTGTCATCAACAGACAATATTTTCAAGGCAATAATCACAGAAAACTTTAGTGAGGCACCAGATCCTGAGGGCTTTGGGTGTGCACTTTGGGAATATATGCATGCAGACCCCTTTGTACAAATGGCCAAACACATCCTTGAACACATTTTCGGAATCTAAAGGCTGGAAAAGGGCCAGGGTCATGCCCCCTTCCTGAGGCCATCCTACATCAATTTACTGGTCCATGTGAGGGATAAAAACCTGGCTCCCTTGCCTGATTTGGGACAGCTCTGAAAATATGTTCCAGCTTCAGAGTGCCCTATTTAAAAAATGGCAGAAAAATGCTGTAACAGCATTGGAATTCAACATCCCCCTCTGCTCAATCCTGTTCTATTATTCCCTCGACAATGTAGATCCCAAGAATATTCCCCAAATAAACTTATTGCATTAAAATAAAATTTTTTTGAAAGCTGGAATAGACTGAAGTGGTCTTGAAACCTACCCTCCTACTCAGTGACCGTAGAAATCCCCTTCGTGATATCTTTAAGAGAGAATCAAATGGCCTTCCAAGAAAACTTCCCAGTGGTTGGGGTTCCACATTCTCACACAGGAGTTAAAAGGAGGTGGTGTGATATTGGGGAGGCCCATCTCTGACACCAGAGTAGGCATGGAACATTGTAATGGGATGAACCAAGGACCCAAAAAAAAGAACAGCTTCTGGGAGGGGCGAAAGAATGGGATGCAAAGGTATTAAAATGTGATGATCCAGTAAATATGAGTGTCCAAAAGCTAGCAGAGAAAAACCATCAAATGATACCCTGGCATCCTTTTCCTTACAAAGTTGAGCTAATAAAGGCATACAATGGGCCATCCTGCCAAGAGTGGTATAGAAACAACACAGGGAATTTATGATAAAAGACCAAGGAAATGGGCAAGAAAAAAGGAGCTAAGAATACAAGGATACTACAGAGAGAACCGTTAAACAAGCATCATGCCCCTGGCTTATCTCCTTTGTACACTGAGCTCCCAAAGGCTTCCAACAGAGCTCAATGCGGTGAAGACTGACACAGAAAGGGTTTGGCTTGTCACATATCTAGCATGGCAGGGAAAAGTGGAAGAAGAGATTCTGAAACATGGAGTCAGACAATTTCTAGTAGTCAATCAAGATGCTAATTTTTGCAGTGACTGTCTGCAGACATGGTCACCAAACTTTGTGATGATGGCTTAAACGACTCTGGGCAATGCCAAGAAGAAGAACAAGGGAGCTGGTGATGAGTTGGTGTAGGTCTTCTTTTGGTGGGAGAACCTCCGTAAAGGAGCTTCAACTGACATCAGAGTATGGATTGTTATAGTCAACTCTAGATAGGGGACAGGCAATTTGCATAAACATGTTACTTATCTAGGACAAGATATTAGGGAGTGGGTCATCTCCTAAGATTTACCTAGCAAATACATCTCTAAATGCTCTGCTAGCCAAACTGTTATGTTTGTGGCTGCATTTGGCTCTCAGGCTGCCAATTTGCAACCCCCATTCTAAAAGATGGGGATCTTCCAAGATTGTCTCAAGCAATCACCTGGTGCTACCACTGTTCACACTCACAACTGAAGCAGTCTCACAGCTGCATTCATTTTTATTCCATGTCAGACAATAGCCTTCCACCTACCCCTCTCTGTGTCTTTGCTGCCACCATCCCTCTCATCACTTCCGGCTCAGAAAACTAAGTCAATGCCGCTGCCAAATTGAGAGGAAAGTATTGACCAAGTGGAAAAAGAAAAATGTTGAATAACACCGAGCAAAACAAGAAGGGCAGAGTAAAGACCTTCAATATTGTTAAGATGTGATATTCCAGCTCTTTATACAAAAGTAGATTTTAGCATCTAAAGATAGCTTCCTCCTTCTTGAAGAAAAGAAAAGCATGAACATCTATTGAATACCTGGACTATGCAAAGCGAATGTCCGGCACTTTACCCAGAGGGGCCCAGAGAATGTGGGGTGGGGCTGGGGCTGGGGCTGTAATCTACCTTCTTCCTTGTAGGCCATACAGATTTTGATTCTCAGGCCACCTACTCTGTACCTGCTCAGCAGGTTGACATTATTTAACAAGGCATGATGCCCATGAAAGCAGGAATGCAGGAAGCAAAGGAACAACCTGTGCATTCAGTGTTTGTCACCGATAGCAATACAGAATAAAACTGAGAAAACACAAGCTTAAACTGTGAAAACGTGCATGAGAAACTTACTTCTATTCCCAAAGTTCATAAGCAAGGCTTTGCTTGGCTGATGCTGTCCATTCAGTGTTTGGTTCTCTGAGGCTCTGATCAAAGGGTTGTCCAGGCACCAAATGGAGATGGAATTGGGAGAAAAGGCAAAAAAATTCGAAATCAAAACCAAATGGAGTCATTTCCAATGGGACCACACATTGGAAAGGAAATGGAGGGTTTTTTTTTTAAGCAGATAGATCTTCTACTTTGTTTCTCATTCCCTCTACAGAGGAAGGCAATAAGGCCTCCAGTGGTTACATGATGAGACCAAGCTTACAGGCCAATTATTACTTCAGAGGTCTAAGAAACTGAGCTATAGCATAACTTCCATTTCAAACTTCATCTCCAATTTTTAAAATAATTTTGCCTTATTCCTGGGATTATTTCTGCATCAGCTTCTCCCTCATTTTACAACATACCTTCAACTCCTAAAACTCTACACTCATTTATTTGACAAATATGTATCATGCATCTAATGTGTACCAAGCCCTATTCTAGGTGCTGGAGATAAAGTAGACAGGGGTCAGTAGACAGGTAAATAAACAAAGAGCTTATGTTCCAAAGGGAAGATGTTTAGAAGCATTAGTTGGCTAAAAATATCAAATTTATTAATCTCCTTTCATTAAAGTTAATTTTTCCACGAAACTTAAATCATCTTACTCCTTTACATAGAGGTTCTTACAGAGAAAGAAGTTAGGATTTCTTAGAAATCAGATCCAAAGACCTACGGGTTCTGATATGTAACAGTATTATTGTTATCACAGTATTAAAAATAAGAATGCTAATGCAGGTCACAGCCATTGCTTGTACCCACCTCATGACCCCTGTATACCAGCCTACTTTAGAATCTGGAAATGTTTGGAGCCCATCACTGAAGGGCACTGGAAGGCTACTAGAGACAGACTAGCAAAAAGGGAAAGGAAAAGAACAGAAGAGACAAGATGGAGAGAAACAGCCAGGAGGGAGAACGATAACACTAATAAAAAGAGAAATACAGAGAATGTGGGCCTAGGGAATAAAACAGAGAGAGAGCATGTGCAATTGAGTGATAGGACCCATCGAATGATAGGACCAGGTTGAGAAGTTAGAGGCACCTAGAGTACCAAATTTAAGGAGCTGCTCACTCTCAAAATCATACAAGTACCTAGACACCTTGATTTCCCTTCCTAATCCCAGCGTTGGCACCCAGGACCCCTTAGGGACCACATCAGTGCCACTGGTACCCAACACTGGCCTGTAATAAGTGCAGTAGCATCTCAGCTTCTCCCTGTTGGACGTAGAGACACAAGAACTGTTGAAACTCAGGTTCTTTCTACCTCTCATGCCATCTCCTTCCTGAAGATGCTCTCTCATTCCCAACCACCCTGAGCTCTCCCTTTTCTCTGTTCAGCGTTGTTGAGCTGTTGAGCAATTAGGGGATTGCTAATTGTTTCACGGGTGTGACTTTTGTGTCTCCAACTGGTGTGTAAGCAATTCAAGGACAGGCACCATGTCTAATGGTCCACAAGGCCAAGGAAAATGATGGGCACACAGTAGGTTCTAATTAAATGAGTAAATGAATGATGGATTGTTTGGTTAGTTGTGATGCTGCTGCTCAGCTGTAGAGTTAGCAACAGAGATAACGACCTTCAGCTCATTATTCACAGGCCACCCAAGTCACTCCTCATCTCCTGAAACACAAGAATTACCCCATAACATTCCCCTAAGCAACTATATGTCACACACAATAGGTGCGAGAAAAGTTCAGGGTGACTCTAAGGAGGTATCAGAGACCTCCCTGGGTAACACTGGAAAAAGAAAGCAGAATATAAAGCAATTATCTCTGTGAAAATGAGGATGAGACTGGAGTAAACTCATCTTCTCTTCAGTAACAGAATACCCAGGCTGTTGTATACTCCCACTTATGGGGGGGTGGGGGCTCTACTCTACTGTATGCAGCTGAAATTCAAAAGAACCCAAACTGCATAGAAAATTCCCAATTTCCAAACCAGTTAGAATATTGTTAGTTGCAATGTTAAGCCCAACACTACAAAGGAATTATAGTCTTTGGTTCTTTTTATGTTTATAAACAATCCCCCACACCCAAGGAGGGGGTTTAGCTACTGCTTATTACCTGTCTGGGGCATGTGATGCCTGACTGGTCCTCAAAGTCAGCCTGGCCCATCGGCAGAGCAAGCATAATCTGGCCTGCACAGGTGAGTAGTAGACAATTGTAGGTGTTTAGGACAATCAGCCTCAAACACCATTTGCTTGATCACCACACCACTTCTAGACCCCTGGATCAGCAGCCCTTCTGAGGCCATCCTCTTAAATTCTTGTTTGAACAAGATCTCACCAGTGCTTGACCCTTGGCTGCCCCTCCTCTGGCTTTCTTGCCCCATGGGACGTGCCTTGTGGCTGGTATCCTGACTGAGCCAAGTGTGGTGGCCTGGGAGTGCAATGACTCAGATACCAGGAAGCCACAGACAAAGCAGCAGAGAGAAATGGCAGCAATGACAAAAGTCTCCACTGCACTGAAACAAGGTCTGCATGTGACTGGCAGAGGAGGCTAGGCGAAACCCCCATCCCTGCTGCTATTTACTTCAACTGATTTACCCTGGGCCTGAGGGGACCTGGAGAGAGCATGTGATTTCTGTGTACCATTGGGATCCAAATATAAATGGAGTGGGAAGGAGGAGGGAAGGGAAGGCAGCCCGAGTCAGTTTGCATGGAGGGAAGGTAGGGTACCTGAGAAAGGCCACACCATGATGGGAAGAGCCTGGATTGTAAACTAGACTCAGCAACATGTCCTAAAAACCTGAGGGAAGTCATCGTTCTGACTCAAGCTGGTGGCAGAGATTTGGGTGCTCCCATCCCAGCTGCCCCACATGCATATGCCAGGGAGAGAAAGGAGTAAATGTGTGAAGTACAGGGCTGGTCTTATTAAACCCTATCATAGAATGGGGCCAAAGCAACCCTGCTGTAGGATCCCCTGCTGCTGGACATATCACGAGAGGAGAAGAGCTCTCTTCCTTGTTGCCAAAGCCTGCCAAGGTGTCAAGCCCTGTGCAGTTGAGTAGCGGTGGGAGCTGGGGCAGAGGCCAACCAGGTCATCAAGGCCAGGAGAGAGTGGTAGCTCAGCTCAACACTGCAGGTCAGAGGCTCGGGCTGATGTGTGGGCCCGTGAAGATGCTCCTTAGGCACTGGTAGGAATACGCTTTGGTGAAAGGGTGCAGAGGATGGAGGAAAGCTTTGCAAACTTGTAATATGGACTTGGTGGAGATGTGAGTACCAAACATAATGGGACCTTATTTTTGCTTTTTGGCTGGTAAAGCTTGGGGATCTTTTCATTATGCCAGTGTACCAAATATTCTAGTCCCTTTTTAAGGGTGTCAGGAGATATCTGATCTACCAGAACCAGTCCTGCTGGTCAGAGGTCAGTAACGTGGGCACCATCAAGCACCTGAGCTTCCATTGTTCCAGAGAAGTGGGCTCTCTCCATACAGAGAAATAGGAAGGGGTTCATAACCACTATGCCCACACTGGCCCCTTTATTCCATTATGAAAGCCATCTCTGCCATCCAAAGCCTTCCTTTACTCAACACTTGCATCCAACATAAGCCTTGTCATCTGCCACATTCCAATATTGTCTATTGTACTTTATGCACCTCTAGCCAGAGAGGAGGACAAGCAAAGCTTCCCATAGTGTTCTTTTCATGTGCCTAATCATCCCAGACATGCCTCTGGTTTCCTCCCTGCCCCTCTAAGCTCACAGTCTGTTTCCTTCTGTGGTAAATTTGGGCATGTCCCGCGGCTCAGGGTGGAGAGCCATGAATCACGAAGGAGAGGCTCTGAGAACACTGCGTTTCTGCTGCTTCACCCACATGTCCCAAACAGCCTAGTGGGATCCAACTCTGACCCCTGTGGAGTTCTTCATCCATGACTGGTGCCTTTAGGAATGTGTCTGTGGGAAGCAAGAAGAGTTCCAAATACAGTAGAAGGTAGTCATTGACTTTTTTTTCTTTCTTTCTTTTGTATGCCAGATTGCAAGAGGGCCCTGAAGATTGGTGGACCGAACAAGTAAGTTTGCACAGAGACCCAAGCCCTGCTGCTGAGTCATTTCAATCTGTTTCATATTCGATTTGTTCAGAGTATGGAGAGGAACAAGGCTCCCAGTGGAGATATCAGGTCGCTATAGCCTAGAAGTATTTTCTTAATAGATGAAATTTAGAAAGAATTTGAATCTTTTATGCTGGGGAGGTATGTAGCCAAGTTAAATGGTTGGGAAAAGGAAACATTTGGCTCTGGTGATTCCAAAGGACATATCACTGATCTAAATATTTGTCCAGCTGAATGGCTACGTCCACTCTCACCTGCTCGGAATCGATATGTTCAAATCAAACACAATCATCTGCATCTGAGTGGAGAGAAAGAACTTAAACCTGAGCTGGCAGCTTGGAAGGTGAGAGAAGAATCAGACTGGGAGCCAGGACAGGGGAGCTCTTGTCGACCAAGCAAGGGAACTGGGACAAGTTTGTAATCCCCTAGAGTTAGCTTCTGAATTCTGGGATTCAGTGGCAAGCTCCAGATCATCTAGGTGTCATGAATAACTTCGATACTCAGGACAGCGTGTGCGTTTTTGGGGAAAGAACTTATCTGTTGGAACAAACACTTTCTCTTTTTGCTTTATCCTTGAACGTCTCAGGATGCAGACATGCTACTCTGCTCGGAAGGCATGGACAAAGCTGAGCGTACTGGTTTCCTCTTTTTAAGGAGTTCCCTTAAGATGCCTGTGTCAAGGCCCTTTCATTCTGAGTCATTTGAGTCTTATCCAAAAAAAAAAAAAAAAAAGCGCTTTTCGATTTAACACTATTTTTCGCCAGATGTGTGCAAACTGGGAGCCATCTGGTACTACATGTAGCCCAGGTGCTTGTTGCCCTCCTGCATCAGCACCTTCCTAGGCCCTGCCCCGCACGCAGCGTGGAATTAGGTTCTGGCCCCGTGACAGTGAAGGAACATCGGGAAGGACCAGAGTCCTGCGGTTCCCATTGAAGACAGAGGAGTCTGCAAATTTGTGTGGACAGCAGCACACCCAGGGGCCAATCCTGCCACTCCAGTGACCACAACAATGCAACCGAGGACACCCCGGATCTCGTGACCCCCCCCTCTGCCCATGGACTGATGGAGAGGCGCTTCTGGGCCTTATACATGCTCTTTCTGCGCTTGTCTGGAAAGGCGAATGTGGTACTCTACCGTGGCCACTTTTGTTGTCATCCTTAATGTGGTAGATTGATTGCAAAAATGCCCCCAATTCTTTACCCTCCCCTGAAGCCACGCCTTTGCAGCGTAACTTTGCATTTCCTCCCAGCAATAAGTGGAGTTAATCTCCCCACCCTCTAAATCCGGGCCAGCCTTGTGACCCACTTTGACCCACAGAATCTGGTGTAAGTGATGGCGTGCCAGTGCTAAGCCTCGGCCTCAAGAGGCCCTGAGCCCTTCTGCTCTTTCTCTTGGACCCATGATTATCACATGAACAAGCCGCGCTCCCGGATGAACGAGACGTATGGCCCAGTCACCCTGTCACTCTCGCTGACAGCCAAGCAACTGCCAGACTTCTGAGTGAGGCCTTCCTTGACCAAGCAGCCCTGAACCAACCTGCCAGTGACCACAGATCCGCATGAGCTGAACCAAGATCAACCAAACCCGGCCCTAGTTAGCACCACTGCCCAGCTGACCTGTAGGCTTGTGAGCAGTAGTAAATGCTTGTGTGGTAAGTCATTAACTTTTGGGATGACTTGTAACACAGCAAGAGCCAACTGATACACTTACTCAATTCAGGCAGAGGCCACAGCATGACAAGATGGTATAATAGGACCCTTCAGGCATTCATACTCATTTATTCCACAGATATTGGTTGAACTTCTGCCGTAGAACAGTATTGTTCCAGGTCCTGGGGATGCAATGTTCCTGTTCTCTTAGAGTTTGCATTCCAATGGGTGAAGATAAACCATGAATAAGTAAATGCGTAAATCAATAATAAAAACATCAGCTAGTGGTAAGTAATAGGAAGGCTGTCTAGAAGGGCATACGATAAAGAGTAACCAGGTGTTACTTTAGCTTCATGGCCAGGGAAGCCTTCCTTATTGAAGAAGCATTTAGCATAGGGGAAGGGGGTACAGGGCACGTAGGGCTTTTAAGCCAGAAAAAGAACTTGGATTTTATGCCAAATGCACTAAGCAAGCTATCATCACTTTTTTAAAACAAGAGAGTAACGTAATCTGATCAATGTTTAAATGAACCCTTCTGGCTGACAGACATAGTTATTAAGGGCCAAAAGTGGAAGAAGAGAATCAGTTAAGAAGCTCCTGCAATAATTTAGTTTGGCCAGGGTTATAGTAATGGAGATTAAGAGAAATAGGGTTTAGGGGAAGAAGTAATGGGACTTGGGATGAGTTGGATGCAGAAGTTAAAGGAGAGAGAGTAATCTAGGGTAATGTCTAGGTCTTTGTTCAGTCACTGAATAAGCCAAGATGGAAGACATCGGGGGAGAGGCAAGGCTGAGGTCTCAGCCACTAGAGTCTAGGACATCTGTCCATTAGGACAGGGAGAGGCCCATGTGTGGAGGGCCACATGGGCCTGAAATCCTGGGGAGGGGTTAGCACTGGAGGAGTAGGTTGGGGGTCATTGGCATGCAGATGCCACAAGTCTTGGACCAGACAAGGTCACCTGAGGACAGTGATTAGAAAAGAAGAGTGCCCAAGGATATAGGCCTGGGAAATACCCACATTTATGGGCTGGGCAGCTGAGAAGGTGCCAGCAGAACAGACTGAGAATAAACAGCCAGCAAAGGAAGAGGCAAATGAGGAGGGACATATGGTGTCACCAAAATCAAGAGGGCAGAATAGACAGAAAGGAGGTTATAGTCGATGGTGTTGATACAGAGGACAGGAACCTTCCCACAACCATTGAAGTTGGCAAACATTCAAATGCCCTGTGCCCTGTGCCCTCTTCAGGACAATAATATACCCATATGTTTACAAAACATAAAATGGATTGTAAAATTATTTTCTAGGCTCTCTGTTCAAGCAGGCTTCTGTCACTGGATAGTTGGATGAGTTAATACAAGCTGTCCCCACCTCTCTGAATCCCTGTTCTTGTAGGTTCAGTTATTCCTCAAATTCCACAATTCTCCACAGGCCCAGAAATATAATGACGCCTCAGGTGAATCCATATGGAGTCTCTGAAAACTCTGAAGTTCCATGAAAACTAAGATGGCATCCATCTTGTGTACACTGTATCCCAGCACCCCCTCCAGAACCCACCCACAACTAAATTCTTACAAATGTTAAGTACATGAAGGAATGTTAAATCCCGTTTGACCTCCTATCACCGGTACTATACGTGGGTTCTTCTGCCACCACCTATCTCCCTGTGGACAGATGTGAGGCATTTTCTCAACATTGTCCAAAATGAGGTTTCTCGGGGTGAGGATCCTGCCTTGCTCTTCAGTCTTTCTAGGATAGAGTGCTGCTGGAAGGCTAGGTTCCTGGTACTACTTCTCTGATGTGGACTCCTCATTGGCTGACAAGACCTTCCTGGTGGCATCCCCATCCCCATAGCTGGGACAAGTCATACCCCTAAACTATGTTTAACAGTCCCATCTCCTAGGACCTTATATTTAAGATTTTGTAAGTGTTTCTTGTTGTGGAATTTTTCAGCTGCTTTGTATTCAATTCACACATATGCAAGGTATGTATGGCTGGATGCTAGGATGAATCTGTGTCATCTTGGCCCAAAATGTTGTCTGTGTCGAAAAGTCAAGGTTATAATACCTAACACTGATATCTGGGAGCATGCATGTGACTTTTTGATCCTTAAAAGGTATGACTTGTACCCTGCAATTCTGACCCTGCTTGTGTGTGAATCAATATTAAAATTTGTGCTTCCAGTAAGTCATTTGAACCCTCTCTTGGAGGAGGGCATTTGGTCACCATTCCAAATGCACCTAGAACAAATCACCTGCTAATCTGAGTGCAGGTCTGTTTTCCAGGACAGTCAGGTGTTAGGAGGTAGAGCACTGAAAAGTCAACCTTAGGGGACCTGAGCAAAAGGCCACCCTTTCTTACCTTTAAATGATTTCACCTATAATCATTAGGGCTTTTTCAACTTTGAAAGTCTTTAGTAATCTTCTGGGCTTAACCCTGTAACTTTCTGCTACCACTTCCTACCATAAGTAACTCATATTCGCTTGCCCTGTGAAAGGAAATTATCACAGAAGTAAAATCAGATTTTAGCTGAAGTCAAGACACATATTAAATCTGATGCTTCACAGATGAATACAAGCCCCTCCACCTCCAACAGCCTTCTCCTGGCTGTGTGCAGACACTTAATAAGTGCTTTTGATGAAGGCCCCTCTGTCTTAAAAGGAAATTAGATTGCTCTGACAATATCTCCTCATCGCTAAACTGCTGGTTATTGTCCAGCAGACTGTGATCCTCTAGGTGTTTGCAAATTGATTGTTTAATGTTTTGCATTCCTCTATGTCCACATTTCCAGGGTCAGTAATCACATCTACAATTCCCAGTGTAGGTGATGATGTGTTGTCCTTTGCTGGTCTTTGGGCGTTTCACTGAACAGACACACACACACACATACTTTTTGTTTCAGAACAACTTCCCAAGCTCTTCCTTCATTCACTTCTTTGTATTTATTGAGTACCAAACATGTATGAACTAATACTGGGCTAATCACTGGGGATACATTGGTATGATCCCATAAGACAAGACAAGACAGCAGATTCATGTCCTCATGGAGCTTAAAATTTAGTGACTGTAATTTCAGATTGTAGTTAGGACTGTGGATAAAATAAACAAGTGCTATGATGGAAAATAAATGGGAAGGCCTCTCTGAATGGGAAAATTTCAAGCTGAGCTCTAAAGAGTATAAGAGGGAGAGACAGCCTTAAAAAGTAGGTGGAAGGAAGAGATGAGTGCAAGGGCCCTAGGGTGAGACAGACCTTCATTTGGTCTAGCACCTAAGGGAAGGCAAATAGGAGTGGACTTTGGAAAGAGGGTGAAGTGAAAGTAAGGGGCGATCCTATTATCAGGAGCCTTACAAGTAGGGTGAACATCCATTCCAGGTGCCAAGAACTGTCCTGGTTTGATCCTTGTCCCTGTGTAATTATTGATAGGGCCTCCTTTCACTCTCAAAAGTGTCCTGGGTCATACAATAAATTGTATGGTCATCCCACTTAAAGGGCATGCCAAACAGTTGGGATTTTATACTATGTAAGATGGGAAATGATGGAAGGATACTAAGCAGAGGTATGAGAGGACTAGATTTATGTTTCCAGACTGTTCCACCTGTAGTCTAAAGGGGGCCAGCCATGCAAGTGAGAGAGAAACCTATAGTAAGGCTACTGTAGTGGCCCAGGGAAAAGTGGATGGTCAACAGAGAATCACACTTAGAAAATATCTTAAGTAGGGGTGCCTGGCTGGCTCATTTGGTGGAGCATGTCACTCTTGATCTCGGGTTCTGAGCATGAGCCCCACATTGAGTGTACAGATTACTCAAAAATAAAATCTTTGAAAATATATATATATCTTCTGTTAAGCAACAATCTACCATCTTTTTTCTTTTCAAGCCCCCAGTGCTGGTTCCAGTAGACTAGATACTATGGTGCCCTGTGGAGGCCCCACCCCTTCAAAACTGAACCCGCCCTTCCTCCAACTGCCAAAAGTGTTAGCTTTTGCTAGCTCACAGCTGAGTCCCTCCCCAGGAATTACTGAAGGGAGCTGCCTTGCTCTAGGATATGCCCCCTCTGGGGGCAGCACACATCTAATTAATTGGTCAATATAGGAGTACAAAGGCCCCACCCTCCTTGCCTCAATTTGGGAGATCTCTGAAGGGTCATCCCAGCTCCAGAACTCCAGGTGGGACCAAGGAGGCCTCTGTTGCGGCTGCATCACAGCTCAATCCCACCCTGTCCCCAACAGGGGCTGTTCCCACGGCACTGACCCCAAATCACCTGCATGCAAATATCCACTGCAGAGTCTGCTGCCTGGGAACCTGGCCTACAATCCCAATGTTAGTGCAACTTTCCACTAAAACCTGTCTTTAGTGTTATCTACGCTGACATCTCCACGTCTAATCAAGAGGTAGAGCTTCCCCTGGTGCTTTTCTGCTGGGTATATAAAGGATCTTTTCCTATTGTCTTTTATGTCCTTTGTAAATTGAATCACCTACTTTGTTTTGACCTGGATAATTTTATCCACAAACAGTGTATCAGTTCATGTTACTGGCTCCCTGTGACCTGGCACCCTTCCCACTTTCTACTGCATTCCACATGCTTATTTCAGATCTGCAAACAACAGCTCTTCTTTAAACACCTTGATTTTTGATTACCTAAATTTAGTTTCTTCTTTTGGTACTAGAATTATTTCCTTAGGAAATGTAAAGATCCCGTAAATTCCTCCTTTATTTCTTTTATTCATGAGATTATTCCTGGTATTTCTATAGAGTGATTTGAAATCTACTGAAATAAATTACAGTAGGACCCCATTCTTCATAGCTCATTATCACCAAGAATGTACTACATCATGGATTAAATCATGCTTTCCCAAAACATAACCACAACCAACAAAAGATGAATGCTGGGTCGTTAGAGTATAATAGGAGAGAGTCGGTAATCTTTACAAAGTAACAGGTCATGTCTTCACTCCCGCACAGGCATAAGAGGGATAAATGAGCATGCAGGTGATGGGGAATGGACACTAGGAAGGGGGAGGATAATGTTCACACACTTTGAGCACAGGGGCTTGCCTACACATCCTGGTGAAATCTCTTGACTTGTTTCCAGCCACCTAGCCACATGAAGTCTCCCCATCACCACCTTTGCTCATTGTGAAGAGCACATGGGAGGAGGGAAAGAGTGTTTACATAGACTTGCATACCTTAATTCTGTCCATTCAGTCACTAAACAAAATATTCCTGAGCACCTACCGCAGTTCTGTGCCCGGGTAGCTCTGTATCAGACATAGGGCATCTCGGGAAACCGCTCATGTTCCCTCCACCCCACCCCGACCACCACCACCAGTCATGACTTACAATATGCCTCTTGGTCCTGAATCCCAAAACAGTATAATAGGAAAAATATCCCACTGGTTTTTTCCCCTTTTAATAAGTTTCCTTTCATTAAAATTCAAAACTTCTATTTCAGATTATCTGCCCTAAGCACACCTTCTACTGTGGAAATCTTTAATCCTTCAATTAAAGTTTCCAGTCATAGCAAGATTAGGTCAAAAAAGTATCTTCTTTAGTTGACCCAGAACCAAACATTGTTCTTAATACTTTTGAATCACTTGCTTACCCTTTTATTTCTTTTTTTTTTTAAGATTTTATTTATTTATTTGACAGAGAGAGACACAGCGAGAGAGGGAACACAAGCAGGGGGAGTGGGAGAGGGAGAAGCAGGCTTCCCGCGGAGCAGGGAGCCCGATGTGGGGCTCGATCCCAGGACCCTGGGATCATGACCTGAGCCGAAGGCAGACGCTTAACGACTGAGCCACCCAGGCGTCCCTACCCTTTTATTTCTAAAACAGTGGTTATATTATGTACTTATCACCTCCAGCTTATGTTATGGTAGAAAGTCTGTGGAAACCAGTTAGAGCTTCAGCTGTGTTGTTGGAACAGTCTCCTTATTTAGTCTCTCAAAGCCTCATTTTCTCATCTGTCAAATGGAAAGAACACCTAACTTAAAGGATTTCATGAGGACCAAAATGAATCCTGGCAGTAAAGGCTTGAACCATGCCTGACACATGATACACATTCTAACCATAGGTTCCTTCTACCTTTCTTGCCCAGAATCTCTGTTCATTCATTCGACAAATTCACATTGATGCTTAAATTGTGCAAGACACTGCTTCGGGCCCTAAGGATATAAAATGGGTAAGTAGGACAATGTACCTAGTGTTATGCAGCTTCTATTCTAATGGGAGGAGACAGGCAGTGAATGAATAAAAAGATAGCAGGCAGTGATAAGTTCTAGGATTAAAATTAATCAGGAAATAAATGGCAGAGGGGGGGTGGTGTCTGTTTTATGTTGAGTGGTCAGAGATGGCCTCTCTGGGGAGGTAACGTTTGAGCTGAGACATAAATGGCTTGTAAAGGAGTAAAGTCAACTGATCATCTGAAAGAAGAGCTCTCTAGAAAGAGGGCAGAGCTAATGAGAGCCCTCAGGAAGGAATGGCCTTGGATGACTTTATACCAGGAGTGGGAGAGCGATGGGCAGAGGCCCCACCATTGTGGGCTACTTGGTCAGAGTAAAGAGCTTATATTTTCTTCTCTGTGCAATGAGGAGCCTATGGAGAATTTAAAGCAAAGAAGGAACAGGATCTGACCTCCATGAGTCTGAACCATCTGGAAGGGTAGGCTAACAAAAGTAGAGGGAGGGAGATCATTTTGGAGGCTATTGTAGTCATGCAGGTGAGAGATGGGGAGGCCTGGGGCACCATGGGGGCCACAGGGATGGTGAGAGGTAAACAGGTGCTGGAGAGATCCCAAAGTAACAATCTGCAGATTTGCAACTGGATTGAATGGAGGGGGAAAGCAAGGGACCAAGGATTCCTAGGACTTGACTAGCCACCTAGGGGAGCCATTTACCAAGATAGAGAACACAAGGGAAGGAGTATATTTATGGTAGAAGATCAAGATTTCAGTGCTGGACATCAAAAGTTTGAGATGCCTCTTAAACATCTAAGGGAATATGACTACAAGACAATATATAGTAAATATATGAGTGTGGGTTTCAGAAGATGGACCAGAGCTTAAGAAATAAAGGTATAAATTTGAGAGACATTACCCTAATGATGGTATTTAAAGCTACAGAGCTGGATGAGATTCCCAAAGATGTAGATGGAAAAGAAGGGTCAAAGTGCATGACCTGGGGCCAACCAACACTTAGGGGTCCAGCTGAGAATTCTAAGGAAGAAAGGCCAGTATAGATAAACCAAGAAAGTATGAAATTAAAAAGCCAAGAGAGTGTTAAGCAATGAGGGTATGATTTAAAATTGCTATAGTCACTGGGCTTGCTTCACAAGTACCCCATTATCAGCAAACCAGTATTACTCCCAATCACCAATCTGTCAACCCCAAGAGCCATTTCAGCACACACTCCTCAGATATATCAGTGTTATGGGTTTCATTGTGTCAACAAAATAAGTTATGTTGGAGTCCTAACCCCAGTACCTCAGAATGCAACCTAATTTAGAGATAGGGTCTTTATAGAGGTAATCAAGTTAAATGAGGCCATCAAGGTGGACCCTAATTCAATATGACTGGTGACTTAGAAAAAGAGAACACAGACACACACACACACACCCAGGGAGACCACCCTGTGAAAATGAAGGCAGAGATCAGGGTGATGGAGCAGAAGCCAAGGAGCACTGAAGATCGTCGGCAAACCACCAGAAGCTGGGAGCCAGCCAAACACAGACTCTCCCTCACAGCCTCATGGCCCAAGGAAGCGATACCTCGATTTTAGACTTCTACTCAGAATTCCGAGACAATAAATTTCAGATACGCCACTCAATTTGCGGCACTTTGGACAGGCAGCCTTAGCAAGCTGATCCTGCTGGCTTGCCAGAAAGGAAGGAGAAGGCACAGGCTTTCAGGACTCCCTCAGAGTGAGGGTCTCCTCTCCCCACTTGCAGAGCACAAACGAGATTTCTGGGACAGCGTGAGCCACTGTGGAAAACCTCCACGGGCTTTGTTCTCAGTATTGGAAAACAGACCTTGTTGCCAACACCTGTAAAAACACTTGGAACAATATCACGCAAGGTGAGTAATGTGAAGACTACAAGCTTCGGGGTAAAAATGAGACAATATGATGGAGGGAAGCGAAAACCGAGCATGTTTATTCAATACAAAAGTAGCGGGGAAAGCCTGCCATCACAGAAAGCATCGCCCACGTGGCGGTGGGCCCCAAGAAGTAACCCCAGAGGAAGGGAAGGTGAACCCCCTCCAACCTGTCTGCCCAAATTAGAGACGACTCGTTTTGACAATGGACACACTTAGAAAGCCTCCTCTTTCACTCTGCCTCTTTCTGCTCCCACAAGGCACACACCTTCTCCTTTTATCCTAAATTTATAAAATTCAAAAGAAAATAGGACTTTTTTGAAGATTCAAAATTTGGAAAGTACCCTGAAGCTTCTACAGTTAAGCTGTTTTTGATTATAAGGAGCAGACATTCCACAAATGTGTTCAGCTCAGATTGGGGGCAAGGGGTGACTGATGTCAGGAGCCACATGAGCTGGTAAGAAAAACATTCAGTTGAAACCAAGAGCTTTTGTACTCAATCGATCACACTTATGTAGTGTGCCAGGCACCCTGATAAGCGCTTTACATGTGTTAACTTATTTCTTTCTCACAATATCCCTTTGAGGTAGATACTGTACTTGCATCCATTGTACAGATGAGGAAACCAAAGTTAAAAAAAAGATTATGTGCCTTGCCCAAGGTTACAAAGCTAGCAAGTAAAGAGCCAAGATTTGAACCAAGGTGGGCAAGCTCCAAGGGATGTTCCTATAAGTACTGGTCTAGGCTACTCCATGGGAACCCAAATGGAATGGAAGCAGATTAAGGATTCTCCCTTTCTCCCTCCTTCTTCTACCTTTCTCCCCACCTCCTTCTCCCTCTCCTTCTCTCCCTCCACCTTTCTCTTTTCACTCTTCTCTCTCCACCTCTCTCTGACTCCCTTAGTATTTCTCTTCCCCCTCTTTCGTGTGTCTACTCTTCTCCTTTGGCTATTAACCATTTTATTCTTTCTGTATGCTCAGTGTTGCCCTTTTGTACCCAACAGCTTTTCCTTAATCCTAGTTCCTACTTCCCTTACACCTTCAGCATAGACATGGCCCACTTTGGGTACTGCAACCTCACATAGCTCACTACCTCACTGGGATTCTTAAGAAAAATCCAACTGTATCTGTCCATTAGGTGCCCCCCAATCTAACTGGTTGTGGCTACCTGTTGAGTCATAAGGAACTAAATATGGCAGCCTACTCAGGACAGCCGCTGAGATGATGCCTAGTCGGCCAAGTATCACCTTTGCTTTTGACAGAAAAACTGTCTACTGATTACTTCTGTCACAGGTAAGCCTGCCAGCCAAGTCCCCACCCCTCCCTGGCCCACGCCCGAGCATACGATGCCCCTGGTGTAATAATGCTCACACACGTGTCCCTGCACGATGGCAGTAGCTGATGGCAAGTGAATAAACGAGAATCTTGTCTGGCTCCTCCAAGAGAAGACAAATGGGCTGAAGTTACAAGGCATATCTGATTGAAATGGAACCTAAGCATCCAGGCATCGGAAGGAGGCAAGAGACGGAGAACCACATCGTTCCGTGAAACTCAGCAGAGACCTGCTTCTTCAGTAAACCAGAGGTCTCCATCTGTGTTGGGAGTAAAAGCTGGAAATGAGAAAAGAGAAGCCACCCTGGTAAAAAGTCAAAAGGAACTCAGCCTAGGCCAGGGGTATGCTCGTATTTGAACTAGAAAGAAAATCTCAATTTTCCTGGGAGAAAAGGGAGGAGTTGCTGAGTTACAGCGAGGCTGGGCTCACAGAGCCAGACTAAGACATCTTGCTTCGAGCACATGGAGTCTCTGTATCAGACTTCTGTATTCACCGAACAGTGAACCAGTCTCTGCAATAAATATCTGCATTTGCAGGCCTGAATACATAAAGGTGTTTAGAAAGCAAGTTGCCTAACAATTTCTTTTTTTTTTTTTTTTTTTTAAAGATTTTATTTATTTATTTGAGAGAGAGAGAATGAGAGACAGAGAGCACGAGAGGGAGGAGGGTCGGAGGGGCCTCGATCCCAGGACTCCAGGATCATGACCTGAGCCGAAGGCAGTCGCTTAACCAACTGAGCCACCCAGGCGCCCACAATTTCTTTTTTTTAAAGGTGACTCTATTCCAAATAAAGTATTTAAATGATACATTACTATGTTTTCACATAATCCCTTAACAGATTTGAACAGAGTTATGATAATGCTGGACAGGTGTTAGTATCTTTATCCCAGCATTCCACACCCTGCAAGAGCACTCAGCCTTCCTTCTAGAAATTTTGCTCTCTTCTTTAATACCCTGAATTACTGCAAACAGATTTTCCATATACTTAGAGAACAAAAATATTTTTCTCATTAAAAATAGAATCACAACAGGCACATAGACAGATATCTAAACAAAGCCCCCCCCCCATCTCATATCTGGGTAGCTAATCTATTTTCCAGTACGGCCGCAAACACCTAACAAGCTATCCTACCACTAAATCAGAATTCATGGCACTAGTAGAATGTGTTGATGATTAACCTTGTCAACTTATTTCTTAAATAACCCCTCCTCGTTTATGCCATGGTAGTAAAAGGTTCCCCTCTCGCGTGCGGGAAGTCCAGAATGAAAGTGGGTTGTTGCCATGGCAACAGAATACAAGGCAGAGAACTCCAGAGAAAGGGGAGGTCTCTACACCCAAGGCCACAGCCACAAGAAAGCCCCAGGCCCCGGAGTGGTAGCAGCAAAGAGAAGCAACCTGCTATGACTTCACCCGGCCAGATGGCCTGCTGTTGACACACGGTTCCCCCCAACTGTTAATTCTTTGCATAACTCCGGATCATTCAGTCAAAGGAAAATGAAGAATTCACCAAAATAGGCCCTGATATACTTATCAGGTTTTCTCTTTGAACAGCCTAGCATTGGCAACTTTCTCCAAACACTTAACACAGAGCCTTACACATAGAAGCCACTTCAGAAGGGTGCATTTAGCTATTTACTGGATCCCTCCTTGAGCCAGGTATTGCTCAAGACACAGAGAGGAAGAAGACAAGTTGCCCCTCCTCAGAGAGCTCCCTGTTCAGTGGGTAGACATGCATATATGATCAAGACTCACGCAACCTTACGTGCCAGCCTGATGTCACAGCCTTGCCCAGGGTCGGGGGCGGGGAGATTCAGAAGACAGGCATACCCTGGAGGAGAACGCAAGAAAGGGGAGTAAGGGGGACAGGGTACGTGCCACATGATCTGAGTCCTGAAGGACGAATAAGGAGCTAAGGGTGTTCCTTGTTTGTTTGTTGTTTGTTTTTGTCTGCTTGCTCTGAGGTGCTCCTAGCAGAGAGGTGGCGAGAGCAAAGGCCCAAAGGTAAACAGCAGCACCATCCCTGCTGGGAAAGCATAAGCAGTTTGCTATTTGGAACAAGAATGTGCAAGGCAGGGAGTTGCAGGGGCTGAAGCTGGAGACACAGGTAACTGGAGTGTTGACAGAGCATGGAAATCCCTCCCCTGGGGGATCCTGGACTTTAGTTTCTGGACAATGGGGGCACCAACATGGCAAAACCTGCTTTCTGGAAGGACCGTTCGTAACAGTGTGGAGACTTGCTTAGCAGATAACATTGTAATCAAGAAGCCCAGTTCCAAGCCTGCTCCAGAACATCGAGACAAGAGACAATAAGAGCCTGAATCAGAGTAGGGTCTTAAGGATGGGAAGGGTGAGGATAGATTCTAGAAACACTGAGTAAGTAAAATCACATAGCTCCTCAGCATGACTCACCTCCCCAAATCCCAAAGACACAAATCTCCATCCTCCTCTCCATACTAATTTTAACACTTAAAAAAACCTGGACAAAAAAAGGATAAGATTGGCAGCCACTGATGCACCTTCCATAGTACATAGCTTATACATTCATTGAACCACTTAAAATGATCGTACTCACTTTACACCCTATTGGCTGAGTTGATGGACAGGCAAAAATATTTCTTTCTTGGATTTATTCCAGTACACTGTTTCCCATCATTATTGGTCATGGGGGTCAGAAAAAGAAAGGAGATTTTTAGAAAGATTCTGAACAATATATCAATGCCAACTCAGAGTGACAGGCAAAACAAAACAGATAATGTTTCGTGTTGAGATAGGATCATTCCTTTGAGGCTCTCCTGGTTTCACAGTGAATATTAATTTTTAGAGCATTCCTATAAAGTAGACAAGTGGCAAAGGGGGTTGGCTCCATTTCAGTGGGGAAAAAAGAAAAGATGCTGGTGCCTGGAGAGATGAACTGATTTATCGGAGGCAAGGCTAGCTGGAGGCAAGCCTGAGGACAGAGTTTGGGCTTCTCGGTTTCCTCTCCCGGTTTTATCATTTTAACCTGTCCTAATGAGGTCATTGTATTTAACATAGCCTATCCAGATCTCATCTGAAAAGAGGAAGCAAAGACCTGGGTAATTTTCCAGATAATTTCTTTAAAAGAGAAAAAGCAACCTCTCTTTCCTCCAAATTGTTTATAATTGGTGCAATACAGGAAGTCTCACTGCTTTTTAATGAGTTCCCAAACTCAAATTCTCCCATTTAAATTTTTTTTTTTTTGAAATCTGCATTTGCCTGAAATATCTCAGTAATTCGAGTGAAAGGGAGGTTTTGCCTAAATTATGAAAATGACCTCAATTTGCTTCTTGGTGTAGCTAAGGGACGAGTGGGCATTGCAGGGTGGTACCTGGGCTGCAGGAACCGAGCCCTTTCCCCGTGGTGACCCGAGGTACGTGGACCCCTTTTGGAGCTGGAATGGGGACGGAGGGGAAACCGCATGCTGGAGTTTGACACTATGATTCTTTCTGTCCTCCATTAGAAATGCGTAGATCATTTTGTATGTACCAGGACTGCGACAGACACCACCTGCTTTGTTTCACTTTTACGTAGGTAGAAACGTAAGACTTACACTGGCAACTGGAAGAAATGACTCCGTTCTTACTAGAAGGTCAGCCTTGGACTCTGTTTATTTATATATATATATTTATTTGGTGGGTAAACTGAGCTAGGAACGATGAGGCAAGGAAAGGATAGCATTGCTTGCTTTTTTGCCAAAGCACATGTCCCCGCTCTTTGTCTGACTTTAGTCCCTGCTCTCTGCACGCTGCTTTTGCGCTGCCTCACTCAGCCACTCTCCCCTCGCTCCTTTCTTCTTGTACCTCTCCAGATAGAGTCACATGCCTCTGGGTGAAAAGCTTGGATTACAGTGTGGTCCACGGGCAACAGTTCAGGCGAAGAGAAGGAGCCCTATCCCGAAGCAGTTTTGGAGGCAAACGATGAGTCTAAGGGGACCCCAAGAGTTTGCCTTTTTACTGGGGCTCACAGACAAAAGCTTCAGATCTTGACTATGAACAGAGGCAGCTCCTCGTGGCTGGCGTGCGGGCTGTCCGGCCGCTCCCTGCAGTCAGAAGAGCCGACAACAAAAGATGCTCGCCAGGCCACCCTGATTCCCAGCCGCCGGAGTGTCCAGGTGTCTTATACACGCTGCTCCCCACCCCTCCCCATCCTGCCGGGCTCTTGCACACACACCCGGCATGGAGTTCGCGCTCTTCTGCGGGCACATGTCTCCCCAAAGGAGGGCCCCTTTCTGAGATGGAATCACTTCATTTTCACACCCTAAACAATTACACATGATTTCCCCAAATGTGAGAGTAGTCAGCAGACTCTATCCAAATAATGGGCTGTAAGGCGGAGAGAAACGGAGGGAGGTGGGAGATGCAGGGGAGGGGGGGAGGAAGGCAGAGGCTCCGGAGTCTTTGTTTCTCTCCCATCCGGCTGGGAGCCAGAGGCGAATCGAAGAGACCTATCCTTTGTCCACTGATCTGACAGTCATCCCATGTTCCCACTCGGCAAAATCAAAGTGGAATGCATTCACACATTCATGTCCATTGCTCCAAAGGTGACTGAGAAATCTAAGGCTTCCTGTGCTTAGTGGAGGCAGGATTTCCACGCAGCATTGCTGTTTTCAAGGTCACAATACAATGGAGAGTTCCGCTTGCTCCACTAGAGTCTGTCATTGTTAGCACTCTCCTCGTCCTCCAAGGAGACCAAAAGCATGTGCTCTGTGGCTTTAAGGGAAGAGAGAATCCTTCCCAGGCTCTCTCTATCAAGTCTAGTTAGGTTTTAGCATGTAAAGTTCCAAGCCATAAATAATTCAAAAGGCATGAAGAAGATTTTCTTCATTCTCCATCTATCCCTACACACAACACACCCCCCTCCCCTTTCTGGCTTATAACAAATGCTAATTTAATCAACTGGCAGTAAATTGCACTGGTTGCTGACTCATGCCAGACACAGCCCCTATGGACTTGACAGAGCTTTGCCATCCCATTTGGAAATGAACAATAAAGAAGTGCAGTTCTGAGCTGTCCACCTTTCTCCTTCTGTCCTCCTTTGTCTCCTCCTTTTCCTCTCCCCTCCCCCCAAAAGGATCCTTCACAAATGGATCCCTGATGTACACGCAGGCAATTCACATCGCAGCCACGCTGCTGGCAAGGGTCTGTGCTCGGTGCAAGTCCTGTGGCCTCCCGGCCACCGCTGATGGCGGGGAGTCCCTAGTGCTCCTGAAGCCTGCTGGCTAGATAAAGCCTGAGCTGCAGGGGGAGGGAGGCGGGGGACCAAGAATAAGGGTGGGAAGCCGAGTGAGGCAGAAAGCCCTTGTTATCCAAGCTGTGAAAACATGTGTGTCAGGAGGCTCTCGGAAACCCCATAGACAGTGCTGGGCTGGAAGCAGACGATCCGATGGAGAGTCTTTTCTCCTCACCAAGCCAGCGGGAGTGAGGCTCCTAGACTCCTGGGGACAGCTGGGAATGGAGGGGTGGGGGCAGGAACTTCCTTAGAGACAAGACAAGAGAAGCAGGTGGAGGGCTGGGGTCAGAGAAGATGGGGCAGGAAGAAATGTCCCCAAAAGAAAATGACCAAGAGAAAAGAAAATATCTATGGGAAGCCTAGAGTCTATTTCCTCTTCCTTTTGCTCTTTTATTTTAGCTATAAATATTTATCTTATAAAGAAACATTCTCCATCCCCACCCCAGAGGGATTCCTTGAAAACCTTCCCCATTGAGATCATCCAAATATTTGCTGAGCACTAACGTATAGGAAGGAAATGGAAGGTTGTTTACCCTCTTGTCTTCAAATGGCCACAAAGCACTTAGAGTGTTCCAAGCCCCATCATGCCCGTTATTCTGTTTGCTTTCTCCTTCTGACCGCCCCCTGAAGGACACAGCTGGTAGCATTCGGCCCTTCTACAGACAGGCTGGGCTCCGTGCACAAGCTGGTAGATGGCACAGTCACCGCTGATGAAGCTCCACAACTTTGGGGTCACCGGGGAGCCAAGAAAGAATGGCCCAGCGTGGGGGAGGCTTCTGCGTCCAGCACACAGCATTCTAACGGACGCGCTTCCCTGACAAGAGTGGAAGGCGTGGTTCACTCTGTCCTTACTTGACCAGAAGGCCCCGCATGGGAGGCTGCCTCAGTGCCTCGCCTGTGAACTCCTGGGGCGGTCATAAATAAACGCGGGGCCTGGTATGGCTTCTTGGCTAAACGTTTGCACAGTAACTCAAATGAGGCAGCAGACATGAGTCAGGAGGGAGAAATACGCTGAAGAAGGGGGGCGCGGGCTGCTCAAGCCTGCGAGATGGTACTTTACCCGGAGACACTTGCTGGGTCTCCCAGGACAGACTGCAAGCCCTCCGCCTCCACTGCACCACCTGCCAGAGCCATTTGCAAGCAGCCTGTAAGAGTCGCTCAGTGAGCCAGTGGCCTGTCCGTACTCCATGCACGAGGCCAACCAGGACCTTGCACGTTGCTGAGAGGGGCAATAAAAAGACACTAAATATTTTATCTATTTGGAACAGTCACAATTTGAATGAGGGCTTCTGTACAGCTGAGAACTTGAAGCTCAGGGATGACCTTGGATCTGCAAGGTTAGGGCCGGTGGAAATATGAAAAGACAATAGTTACTTAATTCCAGTGATCGTTGTTACGTGTTGAGTAATCAGTGGATCTCCAGATTTATCCTTGCCTCCCAGAGACAGGGCACCGGCAGCGGGTGGCCAGAGGTTATCAAGCCTCCATGATACGCTTTGTTTTCTCCAGGGGACAGTGAAGAGAGGGGCTTCTTCCAGCTGTGATATGCCACCGTCCCAGGGTCTGAAGTAAAAGTATGTGCTGAATGAATGAATGAATGAATGATTGCCTTCCTTCCTTTGTTCGTTCATAATAAAGCTCAGGGCTGCCCAGAACTTGGACTTCTCCATTAAGTCTGTCTCCCTCAACTCCTTCAACAATTATGTTAACTTGCTCAGGCTGTCACAGCAAAGGAGCACAAACCCACGTGGCTTAAACAACAGAAATGTCTTTTCTCACAGTTCTGGAGGCTGGAAGTCCAAGATCAAGGTGCCGGCAGAGTTGGTTTCTCCTGAGGCTTCTCTCCGGCACGTGGATGGCTGTCCTGTCTTCACACGGTCTTCCCTCTGTGTGTGTCTGTGTCCCCATCTCCTCTTCTTATACAGAGACGAGGCCCCGTGGAGTAGGGCCTACCCATATGACCTCATCTTACCTTAATTACCCTTTTAAAGGCTCTATTTCCAAATGCAGTAACATTTTGAGGTCCTACGGTTTAGGACTTCAACATGTGAATTTGGGGAGCACACAATTCAGCCCGTAAAGACAATTATGATTTCTGTGTCTCAGGACCCAGTATGTTAGTCTTTATCTGCATAAACCCTTTGGTAAGCGCAGCCCCTGGCCCTGACACGGAAAGACCCAGATCTGCCCCTGCTGTCTCCTTACCTACAGCACCACCACTCCACCCACCCACCAAGGGGAGACCAAATAATTCCACAACATTTCAGGCAGTAACAGAAAAGAAGGTATTTTTTTAAGTACTAATTTTTGAGCCAGTTGTTTTCCTGATGAAGGAAGGAGGGCAGCAAGAATAAGTATCCTGGGGGGCTATCAACCATTTACCCTTTATTTCTCAGTTCCTGCAGGCAGATTCCCTCCCGTCTGTGGCCCATCCCTTGGCATGAAGGCGGCTTCTGCCTGGCTGTCTCCGAATCAACACCACCTTTGAGCAGGCTCTTTTGGCCATAGAATGAGGTTCCATTTGTTTTGAACATAGATGGGGATTCAGCACTTGACCAACACAAGTTGCAGGAAAACTCCACGTGTCAGGTTTATACCTGACCCCATGGTGTCTTGTTCTTCCTCCAGGGTCCTCCCAGATCCCAACAGCAGCCTTTTCACCATTGCCCCAGCCAAAAGTCACTTTAAGGAGGCTCTTTTCCTACTTCCTGAAGCATAGGCCTATACCATTTGAAACTTATCCCTGCTAGAGAAGTCAACATCCACCCATGTCCAGGACAGGGATGCTGAGACCTCTCAGGCAGTGACTTTTGGCCTCATCACTATGGAAGAGTGAAATGGATAAGAGTCAACAAAGAATATTCCTATGTCATTTTTTAATGTTTCAAAATCTCCCATTTAAAATTGTTCTTCTGGTCCTAAATGCATGCTATGTATATGCGTGCATGCATGTGTATGTATATGTGTGCATGTGTGTGTGTGCGTGTGTGTGTGTGTGTGTTGCTGTTGTTGTGTTGTTTGACATCCTCCTCTGAGCCTGCACGCTGGAGGTGTGACAAATTGGGTCTTTCAATTCATATGTCCATTGAATTCTAGAAATGCACACTGCTAGGTTTTAAGAGCATCTCCCGGTAAGTTAAATCAGAAGTAGATACTGATGCTGATATAAAGCCAAGCAGACAAGGAAAAGTAATTGTAAGAAAGGGGTGGGAAAACATCTCCCATTTGTCCTCTTCTTAGCTCATAATTCAAACCTACATTTCTAAATATTTTAAAATATTACAGTAAGAAAGTCTTAATTGACCAAGATTCCAAGTCAAAGAGTCTAACCGCAATGAACTAATGCTATTGGTTTCTCCACTGTGCACAGGGCACAGAGCTGTACGCTGGGCGAGAGTTGGACATGCACATCCCTGTCCTCTGGGATCATGGAATCAGAGTAAGGAAACACAGACACATAAACCACAATTAATGACAGAAAGCAGGAAAAGCTGATCGCTTCCAACTAAGTGGGACAGACTCTCGGTGCTATTGGGTTTTGGAGGCGGGAATGATGGCCTCAGTGAAAGGGTCTCAGAGGAGGTGCCACGTGAGCCAGATTAGGGACTTAGATCTGGTCCTAAAAGCAGGAGGGACTCACTGAAGACTCCCAAGCAGGGGAATGACATTCTAACAAAACCGATGTCAGGTGAGTGCCCGGCACAGGATGTGCTGGTGCAGGTGGAAGCAAGGCTGAGAAACCAGCTTGCAGACTCTGGCGGTGGCCCAGGCACCAGCGACTCCCACCTGAGCTGAGGGTTGGCAGCGGTGAGAAGAGGGGGAGAGAGATGCTCAGGCGCCATGAAGAAAGAACAGGCAGAACGTTGAATCTTACTGGTTGTGAAGGACAGGGTCCAGGGTCCAGGGTCCTGAGCACGGGCCAGCTCTCATAGGAAGACAGCTGTCCAGAGGGATGGTCTAGTCCTGGCTGGGCAGCTTTCACCTCCTCACCTTCCCCGCACCCTAGAAACGGCAGAATCACCCACACGCCAACCTCCCCAGTGGGAGTCCCGGGTCAAACCCAAGAATGCAGCCCTGCCCTCTCTGAACAGACAGGAAGAATGTTCAGAGCACAGGGATTAATTATGTAAGGCCAGTTTTCAAACAGAAGTCCCAGAGCTCCCTCTTGGCCTTTGTAATCCCCTCAGCTTCAACCCCAAAACCAGACCTCCACCCTGATTTTACTGAAGTGGACATAGTCTGGCTATGACCTTGGATCATTCAGACTTCAGATCACATACCCCTGTCCCCCGTTGGATTTTGTCGTGATTTTGTGTTGGCCCTGTTAAGCATGCAGGGTCTTCTCTGCCCCTTCCAACAGCCCTTATTTCTATCTGAACCTCGCATATGATCCCGGGAGTCACATGGTCTAGGTTGAACTCATGAGGGCATCGCATCCGC
Organism: Halichoerus grypus; assembly: GCF_964656455.1. Lineage (NCBI taxonomy): Eukaryota > Metazoa > Chordata > Mammalia > Carnivora > Phocidae > Halichoerus > Halichoerus grypus. The sequence continues at coordinate 165,740,986 of NC_135715.1, forward strand.
CTGGCCTTGTTGACATATTTCAGCTCCCGGTTCAAATGTCCCCTGAAGCCAGACACCTCTAGACTTTTCATTTATATGAAATAACTTTCCTTTATTGTCTGACTTCTGTATTTTGTTCCTTGAACTTAAAAAGCCCCTGGTACAGGCGCTCCGTGTAATTGTATCATTGTGGAAAGGGCTCTGGGAAGGAAGGCAGAGCACTGTCCCTCGAGGTCCCACTTTCGCATGAACTGGCCCAGTGACCTTTGCCTACGTTCTTTGTCTCTCTGGGCTTCAGCTTGTTCAGGGGTACCTGTCGGGCCATACAAGCCGATCTCTACCGATCCTTCTAGCTCTGGCGACCTGACTCCACAGGGCCCACCATGTTGCTGAAGCCCTAGCAAACCTGACCATTCCCTTCCTGCTCAGCCCTTCCAGATGGCCATGGGGCTACCTCCCGGTGACCCCCACCATGACCTAGGAACACCAGGTGGCCTGCCCTTTCCAGAGGGGCTGAGGAATCAAACGTGGTTCCAGGGTTCTGAACACGTGTAGATGTGAATGGACAGTAGCATGAACAGAAATCGAGCCTCCATGTTTTCTTTCTCTGGGGGCGGGGGGCCAGGGAGATATGTGGGGGGCACGGGTTGGGGGTAGAAAGCAAAGTCACCTGCGGGCATACAGAAACTGGGGTGAGGGGGAGACAGCCAGAAAGGAGTGTTTGACTCTCTGTTAAAGATTCCACATCAGAAGTGAAGCTCCCAAACTTGAACCTAACAATAGCCAGATGAGTCTGAGGTGGGCGCAGATTAATGAAGGACCAGAGCTGGAAGCAGAGGCCCTCTCTACCTGAGATATTCCCACGGAGGTCGTGACAGGCAGGCGCGAGCCGAACCCGGGTGGGGAGTGGGGAGAAAGAAGAGTCTGAAGGCCTTAAGCCTGACAGACACCATGTTTTATGAGGAAAAGGTCAATAGAGGTGAAGGAGGAAACAGAGAAGGGAACTCATTTCTCGAGTTGCTGCTACGCACCGGGCTCTTCCCATACATCAATGCGTGGAAAACCGAGAGTAAGGGCAAGAAAGCCAAGGAGGAAAACACAGGCCCAGACCAGCGTCCCCGGCTTCTGTAACGGAGCGGCAGGGACGGCGCGGGTCAGCAGTGCCCAGATCATGGTGCACCCCAAGAATGATGGATCCTGGTCTTTGGCATTAGAGATGGGGGCAGGTAGTCTGGATGCCCTGCATGGCACCCCCTCCCCTCAGTTCAGACTCACTCTGACGGGGCCCACTTCAAGCTCGCTCCTTTGGAGAACATACTCGGCTTGCCTGCCTCGGGGCCTTTCCTGAAGCTGCGGGAGCTTCACCCAGGGAAAACCCAGCCCCACAGAAGGCTTACTGCTCCCTTCCCCCACCCCTCAACTACCAAGAGACAAGAGCCGATGGGGCAATGGCCAGCCCCCTTCTGCATACCTGCAGCAGACACCTGGGTGATACACCCAGATGTTGGCTCCTCCCACTTCCCTGCCTCGGTCTCCCCACTCCTCACTCCTGTTTCCTGGGATCGGATCCCAAATAACTATGTACACCCAGTCCGTGGCTGAGACTCTGCTTTCGGGAGAACCCAGACCACGACAGAGGGGAGTCGGCCTGGTGGCAGCCGCATCTGGCAGAGGCTTGAGTGCACGTTTCCTTTAAAGCCCCGGAATGTTAAATACACAGAACAGATCTCTGCTCCTCTGTGGAATGACCAAAAGCGGAGCTGTGTCCCGTGGGGTAGGCAGAGACGCTACTTTGGATACAATCCACAGGGCCTTGGTCATCAATCCCCGCTGAGAGAGAGGGCAGCCGGTGCTAGTTCTCAGGACTGCTCGCGGAGAACACAAGCAGGCGTGAGCCCCATTGGCGTCAGGGTGGAACAGCGCCTTCCCCTTCAGAGGGTCACCCTCCCCCGCCTGGGGGCCACAGCCCAGAAGCCTGCAGCAGGATCAAGCCCAAGAAAGTGTTTGTTTCAGTTTGACGCATCCCCACAGTGTTTTAAAAGCCAAGGCCACTTGGCAGCTGTGCAGTTCGATGGCAGTAGCCGGAGTTTGGCGCTGAGTTTACACTAGGTCCTCCCATGCTTTAGGCTACAGGCCGGCACCGAGGACTTTGAGCTACAACCCCAGCGTTAGCATACTGGAGAAGAGGGCTTTGTCTCGGTCCGCCCTCGCCTCGTCCTGCGCTGTGTCCTCTCTACTGCCTCGCTCCTAACTTCTCATCTCCGTTCCACCTGAGACTTCTCGGATGGTTTTGCTCTTGACCACCTCCCAGGACCTACAACAACCATCTATCCTTAATGCCATGTTGCTTCCAACCTGGGGAGAAGGTGAGGCAGCACTCCCCCATTTTGCCACCCCACCGTGAACTCTGACCCATGGTATGATTTCCTGCCACATTAGGGCTGTACCAGGTCACGGATACTATGGAAGTGTTGAGAAGATCCCAAGGGAGTTTCAAAAGCCAGAAAAGGAAAATGAAAGCCCAGGCCTGATATCTCTGTTCCCAAGTACATCAGCGCTTGCAGGGTCTCTCCCTCCTGGTCCGTGGCCCAACACGTTGCTGAGGTTCAACTCCTTCAGCCCTACTCTGTCCTGCCATTCCTCTCTCCTCTAGACGCCAAGGATGGGCTGCTACCAAGATGTCCTTCTCCTCCCTTTTGAAAACCAATCCACCGGGGCGCCTGGGTGGCTCAGTCGTTAAGCGTCTGCCTTCAGCTCAGGTCATGATCCCAGGGTCCTGGGATCGAGCCCCACATCAGGCTCCCTGCTCCGCGGGAAGCTTGCTTCTCCCTCTCCACTCCCCCAGCTTGTGTTCCCTCTCTCGCTGTGTCTCTCTCTGTCAAAAAATAAATAAAAATCTTTAAAAAAAAAAAAAAAAAAAAAAAAAAAGAAAACCAATCCACCATCTTTTGTCATGGGACCTTCTTACCCTGGCTTGCATTTTTGGCTTTTTAAAAGTTTTTAATTTAAGGGACACCTGGGTGGCTCAGTCAGTTAAGTGTCTGCTTTTGGCTCAGGTCATGATCCCAGGGTCCTGGGATCGAGCCCCACATCGGGCTCCCTGCTCAGCGGGGCGTCTGCTTCTCCCTCTGCCCGCCAGATTGTGCTCTCGATCTCTCTCTCTTTCTGACATATAAATAAATAAAATCTTTAAAAAAATAAAAATTAAAGTTTTTAATTTAAGAAATTGCCTTAATAAAGCGATTTTAAGCATAGGCAACATAGTCAATGGTAATTAATAGCACTGCATGGTGACAGATGGGAGCTACACTTGTGGTGAGCACAGCACAACACAGAATTGTTGAATCACTATGTTGTACACCTGAAACTAAAGTAACATTGTGTGTCAACTATACTTCAATTAAAAAAAAAAACAAAAACTTTTAAATAAAGCAATTTTAACTCTTCAGGGAGCCAACATTCTCCTTTTAGAGACCGGGCCCTTGCCTTTACATAGCCACAGGATTAGCCCAAGATCTTTCTTAGAGAAAACGGAGCAGAGCGGTATTATTTCAGCATTAATCAACACTCAGACTTCAGCCCTAACCTGGATTTGACGCATTGCCACCATTCCATAACCCTCACAATAACAACCACATCTTTTACCATCTATAAAGGTTGTCAAGGCTTCATATTAAAGGGAATAAAGTAAAGCCTATGGCCCAGCGAGAACACTTGGCATTCTCCACCCAGTGCACATTCAAAGCTAGAGATTTGATAGCCACCTTAGAGGCAGAATGGTCTGAAGGCCAGACATCTGCACACAGATTTTCCTCTGTTTTTACCTTTCATCTAGTGCAGTGATTTTCAAATTTCAGCGTGGACAGAAATTTGCATACAGGTTTGTATGTTTTACGGGCAATACAAGGGCTTTCCAAGGCTACTATTGAGTTTATACGATGTTCACGTTATGTGTTGATTATAGAACCTAAAAATATCGCTCCTAAGATGTGACTCTTCCATTTGGAAAGCTTACTTCAACATGACTTTTGCCAACAGACGAGAATTTCTAAACGGCTGCACAATTTTAAATAGTATTTTTTTCTTGGTCTCACTACCCTTGGAAAGAGAACTCAGCCCCTGGGGCCTGGAGTGCCACCCCCGACCCCCAAGTTACCACTTAGCAGCCTCTCTCTGGTGCAGTGTGGGGAGAGGGAGGGGGAGTGGGGCCTGGCTTTCTTACTAACCAGCCAGATGACCTGGGGCTACAAAACTCAATATCATTCATTTTGTCTTGGCATTTGAAAGCAGAGATCTCCCTGGGCCCATCATAGGCGTCCTGAATTTCCCAGCTTTATTTTGAGTCCTATTTCATCTGTCGCTGCTTATACCTCTGCTCAGGTTCATGGTAAATGGTCTGTTTCTGTCAATGACTTTTTCATCTATGTCAGGGAAAGGCCCATTAGACAAATCCAATGGGACAAGTTCAGAGATTTTGTCAGTTCCCGTCACTTTCAGGTCTGGCTGTGTAGTGGAGCACAGATGCGAAACAGACTTGTCAAGATGGGCAGCTTCTTCTGGAAGAAGTTTATCTCAATGGAGAGAAGCACATGATGGGTGAAAAACATCCAAATACTGGCGCTTCGTCCTGGGAACAGCACAGGGAGCTGAAAGAGCTATCTGGGAAGAAATTAAAATAAGTCAGAGTCTCAATCCCCTGAGCCCAGGGAGAGCGGGGAGACAACAGTGCATATCCAAGACTATTTGGGGGTGCCTGGCAAGAGCCTGATATAAATGAGGGAGCAGTCATTTCTCATCTGTTATTTTCAACTTATCAGTAATCGATAATTATTGATAGGAGAAATGAAAGACAATATTTTGTGCCTTATTTCACTGAGAAAGCAGAAAAGAAGACCACATTTTTCCATTGGCAAATTAACTAAGCCCCCTGCACCACCCACTCCCTTGGCTGCATATACTCGGACCACCCCCCACCCAGCTTTCCTGCAGTGAGACAGTGTCCTGGGTGCAGCTGAAGACCAAATCCTCCTGCCCGTTGCAGTCTCTTCCCCTACTGCCCTGTCACACACTCACTCCTACATCGTCTCCTGCCTTCTACATCATCACTTACTCGCTCCTTCCTTCAGCTTACAAACATGCTGAAGCACTCCCATTAAAAAACCAAAAAGCCTCTGAACTCCATTTCCCCTTTTACTTGCCACCCATTTTTCTGCTTGCTTTTTAGCAAAGTTCCTTTCTCAGCTTCCTCCTCCTCCCATTCTGTTGAATAACCCTCAGGGAATAAAAAGTTGTTATCAAGGTTACAATGATCTCCACATAACCAAATCCAACGCTCAGTTTCATAACATTTTCCCTAATTGGTTGTTCCATGTAAAATATTAATAAATAATATAATATAATAATATAACATATTTTCTTGCTTATCTGTTCATTATCTCCCCTACCCCACTGTGATATATAAGCTATTCTCATGGGAAAACAGCAACCTTGATCTCTTTACCAGACATCCCCAACTCCTGTGCCTGGCACATTAGGTCCTCAGTAAAAGCCTGTTAAATGAATGCTTGAAAAACAAATCAATGGATCTATTAATTACCATTAGGGGTTACAACAGGGAGCATAGCTGTGCTGGCACCTGTGTATTAATAAAGTGTAAGAATCAAAATTTCTTTGAGACACAGCTGTTGTTTCTGTAGCCCAGTATTTGCAGTGGTCTGGGGAGTGATGCTGTCCACTCTCGGGAATGGAGTGGTGGGCAAGAAAAGGGGAGCTAATACTTTTGAGTGTCTACTACAGGGCAAGTACTGAACTAGCCACTTTCATATACATTTCCTCACTCCTCACAACCTATAAGATAGGGGCTACTATTATCTCCATTTTGCAGATGGAGAAACTGAGGCAAAAAGAGAGGCTGAGGCACCTGGGTGGTGCAGTTGGTTGGGCCTCCGACTCTTGGTTTTGACTCAGGTCATGGTCTCAAGGTCATGAGATCAAGCCCTGCGTCAGGCTCCAAGCTTGGCTCAGAGTCTGCTTAAGATTCTCTCTCTCCCTCTCCCTGTGCCCCTCCCCGACTTGCTCGCACACGTGCTCTCTCTCTCTCTCAAATAAATCTTTTTTAAAAAAGAGAGAGAGAGAGAGGCTAAATAACTTGTCCACATTCACCCAGACATGAGTTCAGCATGATGAGCCCATACAGTTTGCCAGTTCTTTGGTGCTCAATATCATGAATTCACAGAAAATTAGGAATTCACAGAAAATCAAAGGAACTGAGCTGATATGGACAAACGTAAGTCAAGGTTTCCAAAGTAAAATACATATTCGTTTGGGAATATTTGTGTGGTTGTTTTTATTGTCAAAGAACATCAAAATGTCACTAAAGTCAATATAACAACCGAGTTCAAAGTGATTTTATTGTTTGTTTCCTTTTCTAAGCATACTCACAAGAGGCTCAGAACCATTATTCTCAGGATACGTGTAGCTGTAGAGTAGCCATCTGGCTAGGGCTGCCAGATAAAATGCAGGATGTCCAGTTAAATTTGAACTCCAGATAAAACATAAATAATGTTTTCGCGTATGTATGTCTCAAACATTGCATGGGACATACTTACCTTTAAATATTTATTGTTTATCTAAAATTCAAAACTAGCTGTGCTTCTGCATTTTATTTGCTAAGTCCGGCAACCCCACACCTGGTCAAATGCTCCCTCACCCCTCCTGGGCTCATCCCCTTGCTCTGCCAGACAGGTTTTATCCAGGCAATAAGGACAGAGAAAAGAAGGGAGAGATGGACACTTTGTAAAGACTCTGAAGCAATAAAAGACAAATGACTCTCGTCCTCATGTTCCTGAAGGAGTGATCAGGAACACTGTGAGAAGCATTTCGAAATAGGTTAAGTTCACCTTCAGACACGTTTGAGCCCCACCTTGGCCTCTTGGGCCTTCTGTTTGCTGCTCAGAAACTGAACAACGTGGCAAATCCCTTGCAATCTCCAGCCTCAGTTTCCCCATCTGCAAAATAGCAGTCATCACAGAAGTCAGAAAGGAAATGAAACCGGTGATGCGACATTACTGACTTCTGGGGGCATGCTGGCTGGTCCAGACCACTCTGAACCTCTTTTTTTTAAAGATTTTATTCATTTATTAATTTACTTTTTTAGAGATTGAGAGAGCGAGAGCAGGGGGAGGAGCAGAGGGAGAGGGAGAGAGAATCTCAAGCACACTCAGCGCTGAGCATGGAGGATCTCATGACCCTGAGATCATGACCTGAGCCAAAATCAAGAGTCGGATGCTCAACCGACTGAGCCACCCAGGAGACCCTGAACCTCTTAAGCAGAAACCTGAATGATTAGAAGAAAGCAGCCATGTGCAGAGAGAGAAGGTATGTGTGTCTGAGCACCTACAGATAAGACGGAGAGGATGCGGCCCAGAGGGGACCGCACGGTCGAAATGTTTAGTGGGGACAGAGGATTCCATACTGACCTGTTTTTTAACAACAATAAAAGAAACCAGATTTAGAGTAAAGTTAAAACTTGACAATTGGGGCAAAGCAAAACTAATCTATAAATCACGTTCCCTGAAGTTGATTTAGGTGGCGAACTGAAGTACATGCTAAGTGAGGAAGAAAATATAAAGACTGGGCATAAACACAGCTTGGAGTTATGATCAAATTAAACTTACAACAAAATTAACTCCATCGATACCTGATACTGTGTATCTTGAAGTAGGGCACTGCTATGAAATGAATTCTTTCCCTCCTCAGATTCCTATGTTGAAGCCTTTAACCCCCACTGTGACTGTATTTAGAAATAGGACCTTTAGGAGGTCATTGAGGTTAAATGTGGTCATAAGGGTGGGATCCTAATCCAATGGGACCTCTTATAAGAAGAGGAAGAGAGAGAGCTCCTTCACCCCACATGCATGCACCTCCATGTGAGGACCCAGCAAGAGGGTGGCTGGCTGTCTGCAAGCCGGGAAGACGGCTTTCACTGGAACCTGACCTTGCTGGTACCCTGATCCCAGACTTCCAGCCCTCAGAACTACGAGACAAATTTTTGTTGTTCAACCCACCCAGTCTGTGGCACATTGTTATGGCAGCCTGAGGAGACTAAGACAGACAGTGGGGAATGAAAATCTGTTTACAGGAGCATTGACACACTGGTTTTAAGAGCTTTATTATGTAAAAAGGCTATAGTTACTTAATATCAAGTAGAATATGGAACAAGAAAGAGAAGGATGGACAAAAACAACCCCATAGTTAATGGTAAATAACTAGGAACAAAGCCTCTTTTCCAGTGTCAGGACCAGCCTTGGTTTTACCAAGGTCCCAAACAAAAGGACTTGATCATGGGAGATCAGACATCTCACTTAGAGCACACACATTGAATTAGCAAAGGCAGATGGGCAGCACCAGGAGAGTATTCAGCACCAATTAGAAAGATATGAATTCTGTATTTTAAAAATATATAAGAAATTCTGAGATCTTTGATTTATTATTTTATCCATTCTCATTTTTCTTTTGCTTGGGTTACAAAGAAAAAGAACAAGGAACAATCTCTTGTCTAAGGTTCACTCATTCGAGGCACCACATTAGGAATGGGAGGATTTAAGATCTGATGACATGGGGTTCCTGCTCACAAAAATGTACAGCTCTGTAGGAGAGATGCTCAGAAAATCTGAGCAATACAAAGGTGGGTTTGGAAAGACATTGGATGAATAATTGTCATAAGACTGGATGGACAGAGGGATGGATGGAGGGATGGAGGGATGGAGGGATGGATGGATGGATGAAATAGTGATTGTTACAGAAGCTCCAGAAGGGCTTAAGTCCTGAAATGCAGCCTCTGGCTGTGTTCAACCTATTTCACCATAGGTATTGACCATTCTCTGACAAATGACAATACCCTATTCATGCCTCCTCCACTATGAGCACCTGAGAAACATGGACTATCTTATTTAAATTTCTTTTCCCAAAAGCCTATTTTGGCTCCCTGACATGGGACCCTGTCAATCCCATCGATCTTGCCCACATTGTCTGAGTGGTCCTAGTCCCCTTGTCATTAGTGAGAGCCTATTTAATAAACTCATTCACTCATTCATTCATTCAGTCATTCAACAAATATTTATTAAGTGCTCGCTATATGCTATGCATCGTCCTAAGTTCTGGGGATACATTAGAAAGCAAACATGCTTACATTCTGCTGGGAAGAAACAGAAAATAAACCAAAATATAAAATATATGGTACATCAGACAATGAAAAGTGTTGTGGAGAAAAGTAAGGCAGGGAAGAGGGATAGAGCAAGCCAGAGTCAGGGCTGCCATGTTCAAAGGTGTGGTCAGGGAAGACTCACCAGGAAGGTGACCTGAGAAGCAAAGATCTGAAGAAGTTGGAGGGATGGCCCATGTCACTCTCTGGGGGGGGGGGGGGGAAGATTCCCCAACCAGAGAGAAGAGCGAAGTTCTGAGGTGGGAGCATGCCCGGAATGGAAAGGACAACAGTAGACAAACGATTGCATCAGGACAGAGGGTTGGAGGGAGAGAAAAGCAGGATATGATGTCAGAGAGACAAGAGGAAGGGAGTGGTATAGGGTCCTGGCAGCCCCAATAAGGATTTTGGTTTTTACTTTGAGCCATTGAGGGGTGATATGACCTGACGTAGGTTTTAGCAGGATTAATCTGGCTGCTAGAATCAGACTGAGAAATCGGGGTGGCAAAGGCAAAAGCAGGGAAACCAGTTAGGTATTTTGATAATCGAAGTGAGAGAGTGTGGTAGCTCCAACCAGGTGTTAGTGGCAGGGGGGGTGAAATATTTAGGTTTTTAAATATCTTTGAGTAGAGCCTAGGATTTGCTGATGGTCTGGATGTGGGGTTTGAATAAAGAGATGCCCATTACCAAGTATCCCTGGTATAAGTACTGGCGATGCTGTATGGCAGCTTCTGCTGAGGGAGCTCACGTAACTGATTGCTAGCCCAGTTTGAATTGGGATCCTTCTAGAACCACCAGTTCCTGCTCCCCTCCCCCCAATAAATGTGATTTGGATCAATGGTCACTTCATCCCTATACCCTCTACTGATTCCTCAGCCTTCTTCTCAAGCCCAACCCAGGGTCCATCCTATCAACCCTCCATTTCTACCCCTTCCCACTTGCACTTAGATTCCCACAAGGATGGGAACTATGGGTTTTGAAGGAAGAAAAAGCTTTACCCAAATGAAAATGGGTCCTAGTGGGGAGCGTGATTCCAAGCCAGGTTATCGATGAAGGGGAGGCATTCGGCCACATATTGTAGCACTGAAATGATCAGAACAGCAAGGCCAGATGTTGAAAATTAGCACCTTTCTAGCTTCCTATCCAACACCCGTTTCCAGATTTCAAGACACTTTAGGTCCAAATGAGATCTATCCGGTTGGCATCTGAGATCAAGAATAGATATCTAAAGATAGCAGCTCTTGCAAATTGTTAGTCCTAGTTAGGATTGTTTAGGCAACAGAGAAAGGAAGAAGGGAGAAAAAAGAAGAAGGAACAAAAATTAAAAAAAAAAAAAAAAAAAGAAAGACTGGTTTTTTCCTGTTAGCTATTTTACAAAAACCAGCAATGGGTTATTATCACATTCTACACAATCTACCTAACTTTTGAAAAGAACCCAAACCATCAACCTCCTTTATGTTACTCTATGATTTAGGGCAGGACTTCCCTGAAGCAACAGTTAAGAAGAAATCCTCTCAGGGAATGAGGCTAAGAACGCTAAGTCTAACCAAACCATCTTTTGGTATTAAAACACACGCTGCATAAATACTTGGGAACGTACTTCATGCAGTAGATCCTGACTTCCTGCTTTTCAGATTCCTGATCAGGATTTCCAGGCATTCAGAAATGCTGGGGACTACGTGCGCACGTGCCGCTGTTTTAAAGGACCCAATACTATAATTCTTGCATGTGGAAATTTCCCACTGCCTTCAGTTTTACTATTATAAACCACCAAATCCTCGAAGATTGTGCTAGGAAAGTTTGGAGGCATGCTTCCAACCTCCTGGTGGAATAAATTATAAGATGTGATGAAGTAGTTATTTTCTAGGACTAGTTGTGTTTTTATTCCTCCCACAAACAAAATGCAAACCATCACAAATTAAATAGATTCCTCAAGGTCCAAAGGAGGCTTCTCATGCCGGCTTTTGTTTACTCAGCGGGACTGTCAAAAAAGATGTTAAAGCGCCAGCCTCACAAGGAAACTATTTTAACAAAAGGATATGAATGGGAAGCAGAGGACTGGAAGGCCTTACCCTCCAGAAATCTGGTGCTTACCAGTGACATGGTGGGTAAGCACCAGTTTCAGCCCCTGTCCAACCCCTTCCCTTTACGTGTCTCCCTCTGAGGTCTCCAGTTGACTAAAGCCGCAGGTTGTTCAGAACGCTAGCTCCCTAGAACCTACCACCCTGGCCTTCACCTCAGTCATCCAGAAAACCTTACCAACAGCTACGACGATGATAGACTTCTCCACCAGACACTACTCTCACCCGTGTCTCTGCAGAGGCTTTTCCCCGCCGAGGCTGAAGGGGCCAGACTCACTGTCGACTGGAGTACTTGGCACTGCTCCTGTGATTTTGAATGCGTGGAACCCGGATGTGCAACTCAGAACTCTGAAACCACATCTAGGCAGCATCTCCACACACTGACAGCAGGTGCAGGGCCCAAAATAGTCATATTGTGGCCCATGATGTGTGTCCACATGCCTCCGTGCTCTAGCTCCCACATGTGCACAGGAAATGGAATCCCTAACACCCAGGCCTTTCATACTGCACACTGTCTATAACGGGGGGCCACAGGAGTAGGGTGGCCCAGTGACATCTGAAATAGCTCTAAGAAAGTCCCCCTCTGTCATTTTATGCCACCATCTGTCTAACTCCGCTCCTGACCCTCCCTTTACACCAGTTGATCAGAAATACCTGGTGGTGGTCAGCTTTGGGGTGCCTGTCAGTTTTAGGAGGTCCATCAGTTTTGGGGGTGCCCATCCACCCACACGCCTTTTTTAGCATCTACCCCTCCTAAAGGCCACTGCCATAGGACCTGATGCATATTCTCACGTTTGTGCCAAAATGAAAATATGCATAACAGATAACTTATTCAAAACCCAAAGTCTAGTTAGTGTGGCAATAGAAATTAATAGACATCATATTCTTCATATTCTCTTCTTTAACATACTTCTGGATGGAAATTATAACTGAAGCCAGAAATTACAAGCTTCAGTGAGCAGATTAATGAGAAACCTTGAACTTTTGAGAGATAATCAACACAGGTGTTTGCGTAGACAAATCTTTCAGTTAGAAATTACATCTTGATAAATGGTTGAGAAAATTAGTATGGAATAGTTACATACCAGTTACCGTAACTTAAGCTGCATCAATGCAGTGTCTGTACTTTATCTTAAAGTGGGGTTTCTAGGCCTGTTTCTCACTTTGTGCAAGGAGATTTCATATGGTATTCCAAGGTATGTTTCGATAGTTCTCAGAACTATTATCCTATGGCCTTAAAACGATAAATGTTCATTATGGGAAACCACACATATTAAAGTTTGTTGTAGAAATGTGTTGTTGAACTTTGTGGTTTGTAGTCAAAAACAATGTGTGTTTACTCATTCTAATTTTGTCATAGGAGCTTGATAGGAACCACCAATCTTGTGATAATTACCTCAGTATTAGTTCACCACTTTAGATCTAATCTACTTAACCACTATAAAGGGGCTGTGCGGTATCTCTTAAAATTAAGAACATAGCTAAAGGCATTCCTGCTCATAAAGATTTATTTTACAAGTATAATGAAAGTGTTTATAACCGTGTATCTTTTAAACACAATGAGAACATGATTTGCCACATTAGTAACAAGATTCTAGGGATTCCACCATTTTCAGTTCAGAAAAGGATGTCCTCTACATGGAGTTTTTAAATAAACAAGTGGGTAAGCTGAATAATGAAAAGAAAGTCACTCAAAGGGTAATTTTCATGACAACCTGTTGAAGACGAGAACACAGGCTGTAGGACTCTACACAAAACTACCTAGTTTAGAAGGTGGTGTATGAGAGGTGATCAATAAACCCACTTTGAATCTGATTCACAACAATTGAAGTTCCTTTCTACTAAAGGTAGTCAGCCCATTTCTAGAGACAGAGGTAACAGACAAAGGTCAAGATGCCAAGGATACTCTCTGGAATGTTATCTACCTACCCCAGGCCAAAAATTCCCACTCCATCCTCAAGAGGAAGCTGTGAGAAGGAAGTCTTCTATCTGAAATGTCCCAAGAAGAGGACAGGTATGTTGTTTCTTCTCTAAATCGGGTCACCTTTCTCTGCTCTTTCAGGAGCCTTTCCCAAGTCCCAGTGCCATGAGCATGGCTTGGGATACTTGCTCTGCCCCATTAATGCCTTCCTCTTCCTGAATCAGAGAGAATCAGTCCACCCCCGAATTCACATACCTATCCCAAAGACCTACAGCCCTTCTGCCCAGCTTCTCCTTCAAGGGAGGATCTGAAGGGAGGAATGCTGGCCATAATCCTCCTCCAGCTATTCAGGTTCTGTCTCAGCTACACAGAACCTCCTCACCTGAGGTCACACTCTTGCCCTTGCTGAGGGAGGTGCCCACTGGGCACGGCTTCAATGGCAGCATTCACTGCAGCACTCCTGGCCATGCTGGCCAAGGCCTTTCGGTACATGAATCATGGCTCAGTTTCTTCCCCTGCCAGGTCCTGCTTCTGGTTTCTTCTCTTCACAGGTGTTGGATCTGATGAGCATGTTGTTCCAGAAACTCTAGCTCGGTTTCTGTTTCTAGAGAGTCCCGGGACAGCTGTTACATCTTTCGATCTCTTCATGAGACTACAACCAAATGATCAACCCGACAAATAAATTCAAGTGAAGGGATAGGAATGGCTGGAAGCCAATTAGACTGTATCAGTGGACCTTAATATTTGAGCCTTAAGAAGTGGAACCGTCTTCAAATAAGACCTTTGCAAAACCATAAAGCAGAATAAAGTGGAGCATCTCAGTTGAAACACCACAGAGTCACAGAGAAATGAAAGTCAATGGACCAAATAGGTCAGGCATCGGAATGCTTGGGGCATTTCAAAAATACCGATGTCTGGCCCTCACCCCTGAGATTCAGTGTCAACATTGTAAAAGTCCTTCGGGTGAATCTAATAGAGGGCTTGGGCTGAGAACTCACGAGCTCTAAGGCACTCCACTGGTTCCTAACACAAGATTGCCCTTTCCCCAATATGGACATTTAGAACAGGGCCTCCACCACCCAAGACTAAAGAACCAACTCCAAACCTTTACACTAACAGAGGGATTTATTTATTAATCACTCCTGTGATAGCACTGGCTATATTCTCCTCCAAAAATCAAACAAAAGAAATTACAGATGAGCTCAAATCCCCTTTGATGTCCCTCATGTCCAGTATTTAAGGGTTTCTCTTCCTGCTCTTGGAGCCCAATTCTCCTCTGCTGCCAAATCTCCTAGTTTGGCCCCAAAGTTCCAACTAAGAAAAGAGGCCATTTAATGTGGGAAGATGCGACACTGACCTTACCTGGGCTTCCACAGCAAACTTCAGTAGGATACCTGGCTTTGTTGTTAGCCAATGCCTATCTGAATAGTTACATTGCATAGTTTTCCTTCTACGTTCTGAAGCTGGAGAAAGATGAAAAAGAGCCCTTCTCAATTGGTTGTCCTGCCTGTCACCTTTTTTATACGAAATTTTCATTTTCTGTATCTTATCAATAGAGGAAAGAGCTAGGATTTAGGTAGTTCTTAAATATATATGCTGGCCCCGTGTTTAGTCTGTCTAGCCCCCAACATACTTGAAAATTAGCATGATTGTATTTTCTCTAGTTACCTGTAAGAAAAAAAAAAAAATTTTTAGAATTTTGTTGGTTCTCTCTGTAGAGGCCCTTTCGAATATTTGATTTTACTTTTTTTGTTGTTAAAGTTGATAGCTAGTGTTAAAGTATCGTACACAATGTTTGAGATTATTCATGGTCAACTGGTATTCAAGGATCCTTCAGTTCTTGGTCAACTTATAATTTCAACTCCATTTAGTGCTGGAAAAATAGTAGCTTCCTGATCACCCCTGTTGCTAAGAGTCCCTCTCTTAGGAATGATCTCATCTCCAATTTGATTACAACACTGATACCAGAAGAATTGTGATAGTCAAGGAAAATGGTTTTGATTCTACAGAGCCAACATATGCTGAACACCTAATAACCTCCCCAAAGATGTATATGCATTTATGCATATATTCATGAAGAATATGTGGTATTATTTTGTGGGTACTATATAAAGCCTTTTATTATTTGTACTCAACAACATATACATATCTTTTTGTTTTTTAAATAAATATTTATTGAAGTATAATATACATTAAGAGAAGAGCACAAATCCTAAGTGTAAAACTCAAAGAATTTTTACAAGGTGAACATTCCCCCAGTAACCAGTACCAAAATTAAGAAAAAGAACATTACCAGCACCAAAAAATCCCCCCTCATGTTCTCTTCCTGTTTCTAGCCCCTGATCACTAACCTAATTTCTATATCATGTATTAGTTTTGCCTGTTTGCCTACTTTATGTCAACAGAATTATAATGTGTGCTCTTTGGCGTCTACCTCCTTTTAACATTATCCTTATAAGATTCATACATGATTTGTACATAGCAATAGTTTGTTATTTTCATTGATTGAATACAACACAAATTATCCATTGTATTACTGATGGGTGTTTGGTTGGGGGATTCTATTATTAATAGAATCGCTATGCATGCTCTTGTATATATCCTTTAGTATATGCATGTAAGCATTTCTACTGAGTAGAGGTCTAGGAATGGAATTGCTAAGTGATAAGATATACATACATTCAGCTTGGCAGATACTGCCAAACACCTTCCTAAAATGATTGCACCAATGTATATTCAGAAGTATATGAGAGTTCCAGTTGCTCCACATCCTCTTCAGCACTTGGTATTTTTTTGTCAGTCTTTGTTTTTATTCTAACCATTCTGGTAGGTAAGCAGTAGTATCTCATCATGGTTTTAATATATATTTTCCTTAACTATCAGTAAGGTTGAGCACTTTTTAATAAGTTTATTGAACATTTGAATATCCTCTTTTATGAAGACTGTTAAGTGTTCTGTCTATTTTAAAGCTTCAGTAGATTAAGACAATGTATTATTGGCATTAGGATAGACAAATAGACCAATGGAAAAGGATATAAATTCCACACATATATGATCACTTGATTTGTGATAATGTTAAAAGTGAGGAACAGTGGGAAGAAAATGCCTTTACAGTAAATCATGCTGGGCCAAAAGGATATTCATATGGGAAAAAATACATTGCAATCCCTATCTCACTCCATAACAATGCAAAAAGTAAAACAATAAAAAGTTTTTAAGAAAACAAAGAATAATATCTTAATGACCATGAGGAGGAAAATGATTTCATAAACAAAATACAAAAAAGCACTAAATATAAAGTAAAACAAGTTATAAATTATAGTACTTTAAATTTCTGTTTGTCAAAGGGCACCAACCATTAAGAGAGTGAAAAGGAAAATCATAAAAGATATTTACAATTCATACATTTAACAAAAGACTCATATCCAGAACAGATTCTTTCAATTCCTGCATATTATTCCATAGTATTGTATATCATAGTTTATGTCTAACCCCTAGTGATGACCATTTACTATTTCTCTTTACTATCTAAAGAAATGTGGTAATGAATACACACTTGTACATCTTTGAGTGTTTCCTAATAAATTACCCAGAAGTGCATTCATGGGATAAAACAGAGAGTTTCAAACCACAAAGACCATGGGGAAAGATTTTTTTTTCCTTCAGATGGGTTTTCTCCCATCTTGCAAATCTCATTCTGAAACTAATTGTCTGCACTTTCTTTGCCTGAGCCTTACCAATTTTCCTTTTTGTGAACACCCTAGCATAGCTTAACCAGAGTACACTGGTTTACAGAGAAGCCTTAAGAATTCTGATTAGGAGGAATTAAAGGACATAAGAAAATGTTTAGACAAGAAAACTCTCTAATATTCTCTCAAAGATTTTCTTCTTGGCTTCTCAGCTTTCTTTCTTTCTTTTTTTTTTTAAGATTTTATTTATTTATTTGAGAGAGAGAGAGAGAGCGCACGCGCACAAGCAGAGGGGAAGGGCTGAGGGAGAGGGGGGAGGGGTAGAGGGAGAGGAAAAAGCAGGCTCCCCACTGAGCACAGAGCCCTACATGGGACTCGATTCCAGGACCCCAGGATCATGACCTGAGCCAAAGGCAGACACTTAACCGACTGAGCCACCCAGGTGCCCAGCTTCTCAGTTTTCTAAAAGAAATTATATTTATGTCACAGTTACTGATTTGAGCAGTATGTCTTGCATGTGGATGGTAGGCAAGCATCCTGAGGTCTTTTAAAATAAGAAATTTATCAAGTACCACCTTCAATTAATTGATTAATTTTTTGGTTACTAAAGAAAGATCAGACATCTCTCATTTTCAACATTATTTATTGAAAGTATTTTTCAAATATATATTAGTCTACTTTCTTGCTTTGGTAAATCCAATATCTTGAATAAAGCTGATTATTTCTTTATAGGTATAAAATCTTAGGATCCTTAGGACCGTAATTTGAACACAAATCTTATCAAATACGGCATTGATGAAAGAAAGTGCCCCTGGAACATTATGCCTTATAGTAGACCATAAATTTTTTAAAGGCAAGGACTACATTCAAATTCTGATTCTATTAGGTATAAGGTTTGTGATCTTGAGGGAGAGTGTCTGATTCTCAGTGCTCCCATCTGCAAGCACTCGGGTTGTTGGAAGAATGCAAGTTCCTAGTATACAGTGCATGGCACATAGCAGAACTCAGTGAATGTTCCTTTCCTTTCTCTGAAACAATTTTTTTCTGGAATCAAATGTAAATGAGTGTAGGAGATAGGAACAAATTTTTCTGATACTAAGGGGTAAAAGGAAAAAATTAAAAGCCTAATATGATTTTTTTGCCTTGTGAATTGCATCTCTCACCTGAAAGTGTGGTGACACAGAGAATTCTAGCATACCGAGATTTCTAATTATTTGCTTCCCATTAGTGATTGGGCAAACCTTCAGGCAAGCAACTTGGCAACATGTATCCCACTTCCTTTGCCCCAGCAATCCCTCTCTACTAATTCATCCTAAGGAAATAATGGAGCATGGGCAAAGAATGAGTGAACAAGCATATTCAGTGGAAGATTGTTTATAATATTAAAACATCAGAAACTCATCAATATGGGATTGGATCAGGCATAGAACAAAATATTATGAAATCTTTAGGAATTACAATGTAGCTTCATAGTTATATATTTATAAGATGCCCACAAAATATTGTTAAATGGATAAAGCAATTACAAAATATTATATATTAAATATTTTATTCCACTTCTGTCAAAAATGTATGTAACTGTATGTATGTATGCATAGAAAAGTCTTGAAAAATACACACCAATATGTTCATATGTTTTTCTCCAAGTGTTAGAATTATGGATGACTTTCTTTTGAATACCTTTGTGTTTTATCTGAATTCTTTTACAGTAAACATGTATTATTTCTATAATCAAAAGATAGTAGAGCTATTTTTATTTTGAAATTTTCAAAAAAACTGCAAAAAAAAAATGCCAACTGATAATCCTGTATTAAGAAATCCTGAAAAAACCAACTCTCTATGGACCTTCATCCATCCTCATTTAAAAAGGAGAAGTCTCATTACTGCTGCATATATCAGAGTTTCTCAACGTCAGTACTGTGAACATTGGGACTGGAAAACTCATTGTTGGGAAAGAGTGTCCTGTGTCTTCAAAGACAGTTAACAGCATCCCTGGCCTCTACCCACGAAATACTAGTAACACACCATTCCCTTCCCCCTGAGTTATGACATCCAAAAATGTCCCCAGACATTGCCAGATGTCCTCTGAGGGCTAAACTGCCCTGGTTGAGAAGACTGCTCTAAGAAAACCCCACATTTGCCACTTAGTAGCTGAGAGATTCAATCTTTCTGGGCTTCTGCCTCCTCATCAACAGAATGTCTGCATTAACTTTAAGGTATCTTTGGTTCTGAAATCTAGAGTTTTATGGGCTTGCAGAAAATCAATTGGTCCAAAGGGAAAGTGATTGGTCCAGAGTCATGCAGAAAACTAAAAGTACAGACAGAAATGTAGCTCGGTCTCCTGATTACAATCATACACTCATCCTTCATTTGTGTGACAAATATTTATTGAGTGCCTACTATATTCCAGGCACTGTTACAGGCACTAGGAAAGAGTAATAAAGGAGAAAATGAGATCCGTGCTTTCATGGAACGTACCTTCTGATGAGAAAAATAAAGCATAATCATAAATTAATAAATGGCAGTATTTTCATAGTGATGAATGACATAAAGTAGGTTATGTGGTAATGGTAGCCACAGGAAAGGTGTTGGGGACATTAGGTAGGAAGGCCCGGGAAGATCCCCGGAGTTGATACTTGAACTAAGACCTGAATGATAATAAGGAGAGAGCCAAGCAAAAATCAGTGGGAAGAATGTCCTCAGCAGAAGGAAGTGCAAAAGTAGTGAGATGAAGAAGAGCGTGGAACTGTATTCATGATACAATAATAGCAGTATGAACCCAATAAAAGAGCACAAAGGAAAGAGTGTCAACTTTTACTCTTAACAAGAGTAAAGGTAAGGTAAGGAAAAGGTAAGTGGAAAAGTAATCTCTAATTTCTCCATAATAGAGTGAACTATGCTAAAATTTAAATCCAGGAAAAGCCCTCATATTATGACCTTCTTCAATAATGCAATTGAAAAATTTGTGTTTGGGGAAATTCTGGAAACAAATGCCCCAAAACTCATCAATGCCTCTCTATCACCATTTAGTACTAGGAGGGGGGTGCCAAGAAGATGTCACTGAATTGCTAAAGCAATAAATTGAGGGGATAATCTTTTTCATGGTTGGTATGCTCAGGGGGAATGGGTCCAGCAGATAAAATGATAACTAGATTTAGTTGACAATTTGCTTTGAGTAAAATGTCGAGCTTGTAAATAATTTAAAAATAGCCTGTCATTCAATCTGCAGCATGTCCTTTAAGAAATTTTAATCGATGCAAAACACATTTCTCAAACACAAGCTTCTAACCCCTGTGAAACCAGCTATCGGTCTAAACAAAAAGCTGAGACATGGTCAGAACAGTGTGTGTGATGCTTATGAAGGAGAGTGAATTAAGCTGCAGCCCCGGAATCCAGTATTATGACAATATCCTGCAACTTAGGAATTAGCTCTTGCGACAAAATGTAATGTGGAAACACACCCCTTGCTCAGCTTTTTGCTCAAGGGCACCGAGAAGCTGAGGTTTCAATCCATTCCTCAGAAACAATCAACATGCACATAAACTCTGTGCATTCTGGCTGCAAATGGATTGGTATTTGTTATATTTGCCAAAAGCACAGCATTACAGAGAAAGAACGGGAGGGAAAGGTGGAGGGAAGGAAGACAGAGCAACCATCTGAAATTAGGGGGTAGTGTCCCCTTGAGAAGAAGAACTCAAGGACAAAGAGGCACAGGACAGGATTTGGGGATGGGGGATCTCTCCTGACTCCCGCACTGTCACTAAGCTAAGCTAAACCCCTTTCTACCCTGCCCTGCATGTTGCAAGGGAGAGAACTAGCCATTGTTCCAAATGTGGGAGGAGCGGGTAGCCACCTTTTCCAGGCCAGCTGCTTTCCCTCTGGACAGCAGGAAGCCAAGGCACTGGCTTTTCTTTGTACTTCTCCTGCGCTGCCCAAGCCTGCACTGCTGGGTCACACAGCCTGGTGGCCTTCTCTGACTCAGCTGTTCTTTTTCCATAGAACTTTTTATCAAAGGAAACCAATCACTGTCCAGCCCACAGTGCAGGGAGATGCAGCAGCAAAACCCTAAGGACAATAGAAAGCTCTGTTCCTTTAGGTTGAAACTCCTGGAGAAGGTTTTTCATTTTTTCCCTGCTTAGATCCCCAGGGTTTTTTTTCTTTTCTTCTTTCTTTTTCTTTTTTTTTTTTCCCAACACTGACATAGATTATGAAGGCATCATCTTAAAATGCAAGCGTGGCAGCACCAGTTTGGGAAATAGACCAGCACCATTGGAGAATAAGGACACTCTCTAAGTGTTGAACTAAAGTTGGCTACATGTTTGTTTTTAATTAATTTGTTATCATTGATCATCGCAACATATATGTATTGATTTTATCCCTTCAGTCTTGGATGCTAAATAATCTGCAAAACTGCTAATCCTGGATAGATTTAAAGATAATAGATAATGGCGCATTATTCATAAATGCTGTACAGCAAGATATACATTATACAATTGTTAATCCCTAGCAATATCATTTTCATATTCATCTGTTATTATTTCATGTAAACCAGATTGTCAAAAATTTTTGAAAGGTGATTTTTTTAAAAAAGATTTTATTTATTTATTTATTTGAGAGAGAGAGTGCACACGCCAGCAGGGGGAGGGGGAGGGACAAGCAGACTCCATGCTGAGTGTGGCGCTCAATGCGGGGCTCAGTCTTATGACCCTGAGATCATGACCTGAGCTGAAACCAAGAGTTGGCCACTTCATTGACTGAACCACCCAGGTGTCCCTGAAATGTTGATTTTTAAAATCTGCTCTTATAACAAAACATCACTTCCTCCTTTCAATCTAATACAACCATGGAGACTGCATGAGGACATTGCTTCCTTCCCTCCACCTCCGGCCCAGTTTATACACATGGCCACGCTCCCAAAGACATGCATACATGCTGCTTGGCTGTGTTATTGACTGTTGAGTGGTTTCCAACCTGTCTTTGTCCCAAGGTCAACCAGAAACAAGCTTCACTTTTGTCTTCATGTAGGAAGGTTTCTTCATTGGTAAGCCTATTTAAACTCCTTTGCAGATATTGAACCAAATCTGCTCAGCTGCAGCCTCCTGGGGCCTTTCACTCAGGGCTAAATATAAATAAATACTCATGTAGGACAGCTTTTGATGAAACATTAAAGATGGCTCTAGTGTATGGCTTCTAGATTCTCTATTTTGTCTATGAAAAATCCATGGTGGTAGAGAGAACCCTAGCCACGGGAAGGGAAGATTTGTAAATTGCTGCCTATGGACTCCCTGGGACTTAATGGCACAGGGCAAAGAGGCAGCTGATCTTGGCAAAGGGAGCAAGATAAATAAAATTAGCCACTAAATCAGCTTCCCTTAAAATACCAGCTGTCAACTTCTTCCAACATTTATGAATTTGGGGGCATGTTACTCTCACATTGTGTCTCACCCAGGATCAAGTAGCATTGCTCCTTTCAATTGGGAAAGGGTCCCCCTGTTCCCCACACAGGAAAGGCCCAAGCAAAGGTTTGCTTTCTTTCTTTCACCCGCTTCCCCTTGTCAAATGTACAAGAAAGAACCCAATCCAGGCCAACCAATATTTATGCTATAATGACTGTAATTGTTGCTGTTTATTTTTAAACTATGCTCCCAGCCATCCATCTATGCTCCCAAAGAATGGGGCTGCTGGTTTCTACAGGAGATTATGCACATGCCTCTTGGAAACTACCATCTGCTCACAAAAGTGAATCTGTTAATAGAGATGGAGGATGGGTCTGGATGAGCAGAAATAAGACAAAGATGGGAATCATGCAAACTTGGTGGGGTGTGGGGGGTGCCTTATCCCTGTCCCGTGACTCCCCAGTGGGACCAGTCCTCTGCAGCTTCAGGAGAGAGGCTGCTGCTGCTTGAGCAGGGTGCCAGAACTTGGAGTCACAGGCAAAAACAGGAGGCAGGCAAAACAACGTAAAAAGCTAACCTTGGCCAGAAAGTGCACTAATCGCTTGATAAGTGTTATCTCACTCAACGGTCAGAACAACCCTCAAGGTGGATGATATCGTGGCTCTGTTTTTAAAAACAAGCGAACTGATTGGTTTAGCAGTTGGCCCGTGCTCCTGTCCTGGGAGAAGCCCCACATAGCCTTGTAAGTGGTGCAAGGCACCCTCCTCTCGACGGACGTGAGGGAGAACAGCAAACCACAGTCACATCTCAGCAGCAATCGTTCCTACCCAAGCTGAAAACATGAACTTCCAGCTGCATCTAGATCCCTCCAACCTTGTTGAGAACCCAAGCCAGGCCTCTAAACAGAGCTGGGTAAGTCCTCTAGGGAGAATCAGCTGGAATCATATGGGAATCACATGGAGCACATGGGAACCTTAGGGAGAAAACATTGACAAGTCCTACAAAGTCTTTCTCCTTGCACCCACATACACCTTTTTTTCTGAAGCCACAGGAGAGAACCTGAATGGGATCAAACACAGACTAGCTATTTCACTCTTAATTTGCACCTAACTACATCCTTTGGCTGAAGGCCAGGTGAAATTCCTATTATATTTTATAGAAGCAAAACTGTGAAGCCTTTCTCTTATTTTGTTATTGCTTCTAAAAAAGAAAAAGAAACCTTACAAAGCTGAATGCATAGTAGGCACATAAAGACCATGTGTTGGCTCATTAAAATAGTAATTTTTTTGTTATTGTTTATTTAAAAATACATGAAGCTTTTCCACAGTGCCTGGATAAGAACCGTGTATAATCCATAGAAAACACAATCTTTACCATTCCAAAAACAGGCAAAATATCAGAATACAAATAGGCTAAGTCGACACTCCACAAACTGAATGAAGGACCTGAGGTGAGCGAGCCAGAAGAGTTGGCACAATTCAGGCTGGGAAAAAAAATCTAGTTTTCACTCAAGTATAATAAAAATTATAATGATTTATTCTTATAAAGAGCTTTCCAGTGACATTATTTTGTTTGAGCTTCACAAGGCAATGAAGGGAGGAGTGGTTATCCCCATTTCCAGACTCAAACCCACTAAGTGACTTGTCCAAGGTCATGGTCAGTGGTGGAGGGAACTCAGGCTGCCCATGGCCAATTACTTGACTAACCCAAGAAAAGGGAAGTAGATCGGGATTTTTCCACTAGATTTTCTGCATAAGAGCTGGTCATTGACCCAAATGAAAACACGCACTCATAAATGGCCCTTTCCTTTGATTCCACGGGGGTCCAGGTGGAAGGAAGTTACCTACACATATGCCTGCATTCCTCCAGCCACCTTTTCAGTTTCTTGCAGGAGGTGGGGATGGATGGGCGAGGACAACCCTTGAGAAGGCAAATGGGGACAGCAGTGACAAAGCAGAGTGGTTTCCCTCCCAAGTGGAGGGGTCTGGCTCTCCCCTCAAGTTGCTCCTGCCCTCACTAAATTACCATGCGAGGCACGTGGTGACAACACAGAAGGGTTTTCCATAAATTTGAGTTTAAGGGGGATAATACTCGATGTTAAATCGTTAAATTAAATCATTCTTTATAAGACATTTTTACAATTTCAAGCCATTTTCCCAACTAGAGCTGCATAGTAAATTAATTACTACATTAGTAGTTCATTGGTGACTCTTGTAAACACGCTTTTACTCAAAACAAATACACACGACTATTCTCCAAATGTTTGTTCACATATTTTGAATCCATTAAAGTGCTTATAATTTTAGGGGGAAACGTATTCTTGGTAATTTCACTGCTTGCCTCATTTTGTCCTGGGAAGAATTATGTTCATCTTCCAGTTGGCGTATAGGATAATTTATCACAGCTACTTATGTGATACTGGCTAACGTAATTGAGGACCTTTTAGGAGTTAAGCAGGGTCAGAAAAGAGTGGTTATTAATCTAGTTTAAAATTTTAATATTTTTATTTTTACATATACTGAGAAGACAGATGAAATATTTTTTTCATTCCTAATGGCTGACAATATGAAAGGTAAAATCTCATGTTAGATAAACGTACAAGTCATATATATTATATCTAGTTCTGCTCTTTCCAAAAAATGCTTCCCTTCACTTTTGCAAGCAAATGCTTAATCTTATAAAATAAGCAATACGTAATAAAGAGAATATACTTTAGCAAGATGACCCCCAACTAAGATGGGTAAAAAGCATAGTTTAGGTCAAAATGTTTCCTATACCACCCATCTGAAAGTATGCTGTGCTCAAATTCTGTATGAGTAACTTGGATTGGTTTTATATGCAATTCAACCTTTTTCTAAGTACACATACTTAATGCACAGCTGAAAATCACAAAGCATCAAAATATCCACGTATAAGGAGCAGATTTTTTGTAATAAGCATATTTATATGTCTTATATCCGCAGAAACCATTTTCTCCAAACCCAAACTTAGCATAACTAATTTGATGAGCTCAAGCATAGACAGTGGGTATATCTGAAAGCAGAATATTTGCTATCGGGTATAAGCCCTGCAACCAATGCTCTCTGGCTGCTATATTTCTACAAAGAATGAGGTCACACATCGTGCACACACATTTACGGGACAGCTGTGTACACCCTGTGTACACAGAGACACACTAAAAGAGAGCTAAAATCCTAAGCTAAAACCACCCAAATGCCCATGAACAGTGAACTAGGTAAATAAATTGTGCTGTATTCAGACAATGGAATACTAAGCAGAAATTACAGTATGTGAACTATTACTAACTTCACAACATGAATGAATGTCACACCCATAATGTTGGCAAAAGAAGCCACACTTGTGAGGAACAGTATATTATTTCATTTCTGTAAGATTTTAAAAGAAACAAAAATAATCTATGGTGTTGGAGGTCAGGATAGCAGTAACCCTTGGGGGGAAAGAGGCGGGGGGGGGGGGAGGAATGAGGGGTCTTCTGGAGAACCTGATATCTTCTTTTTCTTCATCTATATGCCGTTTATACAGTCTGGTCTCACTTTGTGAAAATTCATCCAGCTATACACTTAGAATTTCTGCACTTTTCTGTATGTAAGTTATACTTCAATAAAAATCATACTTAAAAAAATAATAATAAAACTACAGCTAAGATAGCTCTCTCCCAAACACAGCTGACCCAAAGTGTTGCATAGGGTTTAAGTAGGGGAGCAGGAAAGCAGAGCCCTCTGTATTTTTCGGAGACTCAAGGAAATGGGCACTCACAATCGGAGAAGAGCCCTCATCTTCTCATGCTGTGTGGCGAACAAAAGATTGTCACTCAAAGAAGGGGGAAGCCCATGGTTTCTCTGAGCCAAATGTCCTCTAGTGTGTGCTTATTCAGCTTAGCCATAACCCAGGCACACAGAGCCAGGGATCCCGCAGAGGAGATGTCCATGGTTCTAGTTAGATGAACTGTTTGCCAAAGTGTACACAGCCTCACTCCCTAGAAAAGACTATGCTGGCTTTTGGCAAAACAACCTGGTTGGGGAAAAAAAACACATTCTGCAACTACCTCTGAGCATGACTCAGATTTGAAAGGATGTTGTAAAAGCCAATTCTCGTTCTGCTGCCAGAATTAAGAAGTGGAGCATTTTCACTTGGCCTGAACTTTCTTCAAGACATGCACCAAAGCTGATGCATCCTGGTCTGATTCCACTTGGGGACCATGGAGCTCTGCCATCTTCACCCAGACCGTTGCTCTGCCTGGAACCCAGAATCTCCTTGGTGAGCAAGACAGGGAAGTTCACAAATGGGGAAACCAGGCCCAATGCTGAAATTGGGATGGGACGGGGGAACACTGATATAAACATGGACAACCAGAAGAGGCAATAGATAAATACACTGTCACCTGACAGGAATAGGCAGGAAAACTGAATATCATTCCCAATTCTGGCTCTGCTGTCTCTTTATATCCTATATACATTATTGTATTCTCCTGAGAAATGGGTATGTAATGCTTTCTCCAAGTGGAGGCAAGAAATGCTGATGGTTGTGAGGAAAGACAAGACTCTGGTGTGTATCTGTGCTGTGCTGATGAGAAACATCTTTATCAAACCTGACATTACCATGACTGTGACTCTCTGGTTTCTGGCAAGAACACACTAGATCTGTAATCTTTGGTTCTTCTTCTAACCCTATCACTTACTTGCAATGTCATCTTCACTGCTAATTTAACCTCTCTGGGCTGCAAATACTATGCCAACTGAAATTGCCCTTATCATTCTTCAAATATTCAGAGGAGCAGGATAAAGGATGATTGTACATTGCTTTGACCATTCACAAATTTAAGTGATCTGTGAACGTGAAACCAGCCTTGCTTGCTGTGCACCCCCTTCCCATCTCCTTGTATAAGCCCGCCCAGCTCCAACAGGAGGATTGAGTCCTGCCTTCCATAAGAGGTGGGGTGGGGCATACAAATCTCCTGAGGTAAGGAAAAGTTGGGTCATTCTCAGTATCCTTTCATTTTGAATTAGTGACCTCTAGCTGCTACCCAGACTCTTGCCAGAGTTTTGACCCTCTGGTATTTTCCCTTGCCTTGACTTAAAGTGACTTTACAAATTCCCAGTTAGATAAATCCAAGCTTTGAGGAAGTAATAATTGCTGCATCATGATAAAAAAACAATTTTAATACTTATTTTTGTAATGTTTTTGTAGGAGCAGAAGGATAGTTGTGACCATTAACAATTTAGGAAGAGGAACATATTTCACAATTAAAGTGTTGGAAGTTAGAGCTCAAAGAAGGTCAATGAGAAATAAACTGAAAGCATTGCTGAGACTGTAATTCAAGCAAAGGGGAAGGTATCATTCAATTTCACCCCAAAAGGGTGATTTTACATCCACGTCTTAGGGAACACATGTATGGTTAAAGTGAGCTACCCCTGTAGATTACGCTCCCCCAGCAGTACCAGTAATGCCAATGCAGTATTGCGAAAACAAATGCTTCTCTTAGTCAAGCATGTAATCACATATTTCCAGATGAGAGGCACAAAAAGTGATTAAAGGTTTGGGAAATTGGACCCACACAGAAAGACTAATGGAATTGGCTTCATATATCCTCAAGAAGAGGAAAAGATTGGTAGGAGAGGGGGCCTCTCAACCCTATATGTGAAGGACTATATGCAGCCAGGGGTTCCATGAAATAACTGGAAATAAAAACAAGATCGTTAAAGAACAACCGGATATACCTTACTTACATTTTGACAAAAATTTTAAATCTTTGAGTTTTTAAGCTACAGGGATACTCAGAACAATCTCTAACAAATACCAAAAGAAGTCTTGGGTCTACCTGGAAACTTCGGAGCAAAATTATACCTGTCTTCCTTTCTGGATTCATTTGGTTAGCAGCAGAGAGAAGACCAGAAGGACTTCGAGGAGTACCACTAAAAATTGTAGTTTTAGGACCCTGACTACATTAAGCTCAACAAGATGGCAGCAGTCTGATCAGAAAATAAGAGTGACCCTCCACACAGCTTCCTCAATGACCATCCAAATGTCATCACAGGTCTACATCATGTTCTCAAACAACAGGGCTGCCCTGAACCAATCAGCTCCATAAAATAAGTTCTTTAGCTTGACTTTCCTATTTCTGTAAATGATGTCACCTTTTTTTCAGTGATCCTGGCATGACACTTCAGAGTCATTTTAGACTCATCTGTTTCCCGTGCTCCTCACTGGCAGTCTGTCAACAATGCCTGTTGAGTCTTCCTTCTGTTTTTTCCATCTCATAGCCCTCCCTTCGTTTCCATCTCCAGGGCCAACATCCTAGTTCAGGTGATCATTAGACATATCAGTTAAAAAAAGTAATTTGACTCTGCAATTCCTGTCTCCTAAATTCCAAACTCTTTCTCAGTATTTCTCAAAGGGCGGTCCAAAGATCACTCCCAAGAAAATCACCAAGTGAGCTTATTAAAAATGCGGAATTGCCAGACCCCAGACTTGTATCTTAAAATATCTGGTGTTGGCTTTCTGGGATCTGAATTTTTAATAAGCTTCCCCCATGTGATACTTGTATACCCTAAAGTTTTAGAGACCCTCCTCTATCAATTCAACCCACCTGCAGTGTATTCATTTGTCCAAAAACATGAGCCACAAACAGTTTTTCTTTTCATTGAGCCATTCCATACTTTAAAAAGTCTTAAGGGTGTCCATCAATAGTAGAAAGTATAAATAAAATGTGATGTATTCATACAATGGGTTACTATACATTAAAAAAAGGAACCAACTACTGCTACACAAAACAATGTGGATAAATCTCACAGGCAATAATGAGCAAAAGGAACTAGACATAAAAGTATATACAGTATGATTCCATTTATATGAAATTTAAGAACAAACTACAGTGGTAGACATAATAGTGGCTTAGGCAGAAGCACAAAGGCACCTTCTGGAGTGCCGGAATTGTTCTATAGTTTAATCTTGGAGGTATTTACATGGATGTGTATGTGTGCATATGTGTGTTAAGAAACATTTATTGAGATTTGTGCACTTTTATATATGTAGATTATTCCTCATTAAATATAATAAAAATAAATAAGTACAGTTACAGTCTTCTGAAAGAGAAGAAAGAGAGAAAGGAAGGAAGGAAAGAAGGAAGGAAGGAAAGAAAGAAGGAAGGAAGGAAGGGAGGGAGGGAGGGAGGGAGGAAGGAAGGAAGGAAGGAAGGGGAAGGAGGGGAGAGGAAAAAAAAAGAAAAATCTTCAATCATCATTGCCCGCAGGATAAAGTTAAAATTTCTTAGCATATCTTGTAAGACCTTCCACAATATATTCATAGCCTAATTTTTCAAACTAAAGTCCCACCACTTTCCTCACATAAAAACTCCTTTCTAGGGGTGCTTTGGTGGCTCAGTCTGTTAAGCATCTGACACTTGATCTTGGCTCAGGTCTCAATCTCATGGTCATGAATTCAAGCCCTGCATTGGAAGCCTACCAAAAAAAAAAAAGAACAACAACAACAAAAAAACTCCTCGCTAATCAGACTGACCTACTTGTGCTTGATTTTATTGACTAAAACTCATGGTTTCTTACCTTCCTCTTCGCCTTCTCTTTCATCTTCTTTTGCAATCACACCTCACCCACCTAGAATGTTATTTTTTTCCATCCAAATTTTAACCACATGTGAAAGTCCCATCCTATTTCCTCATGACTCCTTTTCCTGATCACTTGTTGTGGGTTGAATTGTGTTCTCCAAAAATATATGTTGTAGTCCTAACCCTTGGTACCTGTGAGTGAACTTATTTGGAAATAGGGTCTTTGCAGATGTAATTAGTAAAGATGAAATGATACTAATAGGGTGGGCACTAAATCCAATGCCTGGTGTTCTTATAAGAAGGTCATGTGAAGACATAGAGACACACAGGGAGAAGAATGCCATGTAAAGATGGACACAGAGATGCATTCATCAGAAGCCAGGAAAGAAGCAAGCAAAATTTCTCCCCTAGAGTTTTCAGAGTGAACACTACAACACCTTGACTTTGGACATCTAGTCTCCAGAACTATGAGAGAATAAACTTCAGTTGTTTTAAATCACCCAGTTTGTAGTAATTTGTTATGGCAGCCCTAAAACACAATTCCTCCACTCCTATCCATGGTCACCCTCTTTTACTTCTCAACTTCTATAGCTCCTAAATTCTAAGCAAATCATTTGACCCCTGTAGTAGCCAGGCTCCCCATAGTGCTGCCCACCTCATGGTATTAATACCCTTGTGTATGTGTAGCCCCCTCCCATATTGAGAGGGCTAATCTGTGTTACCAATAGCATATGATGGAAATGATATGTGGTTTCTCAGGCTGGTTGTAAAAGACTGCAGCATCTGCCTTGCTCTCTTGGACCATTCACTCTTGGAGAAGCCAGGTGCCATGTCATTAGAACATTCAGGAAACCCTATGGAGAAGTACACATGGTAACAATCATCACCAACTCCCCATTTATGAGAGTGAGCCAACTTGGAACCATATCCTCCAACCCTACTCAAACCTTCAGATGACTGTAGCCCTGGCTGAGATCTTGACTGTAACCTTGTAAGAGTCCTTGAACCAGAACCACCTACCTAATCTACTTCTAGATTCCAAAGCCACAAAAACTATATGAGATCATAAATATCTATTATTTTACACACTAGGTGATGGAGCAATTTTTTCAGCAGTACTGGATAAATAATACAACTCTTATTATCATATACTAGCTCATATTTCTTAACTCTTCTTGGGAAAATCTTTACTTCTCAACTAGGTTGCAAACTTTTTGAGGGCAGGTATCATTTCTTATTTCTTTGCATCCTCAACCATGCCCAATGATTTTATCTCAATACCGTGTACCCTGATAGATAAGCTTTCAGAATATTGCACTGAGCCAACAAGCATATCTCTCATTTAAAGATCAAGTTTATGGAAACTTCCATCACAAGCAAATCCCTTGAGAAAAGCTGCACTTGAAGCCATTTTGAAGCCATGCTTTTTTGTCTCCCACCCATTTCCCTGCTTCTCTGTTGTTGCTTGTTGGCTTCTGAAATGTAGGTCACCTCCAGTGGCATGACCTAATTAGGAGATGTAATTTAAAAGAAAGAAAGAAATCCTTTGAGATGGTGTATTTGAAACAAAGAAAAGTGGTTCTTTCATTTTATGTTTTTGGCAATAGCTTCCTTACTGAAGTTATCCCCTTGCCACCCCCAGGCTACACAATTTGTAAGGCACAAAAAAGAAAGGTAGAAATGAGTTCAGGAGCAGCTGGAAATGATGAATTTATGATGATCACAGAAGGAGTAAGAGTAAGCTTTACTTCACTAAAGTGGCTCTGTGGGGCTGTTTCTTGGCAGTGCAGTGATAAGACTTGGGAGGGAGAAGTATTGGTGAGGCTGATACAAAGCACCGCACACTCTCGCATGGGAGGACACCTTATAGCTCTTCTAATCCAACTGCTCAGAAAAGGCTCTGACACTTGTTGTTGTGTTTGTAACCCAACAAAATGCCATATACAAAGCATCCAAACAATAGAGGGTTTTTTCTTCATACATTTGGCATTCTTATTTTAGAAAAGAGAGAAAAGGTAAGTAAGCTAAGTAGATTTTAAGATGTCATTATAAAATTAACTTCTGGGGGATGTCACTGGGCCAGATTGGATTCAGTCCATCTCCCTCACCTCTTCCTCTCAAAGGCATGATGCTGGGTTCCTGTAAAATGCTTAAGTGCTTTCTGAATCACCCCAGAAACACTTAACTACACTGATCATAATTGAATACATTATTATTTCTTTGAAAACTGATATTCCATGTTTATCATTAGCTGATTCCATTTATCTAACAAAACTCAAAAGCCTACAATGTGTATGACCTGCATGATGGCTGACATTCATTAAAGTGGAAACTATTAAATTATCCCATTTTACAGAAGTACAGAAGGTTAAGTATCTTACCTAAAGTCAAACAGCAAAGAGTAAAGCCAAAAAGAAAAACCCAGGCAGTCAGACCACAGAAACTGCACTCTTAATTCCTTACATAACTTTAAATTAACTAAAAAACTATATTCTTCATCTACTTGGGATCAAAGGGCATTTGCTGCATAGACAGCATGTCTGTTTCTCTCTGCAAGCACCTTCCTGATTGCAGGGAAGAACCCCAGTCATATTTAGCCTTCTTTCCATCCCAACACAACCATGGGAAATGTCACACTGATATTCATGGCTTATGCACAAGTTACTTTCTCTGTTGCTGAACAGGTCATTCTGATATGCTCTCCTACTGATAATCACTCCCTAGAGTTAAGGAGTTCCACTTTAGGCATGACAGTATGAAGAGTTCTGCAGACCCACTCCTCAGGCAAAACTGGTTAAAACTATTTTTTAAAACATGTTTTAAAGTTTGTGGAAATGTTTCTACTGGTATATAGCAAAGGAAGAAAAATTCACTCACAAAAATCTACTAAAACCCAATAAGAGCTATAAGAAGTAGTAGTATTTGTTATGCACAAACAATGAATCATGGAACACTACATCAAAAAAAAAAGAAGTAGTAGTAGTATTTGAACCAAGACCCACACCCTTCCTCCCATCTCCTGGCTCAGTGAGGTAGACTCCATTCCAGACTGCTATGACCAAGAACACAGGACTCCTCCTCCTTCCAGCTACCAGTCAGAGACTGTTTCCCTGGGACAGGCAGGACAGTGGCATTTCTCACCTTCCCCCAGCCACCATTGATAAAGCTAAGTACCATGTGAATGTTGCCAAGAGTTGTGAGTACCCTTCTTCTACCTAGCCCCAACTCATAGCACAGAGGCTCTACCTTGGTCACAGTGCTGCTGAGAATACTGTGTCCCCAATTATGTTTGCTGGGCTCAGTTCCATGTCAAGAGAGGCAAGCTGAGGAGACCTGGAGCTGCTACTCTTCCCAGCCACCAACCATTCAGCTCCTAAAGCAGGGGTATCCCTCAGAAAGGAGCACACCATTGTCCCTGCCTCCAGCACCAGATCTGTGGCTCACAGATTTTCCCTGGGGGAAGTAGTAGACCATAGAACAGAGAGCTCCAAATCCCTCCCCAAAGAAACAGACATTTGAAATAGGGTATGGAGAAATTCAAGCCTAAGGCTGCTCTCAAAATAGTGGAAGTTATGGCAAAAGGCAGTGGAAGAAGATTGATAGAGTCATTGGAGATACAGAGTAAACTGCAGGACAGCTAGTTTACTGTAGAGAAACGGGTGAAAGAGACATCTTACCCTCCTGGGGTAAGAACAAATTGCAAACACCTGACCTCAGAATTTTCCCTTCAAAGGAGCCTGAATTTGATTGGATTAGTCTGTGAAGCGATTTATGCCTCAGGGCATTGTTGAAAACAACAGAGCAATCAGCCAGCAATTAATTGAATTTAATAGCTAAGTGTAGTCAGGAAAAGAGAGTCAAGGAGAGCCCAGCCAAAACCACAGTCATCCCAGGATGACAGTGAGCACTGCACCCCTGAAGAGCAGCATCAGAGACTTGACACTGTGCGAGGGGTCAGATGATGAGGGGAAATAGATTTCACTAAAACAATGTGGCCAATCACTAAACAAGTAAACAAGCAAATAAACATAACAATGCCTGGAGAGACTAGCACTTAGAATTGCTACACTACATTATCTAAAATGCCCGGTTTCTAAAAAAAAATTATGATATATGCAAAGAAACAATAAAGTATGACCTTTAGTGCTTTATACAAAGCAGGCACAGAAATTGACTGAAAGTAACCAGATGTTGGATATAAAAAGATTT
This sequence comes from Halichoerus grypus, assembly GCF_964656455.1. Classification (NCBI taxonomy): domain Eukaryota; kingdom Metazoa; phylum Chordata; class Mammalia; order Carnivora; family Phocidae; genus Halichoerus; species Halichoerus grypus. The sequence continues at coordinate 165,775,045 of NC_135715.1, forward strand.
CAAAGTAGCCATTCTAAATATGCTCAAAAAACAAGGAAACCCTGGTTAAATAGGTAAAAGATATACTGACTATGTTGCATCAAATAGAGAATATCAATAAAAAAATAGAAATTATTTTTTTAAAAGAATCAAATGAAAATTCTGGAGTTGATAAGCATAATAACTGATATGAATTCACTAGAGGGGCTCAACGGCAGATTTGAACTGGCAGAAGAATGAGCAAACTTAGAGATGGATTGACAGAGTTTATGCAATCTGAAGAAAATTTTTAAAAAGAAGAAAGAAAAATGAGCTGAGCATCAGAGAAATGTGGAACACCATTAACTCCACCACCACATGCATAATGGGAGTCCCAGAAGTGGAATAGAGAAAGGAGCAGAAAAAATATGTAATCTATACACATCCAGAAAGCACAGTGAACTCCTAGGATAAACACAAAGAGATCCACAAATAGTAAAAATGCTGAAAGCTAAAGACAAATCTTGAAATCAGCAAGAGAAAAATGACACATCGACACATCATTCATAAGGAAACGCCAATAAGATGAAGAATTGAGTTCTCAAAAGGGTTCTTGGAGGCCAGAAGACAATGGGCTAACATATTTAGAGTATTCAAATAAAAATCTTTCAAACAAGAATCCTATATCCAGGAGCGCCTGGGAGCCTCAGTCAGTTAAACATCTGCCTTTGGCTGAGGTCATGATCTCAGGGTCCTGGGATCTAGCCCTCATCGCTTCTCCCTCTCCCTCTGTTCCTCCCCTCCTGCTCATGCTCATACACTCTCTCTCTCAAATAAGTAAATAAAATCTTTTTTTAAAAAGGGGGGGGGGTGAAATAAAGACACTACCAGACAAACAAAAGCAAAGATTTTGTTGCTAGCAGACTTGCCTTACAAAAAATACTAAAGGACATTTTTTAGGCTGAAAGCAAATGGCCCAAAACAGTCATTCAAATCCATACTAGAAAATAAAGAGCACTGGTAAAAGTAATTATGTAATTATAAAAGATACCATACATGTGTATTTCTTGTCCTTTCTTCTCTTAACTGATTTTAAACTCAATTGCATAAAACAATATTCATGTAGTATATTGGCAAGCCTGCAACATATAGAAAAGCAATATATTTGCCAATAACAGCACAGAGGAGGTGGGTTCGAGAGCAAAACTATTTGGGGCTAAGGAAAGTTTCAGATGGTAACTCTGATTCACAGGAACAAACGCAAAAAATCAGAAATAAAAAAATAAGGTTAATATAAAAAGGCTATACAAATATACTTGCTCTTTATTCTATTAGCTTCTCTCAAAGAAAATAATAAACTATTTAAGAATAAATGTAACAAAAGTGAAAAACTTATAACCTAAAAGCTATGCAACATTATTATAAGAAATTGAAGATCTAAATAAGTGGGAAATCATCCCACATTCATGAATAGGGAGACTTAATATTGTTAAGATGGCAATATACCCCAAATTGATCTACATTTTCAGTGTAATTTGTATACCAATAGACTCCCATCTGTCTTTCTCATAAAAATTGACAAGCTGATCCTAAGATTCACAGGGAATTGGAAGGGATCAGAATAGTCAAATCTACCTCAAAAAATAAAAAGGTTGGAGGACTCACGCTCTCCAATTTCAAAACTTATTACAAAGCAACAGTAATCAAAAAAGTGTGATACTGGCATATAGATAGACACAGAGATCAGTGGAATAAAATTGAGAGTCCAGGGGCACCTGGGTAACTCAGTCGGTTAAAGTGTCCAACTCTTGATTTCAGCTTGGGTCATGATCTCAGGGTTGTGAGATGGAGCCCCGCCTGGAGCTCCATGCTGGGCATGGAGACTGCTTGGGATTCTCTATCTCCCTCTCCCTCGGCCCCTCCCCCCTTTTCTCTCTCTCTCCCTCCCTACAAAAAATTAATTAATTAAAAACTTAAAAATAAAAAAATAAAGGTGAGAGTCCAGAAATAAACCCCTGTGTTTCTGGCCAACTGACTTTTGAAAGGGTGCCAAGACCATTCAATGGGAAAACAGTAGTCTTTTCAACAAATGGGACAACTGAATAGATACATGCAGAAGGATGCAATAGTATCCTTACCTTATACCATATATGAAAATGAACACAAAATGGATCAAAGTCCTAAATGTAAAAACCAAAATAATAAAATTTTAGAAGAAAATATAGGAGCAAATCTGCATGACTTGGGATTTGGTAATTAATTTTAAGATAGACAACAAAAGCATGAGCAACAAAAGAAACAAATAGATAAATGGGACTTCAAATTTAGAATAGCTGTGCTTCAAAGGACACGATCAAGATGGTGAAAAGACAACCCACAGAATGGAAGAAAATATTTACAAACCGTATATTTGATAGGAACCTGTATCCTGAATATATAAAGAACTCTATAACTCATTAAGAAAAAGACAAATAACCCAATTTTAAAATCAGAGGCAAAGAGTTTGAATAGATATGTCTCCAAAGAGGATGTTCAAATGGTCAATAAAAGATACTCAACACCATTAGTCCTCAGAGAAATACAAAACAAAACCACAAGAAGACACCATTTCACACCCGCTAGGATGGCTACAATCAAAAAGGTGGGTTATAACAAGTGTTAGTGAGGATATGGATAAATTGGAACCCTCATACTCTGCAGTAGGAATTTAAAGCATCACTTTAGAAAACAGTCTGGCACTTTGTCAAATGATTAAATATAAAGTAACCATATGACCCAGCAATTCCACTCCTAGGTATATACCTAAGAGAAATGAAACGTATGTCCACACAAAAATTTGTACATGAACGTTTATAGTACCATGATTCATAATAGCCAAAAGGTGAAAACAACCCAATGTCCATCAACCAATGAATGAATAAATAAAATATGGTATAGCCAAACAATGGCATATTATATGGCCATGAAAAAGCGAAGTACTGATATAGTCTACAACATGGGTGAATCTTGAAACCATTATGCTAAATGAAAGAAGCCAGTCCCGGAAGACCATATACTATATGATTCCATTTATATGAAATGTCCAGAAGAGGCAAATCCATAGTGATAGAAAGTAGATTAGTGGTTGCTTAGGACAAGGGAGAGTGGCAATATGGAAAGGTGATAGCCAAAGGGTTTCTTTTTGAGGTGATGAAAATATTCTAAAACTGACTATGGTGATAGTTGCAAACATCTGTGACTATACTAAAAAATGTATACTTTACTGGGTGAACTCTTTAGTATATAAACTATCTCTCAATAAAGTTACTATTTTTTAATTGAGTAACAGTGTATAAAATATTTGACCAGTACTCCTCAAAACTGCCAACTTCATTAAATACAAGAAAAGTCTGAGAAACTGTCAAAAAAACAGGAGAGAATAAGGAGATATGATGAATAATGTAATGTGGTATCCTGGGTGGGATTCTGGAACAGAAATGACACAATTGGGGGAAAACTGAGCACATCTACACAAAGTATGCAATTTAAGTAATAGCAATGTAAGCTACCAATGCTGGTTCTTTATTTGGAGCAGTGTAGTACTGTAAGATGTCAACAAAAGGTGAAACTGGATGAGGAGTATATAGGAAACTCTCTGTACTATCTTCATAACTTTTTGTAAATCAAAAAATATTTTTAGGGGTGCCTGGGTGGCTCAGTCGTTAAGCATCTGCCTTCGGCTCAGGTCATGGTCCCAGGGTCCTGGAATCGAGCCCCGCATCGGGCTCCCTGCTCCGCGGGAAGCCTGCTTCTCCCTCTCCCACCTCCCCTGCTTGTGCTCCCTCTCTCGCTGTGTCTCTTTCTGTCAAATAAATAAATAAAATCTTTAAAAAATATATTTTTTAATAAAACTTTAAATTTGGGGGGAAAAAGAATCACTACCCTAGATCAGTGTTTCCCAACTTCTCTTAATTAAAGGGATTAGCTTAAAATGACTGAATTTATTATGACGAACCTTTGTGGAGCGGCCAATGAAAAATTATGTTTTTTAGGGGGCGACTACTGATGGAAAAGGTGGGGGGAGGGCATCACACTGTTGGACATCAGAAGGAAGAGAAGAAGTGGAAAAAAAGTGTGGCAGAAATTGGCACCTAATCCTGGTGGCCAAATTTGAGCCTTGCCTACAAACATTTAGGAGGTCAGAGGTCATTCCCCCACCCACCCACCAGATAATCCTTTATAAGTGTTCACTCCTCACAAAACACCAGAGGGGATACAGACAACCATAGACATCTTTTCTCCCAGTATCTCCCACTCGGCTAGTGTCCTGCAAGTCATATGTACTTTGGGAAATGTTTTAGGACAAAGTCTTACAGGAATATCTTACAAACATAGACTCTATTGCCAAAACAAGAAAATTTTCAGAATGTAGGACTCTAATAAAAACAACAAGACAAGAATCTGATCAGAATATAGAAAGGAAATCACTTAAAAGACATTTATTAGACATATCCCAAAGTCAGGAGCTGGGGATAAGACATAAATTCACTCTCTATTGACCATTGAGAACTCACAATCAAGGTGAGTATGTATGAGATGTAAGGAGGTGAGGGAGATGGTGGTCCAGAAGAGAGACTCAAAAAGAAAATTAAAAAACACACAATACAATGCCAAAGGGCTAATAATAGAAATCTAAACCAATCTATTGCCCCTCCTACAGAAACCCAGTCGAAAGAAAGAAATAAAGAGAGAGAGAGAGAGAGATGGAGGGAGAGAGGGAGGGAGGGAGGAAAAAAGAAAAAGAAAACCCATCCAAGGTTGTACAGAACATGAGGAGACACGAAGAACAGAGATCCTGACTAACACTCATTGAGAATTAACTGCGTATCTATCAGAGCCATGCTAAGACCTTGACATGCATTATGTCATCTAATCACATAACTCCTCAGGGAAATACATTTTTAATCCCTGTTTTTCAAATTGTGAAATTATGGTTTTAAAAGGTTAAGCAAGGGGCACCTGGGTGGCTCAGTCAGTTAAGCATCTGCTTTCGGCTCAGGTCATGATCCCAGGGTCCCGGGATCGAGCTCACTCTCTCTCTCTCTCTCTCTGTGTCAAATGAATAAATAAAATCTTTTTTAAAAAATAAAATAAAATAAAAAGTAAAAAGGTTAAGTGACTTGCCCAAGGACACACAGACTGGAAATATTGGAATGCAGTCTTTCCCCAGATTCATGTGCTTAAACTCTACAGAACAGTGCCTGGGCAAAAAAGTCCTCAGCTTACACTGGAGTATCCTTCTACCTCTGGTTGTCAATGCTGAGTTCAGTTTTCAGTGGGAAAAGCACAGGACATCAGTGCTCGGGAGCAAACTAGAAAGCATTTTGTCTGACCCTCTCAGTTTATGGATGAAGAATCCAAAACCCAAGATGTTCAGTGGCTTATTCAAGATCATATGACTTTGCAAGTTTGGTAAACATCCCAAGTCTCATAAACATTTTTAAACTTGGACTCAGCCTACATGGCCCAATCCACTGAGGACACGATTACTTCCTCATTTTAAAATGAAATTTTGCACAGGGAGGAAAGAAAAAAAAAAATAAGATCTAAGTCCTTCGTTCTTAAATCCATCCTCAAAAATAAGGTCAGCTTCAGCTGATGAAGAAAGATGGAAATAGGAGGAAAAGAGAAATGGCAAATGCACAGGTGTTTGCCCCAGTCCAGGGAGACCCTGCTCCTCTGCAAGAGGAAGGAGGAAGGAGCCTCAGCTCCAAGTTAGCACTTCCCACGCCAGATATTGATCTAGGGAGACAGTGACACAGCAGAATGAATAAATGTATACTCAGAGCCATTACTGCCTCAGAATAATGTACGCACCCAACTAGTGTGTATTTTAAGGTGGGCTGGGGGGGTGGGGGTGGGGGTGGGGGGTGGGGGGTTAGTGCATATCATTTCCCAATGATAGTGACAGAAGAGGAAAAAATGTTATGTTGAACAATTGCAAGGAGTCGGAGAAGTGTATTTGTTTGTTAGAGCTGGGAAATCATAACTCCTTTGGGCAGAGGCCTTTTGGCTGCATTATTGGATGGATCTTCTAGTTAGGCACATATATGAATGCTATAGGTTCTGAACATATTATACACAATATGTAGAAACAGGCCCATTTATAGTAATGCGTGGAATTGTCTTGGCTCTATTTCCCGTGCCAGAAGATGTTGTAACCAAAGTAGGAGTAAGCATGGCACCTGAGACACATTCTAAGAGCTGTCATTCAGCTTGGTATCACCCAGACATTTGGGGACAGTAGGGTCTTATTCAACCCATAAATTAAACTTCCAGACCTCAAATCTCTCCATCTTATCCCATTGTCCCCATTCTCAGATCATAGCTGGCTCTCCTACTTGTCACTTTTGCCTGTTGCTAATGTGGTTTCACATAACATAAATCTGAATATATGAATTTTAAGAAATTATATATGAGGTGTGAATATCTTTGCATAGATGGAATCCACTTGAAGAATCCTTTTATAAAGTCACATTTTCTTACATTTACCGATGAGAATTTCATGATAGATTCTCTTTCTTAAACCTCTTTAGTATATCCATTATGTACTCCAATTCAGAAAAATATGACTTTGCAAAAGCATGTATGTTGTGTAAATTGCATGTCGCTCCTTTATTGAGGTGGGGCTATTGGAAGAAGTTGTTGGATTGGATGCTGTTTAGGGGAGACATTATCTGGGGATCTAGATATTGCTAGCAACAGTCCTCAGCTTTATTGGACTGTCCCTCCACCTCTGGTTGTTAGTGCTGAGTTCAGTGTTCAGTGGGAAAAGCACAGGACATAGTGCTGGGAAGCAAACTAGAAAGGATTTTGTCTGACCCTCTCAGTTTATGGATGAAGAATCCAAAACCCAAGATGTTCAGTGGCTTATTCAAGATCATATGACTTTGCAAGTTTGGTAAACATCCCAGTCTCATAAACATTTTAAACTTGGGCTCAGCCTACATGGCCCAATCCACTGAGGATGTCAGCCGCATGAAGTGACTACAGTAATTTCTTTCCCCTCTACTGCCCTAAAGGACATTGAATACCGTTACTCTGAAAAAATTAGAGTTTCAGGGGCTGGTACAGTTTTTGTGAGGTCTGAAGAATATAAAACTTGGAAGACGCTTTGAGGAAAAAAAATGCTGTAGTACAAATAAAAAATTAAGTACAAATAGAAAAGATCATAAATATAGAATGAGGAAATAAAACAACTCATTTTAAAGACAGGATAAATACAACATATATAACAAGTACCCCCCAAAGTAGTATTTTTTAAGAAGATTTATTTATTTATTATTTGAGGTGGGGAGGGGCAAAGGGAAAGGGAGAGAAAGTCTCAAGCATACTCCTTGCTGAGCACAGAGCCCGATGCAGGGCTCGATTTAATGACCCTGAGATCATGACCTGAGCCAAAACCAAGAGTTGGATGCTCAACCAACTGCACCACCCAGGTGCCCCAGTAATATTTTTATTAATTAACTTTCTGACATGCCTCTATAATACTTTTTCCTCTACATTTTGGGCTGCTTGTTCTTTGATGACTTCTTCACATGACAATGATTTTGTCATATCTTTCTTACAGAGAAAGCAGAAGGATAATTCAGTTTTCCCTCTAACTTGGCAGATCAAAATTTGCCTGTTATTATTGATAGTGTAGGAAAGTTTTTTCAGTTCCAAACCTCATTCTTGGTATTGTTATATAAACTATTAAGGTAGTTGTCAAATTTGGGGAAAACTTTATCAAGTTTCTTTCATACATATGAGATATAGGATTTGGAAGAATTTCCACAAACTAGCTTCTGGCTGGGCACATCTGAAATGTTTTTACTCCCTTTATACACATGAACTTCCAATCTTAGGCATCTTATTGGGATACTATCAGAACCACCATTAGCCCAGTGAAGAGGGAATCTGTACTTTACAGGATTACATTCTGCCTCTCCTCCCTTTGTGTCCCTCTACACAGAACAAGGAGTCTATGGGGTCAAGGATAAATGTAGACTCAAAACCTGTGCCTCCCTTCTTGAACACATTCTAAATATATGGGACCTACTTAAGCCTCTTCCTGAGATTTGTCCTTCCAAGGGAAGACGATGCTCCCAGTGTTAACATTCCTTGGCCAACCTCACAGCCATAGGCAGAGCCCATGCAAATGAGAGACCCTAAAGCTTAAACTTCACTAGCTTTGTAGCAGATCCACCTCTACAAGGCACCCAGAGTCTCTGTAATGACAGTTATTTCCTCTGGTCCCCAACCCAATCTGGAAATTACTCCACTCAACAAAAGTACAGTCTATGAAAACCTCACTGCCACCTTAACATGGCAACCATGAAGGGGAAGCAGACAGAAAAAGCTCAGAGAGATAAAGATATATATGCATCTGAACACAGTGAAATCTTCCTGGATGATATTTAAATGGCAGCAGACATCCTGGCTGTCTGCCCTCTTGAACCACCATGGCTCCATCTTGATGTCCCTCAAAGGGCAGCCCCATTGCTGTGTGGGGCCTCTACTCTTCCCATCTGGAAGAAGTTAGACAACTTGTCCCTAACCCTTCCACAGTCTCTTCCTCCTTCTCAACCCCATAAGGCAACACATCAGGTACACATCCTTCCTCAACCCCTCACAGCCAAAGATACTGACAAGGTGACCTCCTCTGGACACAGTTAATGGATGACTGACCTCCATTGTCTTCATGCATTATGCATTGAAGTGAGATAGGAAAAAGAGTGTGGGATAGCAGTGGCCAAGGATTGTCCACACTATCCTAAAATAAAAAGACTTTTTAAGACTAAGGGGATCCCTCAGTGGGGTACTGATTTGCCAAGCAGCCACTCTCTTACTTTCTTCCCCTTTTAATCCCATGGCCCCTGTGCCCATGCTCTCTTCCAACCACCACTGCATCTGCCCAGAGGACATCCCTGCTGATGAACAGGGCAAATCCTCTTCATAAAAGGCCCTGGGCAACCCTAGGCAAACCAACAAAGTGGTCTAAGACTTTCTCCAGCTTCCACCCCTCAGCCCCTTGCCCATCTTGTCTTCCCTGGTGTCTTCAGGAGTTCTGGCTCTCTCCCCTGACGCTCCGAGGTCCAACTTATGGGCACTGTTTTTCACATTCAGGTATATGAGATTAATATCACCCCCGGCCTTAAGCATATGTCTTTAAACAGAGGCCAAGTTCTTACGCAAAAGATGTGAAGTCAATGAGCTTTAATAAAATGCCTAATGTATATTTAAGAAAAACTTCCAAGAGTCTTAAAATAGGGCATTGCAGTTAATCATCTGAACCCCCTGCAGTGGGAAGAAATAAAGAAACCAAGAGCTTTGGAAGTAGTTATCCAGGGTGGAGGGGGGACCTGGGAGGGGGGCTAGGTGACTTGTCACAAAGGTCAAAGAGTAGGAACAGGAACAAGCTGTCACTTGTTCTATCTAGCTGGCTCCTCCGCTCACGCATGCACACACACACGCGCACACACACACACACAGCATAAATGCCTTTGGGAAGGGGGTAGTTCCCGACATGGAGCCTAAGTCCAAGCCTCTCAATTTGTATTCCCTGCACTGTAAGGGGCAGCCAAGTACAGGAGGGGGGTTGGGAGGGGCATCTAGAAGGAGAAGGACAAATTTAAAAGGAAAGATTTACGAGGCCATGAAGATGTTTCTCCCAGACTCCTGAGTGCAGGAGTATGACTTATTTATTTTATTTTCATTTGTAACCAAAACCTTCCCCTGACTCCCATTGGCCCCAGCTGAGAGGAGAGAGAGGGCCGGCCGTCAGGCGTTGCTCACCGGGCCAACGGGAGACAGTGTGGTGTGATGCTGACGCAGCCCACTGACAAGCCAGCCAGAGGCCCAGGGGAGCAGCTCTGAGCCGAGCAGCCAGAGCAGGCAGGTAGGGAGCTGACAGCTGGGGAATTGCTAAGAGGCACCGGGTGGGGGGTGGGGGGGTGGGGACAGAGTGGTGAAACTGTGGACTCAGAGAAGGTGCGATTCTGTGATGCACAAACACTGTTGTTTACCCGCTTCCCGTTGAGTCTTCTCCATTTCCCTGGCTTCGTCAGGCTTCACTGTGTAAATCTCCTCTCTCCCTTCCCCCGTCCACATGATCACAGGTCAACCCCACCCCATCTCTGTTCCCTAACATTTCCCTCCCCCACTCTTTTTGGGAGAAGGAAGGGAGCATATGAATACACATTAATAACATCAAAATCTCACTTCGTGGTCAGCCAGAAAGGGACAGTCTCTGCTGTCCTCAAGGCAACCTATGGAATTGGGATCTGCAGGGCTCAAAGAAAGGACAGGCTGGGGACTGAGGGGCTGTCTGTGCTGGGGGTTCATGCACCCGGGGTGCAACGGCACAAGGTGCACGAGCTATGGAAGACCTTGAGGACTGCCTGGTCCACATGCCCTGGACAGAGACATTCCAGGGCAAAGGGGAACCATGTCCCCAGACTGGAGTTCTCTTTTAAGAGAAGAAATTGGGAGGGCAAGGAGGATCAAAGCTTCGAGCCTGTGGGTAAGTCCTGAACCATCTTCAGAACAGTGACCCCGATATTTGCACTTATTGCCCATTTATTGAGATCGTAGAACCCTTTGCAAAGGCCTCCCATGTGGGAAAATCCATCATCCTTTTCACGCAAACACAACAAACAAAACTCTGCTAATCAGGTTGTATATAGTCTTCTTGCCCTGCCACTTTTCTGGATGATGCTGAAAACAAGGTAAAACCCCTGCTGACCTCTCCCTTGTCACTGCACATAACCACACCATCCTCTTGCACTAGACAAGGCAATATCACAATTTTCACTTATTAAACGAATAGACAGACACTGCCAAAATGACAGTTGGAGTACTCAGACTGACGTGAACCACTGGTGATTCTCAGCAGTCCCAGACTACGTGCTCCCTGGGCCTGAAGGCCCATGGGTCTCTGCCCCTCCACCTCCTCACTGGATGAGAGGTTATATCATTACCAGTCTAGAGATGGAACAACAAAGGCCCACTTAAGTGGATGTGATTCCATGTTGTATCATCTAAGGGCCTGATACTATGAGCCACCATTATGAAGCTGGGTTCACTCCATCACAGGCGTGGGAGCCTCACTGCTTAGGTTCTAGCCCCAACTCTGACACCTGCTTTGTATGGAAGTACATAAGTCCAGGATTCAGAAGTTCTGAATTCTAAGCTTAGAATCACAACTTAGCAATCATGTCAATCATACCACTTAAAACCCTTCTGTGGCTCACTGTTGTCCTTATAATAAAATCATTACCATGATATTCAAGCCCCTGCATGATTTGACTTTTGCCCATCTCTCTGACCCCTGTCTCATACCTCTGTCTCTCTCACACTCTACTCCTTAGCCACATCAGCCTTCTTTCTGTTCTTGAAGTCACAAGGCATGTTTATACCTCATTGTCTTTCTATCTGTTGTTCCCTCTACCTATGAGATCCTAAAAGTGCCTGGAGTCCACTAATCATTTGACCTTCCACAAATATCTAGTTAATCAATGGGTAGGTTAAGCATATTTTGTATAGAACAACAATAAAACAATGGCACTCCACAAAAAAAGGTTGTGGGGGCGCCTGGGTGCCTCAGTCGGTTAAGCGGCTGCCTTCGGCTCAGGTCATGATCCCAGGGTCCTGTAATTGAGCCCCACATCAGGCTCCCTGCTCAGTGGAGAGCCTGATTCTCCTTCTCCCTCTGCCTGCCTCTCTGCCTACTTGTGCTCTCTATCTCTCTGTCAAATAAATAAATAAAATCTTTGGAAAAAAAAAAAAAAGGTTGTGGAGGGGGAAGAATTTGAAATTTGATATATTTTTTTAATCTAGTCATCATGAGGAAAAATAGGAATCTCATTTGTTCATTAATTCATTCATTTAGCAGGAATTTATGCTACTTGAATACCATCTGCCCCTCCTAACTCAAATTCAAGTTCCATGAAGGCAGGAACTTTGTCTTAGTCGCTGCACAGAAGGTACTTGAGAAGTGTCTACTAAATGAATAATGAATTCATGAACAAATGAATGAATGAAATCTCAGTTTAATCACTTCACATCTTTGAGCCTCAATTTTCTTATCTTTAAAGTATGACTAACAATAACATTCTTCTTTGCTTCAAAGTAGTGGAGAGAATCTAAAATAAAATATGCATTTGAGACCTAGTTTCCTAAAATACAGAGCCTGAGGCAGGGATTAAGTACTGTTGCTTTATTTGGAAGGAACAATTTCAAGGCATTGAAAGTGAGGGCAAAAGGAAAAGAAACAAAAAGAATAGACAAAAAAATGAAAAGCTGATGAATTGCCACATTGACCACTGCTTCATGTGAAGCCACAAAGGGGCACCACCAATCACTTGGCAAGAGCATCCACAGGAGCACCCAGAACATCTTATATGGATAAACAATACCTTGAAGCAATTCATCAAGGAAGGATGGAACATTGGCCAGTATTTACCCATTACAGAACTTAATGCCCCACACTTCCAGACTGTCTCATCTGACCATCCCCAAACCCCCACCCTTGAAAACACTCGGAAAGTCTACTCCTATGTCCTTTAGCATGGTATTTCATGCAAGTCTGGAAGGGGCTGGAAGAGCCAGAGTCTCCAGGCTTATAGCAGGTTGACCACAAGTGGTGAAACCCTGCAGTCCCACATAAAATCCCTCTGCTTCACAAGGGGCAGCTTCATAATATGCAGCTGGGGGAGAGTGAGGATGAGAGAATCCAATGAGGATGAGGGGATACACATAAGGCCTTTTTGATAAAATATCTGAAGATGATTTGAAAGCTGTAAAGCCCCAAACAATGAAAAGTGATATTGTTTCATTGGTCTTCTTTTTTTTAATTCAAGTGTGTTTCCACCTCATAGTTTTTGCACTTGTATAAGTTTGGTAAGCTTTCAACTGACTGCACAAATGAAAAGAAGTCTTTCCTATTTCCACCGTTATTGTTGAAACAGCACCTCTCTGAAATAAGCCACTTCATCTCTTCATAAAAATCCTTCTATCCAAAATAGACACATAAATGGATTCGGTTAAATTGGAGTTTTTTCTTGCTATGTTTAATTTGTGTTATTGAGAGAAAACGCAACAAATATGAACAATCTATATGGGAGATACCTTTCGAGTTAAATCCCTTGCCTCTTGAGTCTCCCTCCATCACTCCTTTTTTTACAGCATCAGCTTTTGAGCCCATTCTTATACTGATATACTGTTGACACAGTGATTGATTTTAACACACCTCCAACATGCCAGTAAATGTTAATATCCCAGAGTCCATCTAATGGTCAGAATGAAAAGATTTCCTAGCCTGAAATGCCTCCATCAATTATATAACTTGCTGACTGTGACCCCCTCAACAGGTTTCACCTACAAATCCACGACCCTTACTCTTTCAGGGCAACCCAGATGGGAGTCAGCCTAAATTGAGGAGCCCTATGTGTTTGGATTTTTACTGTGTTCCAGAGTCCAGTAAAATGAAATGCCTGGTACATTTCAGTAGAATACACACACACACACAATTCATTAAGTAAGTCAGTGAACGAGTGGATGTGATCAGTTTAGAGTAGAAATTAAAAAATTAAAAGCACAGGCTCTAGAACCAAAATGTCTGGATTCAAATCCCAACTTTATCATAAAACAGCTAGTGTTACATTGGAAGGTTTGCTTCACTTCTTTGTGCCTCAGTGTGTGCCTTGGTTTTCTGACCTGTAAAATGGGGATAAAAGTCATAGCTACTTCATAGTTTTGTTGTGATCATGCAATGATGCATGGAATGGAAGTCTCTTAGCTCAGTGATGGAGGTTAACCCTGATGACCAACCTGGCCCATCTAAATCAAGGGAAAGACATGCTTTTCTATCATGCCATCTGCCTTTATTGGTTCAACTAAACCCAGGTTTATACATGTTTAAAATCCAGTGTAAAACCTGCCATTAAAAATTTGTGTAGCCAAAGGGAATCTCATACTGGGCATGGCATTTATGTCGCTTTGTGATACACTGTGTTTTTAAACGTGGTGCTGTCGATTGATTTAAGTATTTTATTGGACAATTTTACTGTTCTTGTGCCCTAAGGCTTTTTAAAGCAGGGACCAATTTTTTAAATCAAATAGATAAATGTAAAGCCCTTGCACTTGAAATAACAGCAGCACAAGCAGTAGGGCCAGAATTTCCACTTGGGCTATTTAATTCCTTGCCTAAAATAAATTTAGGGGAAAAGCAGTGAGAGATGGTGGTTAAATTCTACCACCAACATCCTAAGCCCTGTCCCTGATGTCACCAAGACCCCAAAGTCTACTTCCCTGAATTTACTCCCTAGATCTGGGCCACATGGGAATTTGTTCATCCTCCTGGGGAGAGGTAGTCTGACCTCAACTAGTTCTCAAATCCCTTTGGCATCTAGTTGTAATTCCCCACCTCAGTGATAGAATAACGAATAATGAGTCACCGTTTTAGACTTTTCCTGCAAACTATTGCCTGCAACTGTATTGCAAGCTGCAAATCACCTTAATTTTGGTACAAAATAGCTCTCTACTGTCCAAAGTAGAAGCTGTTTTCTAATGGAAACAATATCGTTAAAGGACTTTAAAAATTAGCATCTCTGATAGTGGAACATTCTAGCCTTGCACACCTCCTAATGTGATGCAGTTTGGAACATGCAGCATCACTTTTGAAGAACTCTTGAGTTGAACCAAGCCTTTGACCTAACTTACAATTGACAAGAAATACTGAGGATAGAGGGAGAAGTCCAGTAATACCACAGTAATACAGTAAGAAAAATCCAGAAGGTGGGAAGTTCTACAAAATAGCTGGCCTCCTCTCTTAAAAAGTGTGATGTCATAAAAAAAAAAAAAAAAATGGGGATAAAGCTGTTGAAGATTAAAAGAGACTAGAAACACCAAATGCAATGCACGATCTTGAATGCGCTCTGGTTTGAAAAATAACAGAAAAGATATTTTAGGGACTGCTGGGGAAACTTGTATTTATCTACTAGATAGTATTATAGAATACTGTTAATAGTCCTAAATGTAATTATGCTGAAGAATTTTTTTTTAGGAGATGCATATGAAATACTTAAATATGAAGTATTACATTCAAATGACCAGTAAAATATTAACAATTTTTGAATCTAGATGGCCAGGTATATGGATAAACAACTGTACCAACCTTTCAACTATTGTATATGTTTGAAAATTGTCACGATAAAAGAACTTTTGAAATGTAGATGTTCCTGCATCAGCTTCTGACATTATTAGCAACGTGGACTCTTGCAAACTCATGTTTCTAACCTCAGGATTTGGGGATTGGTGGTGGAAGGGCATATGTGAAAATCTGGCTTCTATGCCCTATTCAGAGCACCATGGAGTTTTTCTGTACTTCTAGGCATCACTTCAAAGGAAATGTGTGATCACTATTCTTTCCATGTAATCTTTGCTAAGAGTTTGGTGAGCAAACAGATCAGGTACACAATATTTCATGTATGGAATGTATCTGGTTCATTATTTATTAGACAGAGCCTATGTAATTCTCCCTCACCTCCCCCGATCAAATATCATGTTTCCGTACCCTTTTGTAATGCAGATTTCAAAGTCCTAGACCTGTTAAGACTGGGGTCATTTTCCTGTGTGTCTCATAAGAAGATTAGTTTCTAAATCTAAGATGAAAGAATTTCTCGGCACAATAATTGACATAGAAAATACATCTTGGAACCAAATACATAGTTTAATCAACGTGGTGGAGGAGAGGACATTTCATTTGATTGATGAAATAGAGAAGAGCCAGGATTTGTTTAAATTGGCAAAGCCAGCATTTTGGGGGTTTTCTGTGTCTTCTACAAGTCATCATCTTCAAAGTTATTACTGCAGTCACAAGTATATGAGCTCCCCAGTGGTGCTGTCATTCTTCCTGTGCCTGTCTCTGGGTGTTAGAACCAAAATTGGGCACAGGTGTACACGAAATTATTCAAGCAGGGGTCAAATCAGGATCTGGACAACTGAATATATTTTGATTTGTTCTTATTTGGAAGATTTATTCCTCCGGACGACAGTGTAGGCTGCCACTTTCTATAAAGCACTCTTCTACTAGCAAAATGAATCCCCAAATTGCAAGACCTCAACATATAATCTCACCTATGCCCCTGCTGCTGAGACACATTACCAAGAGAGTACCTTATTCTTTTCTTTAAAACCTAAAAAGATGACTGTGGACATTCATTCCATGCCATGTTTTTATTTTTCTTTCATTCTTTGGATTGATTAAATTCCCACTGGGTGACAAGCACTGTTCTAGGTACTTAGAAGAGAGTAGACAACATAAGAAAAATCACAATCCCTGCCTCCTAGAAGTTACACCCTGAGGGTGGGGGAGAGGAGGGGAGTGAAGGCAGGTTAATAATGAATAATGAATAACAAGGAGAACAATGAAGACTGGGAGTAGTCTTAGATACTATGACCCAGAAAAGCCTTCCTGAGGAGATGACCTTGGAGTCAAGACTGTTGATAATAGTCAGCCATATGGAGATCTGAGCAAGGGCATCCCAGGCACCAGCTAATGCAAAGGTCCTGGGGTGGAGCAGGCATGATGGATTTGAAGGACAGAAAGAAAGCTCAAGTGACTGGAGCATGGTGAATGACAGAGAGTGAAATGAAATGTAGGTCTTGGTTAGGAGATGGGACTTTATTCTAATTGCACTGGGCAGCCATTGGAGAGCTTGAAGCAGGAGAGTGGCATGATCTGATTTACACTTGAAAAAGACCTCTCAGGCTGACACTTTTGATCAGGGACTATCTCCTCACATTTAGCCCAAATTCCTCCTGCCGCAATTAAAGTGCATTTTCTCTCTTCACAGTGAACAGATGCTACTTGATGCTGATATTAGTTCAGATGCCTGAGGAAACATCAGATGGCTCTATCAGGATCCCCGGAAGGCTGGAATAAATGTAGTAAGACCAGGGTGATAATCATCAACCTGAATTACAATCAGAGGCCACTGATGAGAGTAAAACATGGGGTGCCTCCAGGACCTGTTCCCCACCAACAGCTCTGCCTGCTCTTTCCTGGGTACTCCTCCAGGCTCTTCCGTTCTCATTGAATCTCGAGCCCCACCTCCCCACCAGGCAATCCAAGGCATCAGCAACATAACATTGTGAAAGACTATCTCTAGTATTCATGGTAGGGAACATATTGTTAGTGTAAACGGATATTAAAATATGGTGGGTAGGACTTCTGGTAGACTTTCCTCAGCAAAACAATTTAACTGGTGAAAATTATAAAAATAAAAGCAATGTGTTTTCAATTCTCCAGAAATTGTCCTAACGGTATAGAGCAAAAGGAGAAATATTATTGAAGATAACCCATCACATTTTGTACAAACAGCAACTGCCCATGGTATTTCAGGCATGACTTTCTCCTGGTCCCCACTCCCAGGACCATGTTATAGAAACTGTATCCTGGTGCGTGCAGCTAAGATAGGGTCTCTTCTCCCCGAAGTGCACAGTCTGGAGTTATGATTTCACCCCCCCGGAGGGGGGGGGCATGTTGCCAGCTGCATTTCTCCTCTCCCCACCCCCACCCCCGTCTACTGTTGCAGAAGCTCTGTTCCTAGCAGGAACGGCCTAGAGGTTATGGCCCCCTTCCCCAATCCTACACCAGTTGCAGTCCGCTGAGAATATCTGGGCCCTGATCTCAATTGCCTGGCTACATCATAGAAGAGGCTCCACATTGGGAAGGGCAAGCTGAGAAGACCAGGGACTGGCACTGCCCCCCATCCCTAAACCAGTGTCCACTCCTAGAACTCCTAGCTCCGATGCAGTGACCCAGGGGTCCTATGCAGAGGGTGAGGCAGACCCTAAGGATGAAGCACTCTGTAGCTCTGCCTGGGGCAGGGGGGCTGACTCTGTATTTAGAACAGAGAGTACAGAACACCATGCCTAAGGGTGTTGTTGAAAACATTGGAGACCATGGTACAGAGTAATTAAGAAGAATTGGAAAGCTCTGAGATACAAGCAAGACAGCAGAGCAGCCAGAAGTTTAATAGAACCGGGAAAAAGCAACCAGGAAAAGCCCTCCTGGGGTCACAGTCAACCCAGGGTGCAAGTCTTGCTGGCACAAGGGGCTTAAACATGACTTCTGACCAGACAGTGAACAATAAGGAGTTCTGACCCAAGGGTGAGTCCTAGGAAGCCAGGCTTAGAAATAAAACCATACTCACCCCTGACAAATTGGAAGATTATGGGCATGCCCCAGGCTGAGCCCTCTTGGGAGGAATCAGACAAAGAAGCTCCAAGGTACTAGTCCTGGGCTGAATGTGGGGCTATAAACACAAATTCCCTGAACTGTGATTCAGCCTCTAAGCCACACACACATCAAAAGGTAAAAAGCAAAAATCTAACTGGCTAAAAGGGCTAAGTACAACCTTTGACCAATAAGCAGCTTATGCCAACCCAGACCCAGAGATGACCCTTAGATAGCCAGCCTTAAAGGCAAAAATAAGGGGAAAACAAGGTAAGCACGGATACTGGAGGCCACACACTGTGGGGGAAACAGATGTCACAGGATTAGTTCAGTCAAGTGACCTAACCAATAAACATTATTGACAAAGCCAATCACCACCACCACCACTCCTGTAGAGTGGGGGAAGGAATTGGTATGTAGAGTTGCTATAATATATTATCAAAATGTCCAGTTTTAGCAAAAAAATTGTGAGACATGAAAAACAACAGTAATGAGCACACCTAGCTCACAGATCTTGGTTTCTAATACCATTTTCCAATAAAAAGAAATGGTTTCTTTGGAGAAATGACTGATTCTAGAGCAGGGACAGGAAATACACAAAATGAGCCTGGAACATCTTATAATGACAGAAAATAAACTACTAAAAACACTAAATCCTACATTGATAGGGATGTGCCAAAGGGATACAGGGGACAAATAAAAGAGCTCCCAGTGGCCAAAGTTGGAATAATTTTAGCAAAAATAAATAAATAAAATAGTACCAGATTGTAACCCACAGTATAAAATAGATATCCATGAGTCCATACTAATACAAAAAATGGTTGAATAAATAAATAGATGGGGAAGAAAAGACAAATATCCTGGCAGGAGAATTTCAAATAATTTATGTGGATATTTCACCCTTAATAAGGGAATCATAACTCCCCACTTCTTAAGAGCAGAATACTCATAGTGACTTCCTTCCAAAGAATCAGTGTAGAATTGGGGGGGCAGGGGACAAGGTGGATAACTTTATGGTGGAAAAACCTGAAAAACATTATCTCAGCCAAGTGATCAAGGTCAATATCAACAATGACAAGTCATGCTGATAATATGTACCATTGATATGATGTAATAAAAATGGCACTTGACCTCTGTGGTTCTCCTCCAAAACTCCATTAACAGTGGTCTAACCATGAGAAAAACATTAGACAAATCCCAATAGAAGGGCATCCTACAAAATACTTGACCAGTATTCTTCAAAACTGTCAAGATCATCAAAAATAAAGAAAGTCTGAGAAACCGTCACAGCCAAGAGGAACCTAAAGAGATATGAAAACTAAATGTAATGTATCATGGGTGGGTTCCTGGAAGAAACAAAGTGTTAAGTACAAACTAAGGAAATCTGGGTTATATACGCAAAAGAATCAAAACAGAGACTCAGATATTAGCAGCATTATTCACAATAGCCAAAAGGTAGAAACAACCCAACTCTCCAGCAATGGATGAATAAACAAAATGTAATATGTACATACAATGGAATATTATTCTGCCTTATAAAGGAAGGAAATTCTGACATATGCTGCAACATGGGTGAACTCTGAAGACATGATGGTAAGTGAAATAAGCCAGACATGAAAGGACAAATATTGTACGATTTTGTTTACATGAGGTAACTAGTTAGACAAAGCCACAGACACAGAAAATAGAAGGGCGGTTGTCCAAGTTGTTAGGGGGCTGAAGAGTGAGTGTTTAGTGGAGATAGAATTTCAGCTTAGGAAGATAGAGTTCTAGAGATGGGTGGTGGTACGGGTGGCACAGCAAAGTGAAGGCCCTAACTTTAAATGTGAATGAAATAAACAACCCAGTCAAAAGAAAGGAATTATCAGATTGCATTAAAAAAAACAAAACAAAACAAAAAACAAATCCAACTATATACTGTTTATAGGAGACATAATTTAGATTGAAAGAGACACAGGAATTGAAAATAAAAGGAGGGGAAAAGATCTATCATGCCAACAGCGACCGTGGAGAGCTAGATGGCTCTACTAAACATAGGACGATATAAACAGTGTGATCACCCTGCTTGCTGCACCAATTATTGCTGGCCCCCTCGCAGGATGGACCCCCATCCAAAATTTAGTTCTGATGTGAAGACCCATGACACCACACCATATCAAAAGAGTATGAAGAAGTTTGTTACTTAAATAATGAGGTTTCTGAGCGTGGCAAGGCAGGCTTCCCACACTTATTTGAAAAATAGGTTGAGAGCAAGAAAAGGAGGCTTGCCTGGATTTTTTTTTTTGTGTATGTGTGTGTGTGGTAGGGCAATGGGGCCAGGTTGAGGTTCCCATGCAGTGTCACAAGAGAAGTTCATTCACTTATGTTAAAGAAATTCCAGGTAAGAGGGGCGCCTGGGTGGCTCAGTCAGTTAAGCATCTGCCTTTGGCTCGGGTCATGATCCCAGGACCCTGGGATCAAGCCCCGCTTCAGGCTCCTTGCTCAGCAAGGAACCTGCTTCTCCCTCTCCCTCTGCCTGCCGCTCCCCCCGCCTGTGTGCTCGTTCTCTCTCTCACTCTGTCAAATAAATAAATAAAATCTTTTGTAAAAAAAATTTTTTAAAAATTCCAGGTAAGAGAGCCCCAGTAATGTCTCCAAGGAGGCCATGGATGCATCCAGAAGAAGAAGAGAAATCATTAAACATTTACTAAGTCCTGCCTTGAGCTTCAACATGTGAGGGGTCAGAAAGCAAGGTCGGCAATAAGAGAGAGTAAGACTAGAAGGGAAGCAGAAAGAAGGCCACACCCTTTCTCTGACTGCTGCCTGTCCCTCTGTAGCTGGCCAGAGCTGCCACACACAACAAGCTGTGTGACGTACGGGAGGTTCACACCCTAGGTTTTTAGACTCTAAAGAAAGCAGACACTACTGCAATTCCAGTCCCACTCTCTAGGAGTTCTCCTGGTCCAGCACAGAATGAATGTGTGATGACTGAGGTAAGCAGAGAGCACTAAGGGAGCCCCAAGAAGATAATATCTGACCGAACCTTGAAGAATAGATCACGTTCCAGATGGAAGGAAGAGCATGTGCAAAGGCAAGTTAACTGCAAACCCATGATGGGTTCAAAGGATTACAAGACATTTCACATGCATCCTGTACCCTTAACTAGCCAAAAAAATGTTAGGAAATGAGATGTAGGCAAGAAGGAGATTGTGCAGGACCTGGTTAAAAAAATGCCTTTACTTGAAAAAAAAATAGGGAACCACGGATGGATTTTCAGCAATGTCGGCAAATGAGGTTTGCATTTTTTTTAATGTCCTTCTGGAAGTGTTGGAGATAGGGAGACTAGATAAGAGACGACAGTATTCCAGGCAATGGGCCATGAAGGCCTGAATCAGTTTTCTCAGGGAATACAAATCTTATATTCTTTCCACAGCATCCTGAAATCACAGCATGACCGTAATTTTATCAGATTCACTAATTTTTACTATTTCCTTCAACACTCAAGTGAAGACATCGTTGGTCACCAATTAGTCTCTGAGAATCAAGTTACCTGTGGTTTGGCAACCAGGTGTCACCTCTTTTATTCAGCAAGCAGTGTGTGTCTTCAAGGGCCAGGCACAGTCCCAGTTTCTAGAAACAAGCAAGATCCATGTTCTCATAGAACTTACAAAGAGGGCAGATGTTAAAAAAGGAAACAAAAAGTAAACAAAATAATTTCAGGGAAACAAGAGCTGTGAAAAACAATTAAACAGTGTAGTGAGAGGAAGAAGGACGGTTGGACGTTCTGACTCTGGGGGATTAGGGAGCTGGCACCTGAGTGGCCCTGAATGGAATCTGAGGACAGAGGACTCCAGACAGAAGGACCACCTGGTTCCCTGCTGAGCCCTTAGCTAGTGTTCCCTCCGTATACTTCCTAAAGCTGCATCTCGCAGGATGACTCA
Source organism: Halichoerus grypus (assembly GCF_964656455.1). Classification (NCBI taxonomy): domain Eukaryota; kingdom Metazoa; phylum Chordata; class Mammalia; order Carnivora; family Phocidae; genus Halichoerus; species Halichoerus grypus. The sequence continues at coordinate 165,797,185 of NC_135715.1, forward strand.
CAAAATCGTTGTTAACTACACAAAATTCTCTCTAGTGACAGAGTTTTAGAAAAATATAAGTTAGAGTCATCAAGCACTTACCTTTATATGCCTTATGGATACCACATGTGTGCTAAGATTCAGCCCATTGATGTGCCAAGTAGAAATCTCTGAGGACACATGTGATTATAGTTACTCTTCCTCCTTATATGTTGCTGATATAATATGACTTCAACATATGATGTGATGAGGAAATTTTGCTAATGTCCTGTCCTCTTTCTTTCTAGGAATACTGTTTTAATTAACTTTGTTCTTGGCAAAAGTGTGACCTGTCATATTTTTCCTACAAGGAAGAAATGTGATATATGTCATTCTGTTCTCTACCTTTACAGACAAAATTACTTGCTTTTGTATCAAAAATTATTTTGCACTTATTCTGGAAAAACTCAATTGGTTCACCAGAGAGGACAGTGGACTTCAAGAAGATGCACTCAGAAGTAATAATAATTATTATTTTTATAATAACTAATACTTCCGAGCACATGCTATATGCCAAGCATTGTGCTAAATGCTTACATGACTTATTTAAATCTCACAACAATAAAATGGGGAAGGTATTATGATTTAAATTTTACAGATGGAGAAATTGAGGCTTAGAAAGTTTAAATAACTCGTCTATGACCACATTGTTCTAGAAGCAGAAACTGAACTCAAGCAATCTAATATCACAGATTTTGCGCAGCAAAAAATCAAAAATCTGACTATCTCCCAACTATACCATGCCATTTAGATGGGAGTGGTATTGGAATTAAGGGGAAAGTCCTTAGAAGTTGAAAGAAAAGCAGCCAAGGAAAGGAGAGCTTTAAGAAGAGGGATTTTAAGAAGTTGTCAATAATGTCACATGACCCTGAGAGTGAGAGCCTTCTTAAATTGTGTACCCCCAGCACCTCTCTTGCCTCGTGCTAGTCCTGGGTCTAGCCAAGTAGAAGTTGTACAAGATCAGGACAGACAGGTACCCGAGGGAGGAACACGTAGGGCCTTGTGTGTTCTACTAAGAATTTTGACTTTCACTCAGCATGAGATGGGAAGTCGTTGGAGGGTGTTGAGGAGAGAAACAGCATGATCTAATTTAAGCATTAAATCCTTTGGCTACAGGTTGGTAACAGGTTGTAGGAGGGTGAGGGCAGAGCTAGAAGACCAGTTAAGAAACCACTGCAATAATCCAGCAAGAAGTGATAGTAACTTGGACCAGGTGGCAGTGGGATGGTGAGAAGCAGTTGAATTCTAGATAGATTTTGAAAGTAGAGCTGAGAGAATGTGCTGTCAGACCAGATGTAGGATGTGAGAGAAAGAGAGGAGTCATAATGACACCAAAGATTTGACCCTAAGAAACTACCACAGAATGTCAAGGAATACAAAGCCTAACAAAAAGGCCGTTGGATTTGGACTTCAGAGGATGCTGGGTGATCTTGGTGAGAGAATTTCCTGGGGAGGGGTGCGGATGGGGGTTAAGCTAAGTAATAAATTAAGCATAAGGAAATAAAAGTAATGAGTATAATCTACTCTTGTGACTGTGTAAGGAAAGGAGCCTTATGGTAGCTAGGAAATCCTGGGTCAAGGGAAAGTTGTATATGCTTTTTTAAGATGGGAAAGAATTGAGTGTGTTTATGTGCTTAGGACAAAAATAAAAAATAAAAAGAGTGATTGAAAACACACTAGAGAGGGGGTGACTAAGCAAAGAAGAAGAGATGGGGGTGGGCCTGACTGCAGCCCAGAGCACATGCTTGGGTGTGAACAGAGGAGTTTGAAGGAAAGGAGGGAAGGAGGAGAGGAGTGTGGCTGTCACCGTTTCTAAGTGAGAGGAACAAGAAATGGAGAGTTCTTGCTGGACAGATTATGCATTTTCTGTGAATTAGGAGATAATATCATAAGCCAAGTGTGAGATTGCTCAGAGTGAGAACAGTGACAATTTTGAATCTTCTCTTGGGGAAATGCAGCATAGGATCGTGAGTGGTGATGAGGACCCAGCAAAAACTGGAGATCATAAATATGTAGCTGAACCAACTCACAGCATTGTCTGAAACAGACTTACGCAGCCATAAATGGCTTAGACAATAAAACTTCCACTCAGGGACACTGTGGACCTCATCCCCATTTCTTAAGAACTGTTAAAACATGATCTACAAGGCCAAAGCCACAGCTTTAACCATTTAAGAAAAAATGGTGCCCAACTTTTCCATTCAAGTGCTGCATAGCCTACCTCAAAACCTAGTGCTAAGATAGGTTTTAGGTCAACCTCAGATTGATTTCACCAAAGACCCCCAAATCCTCTGCCTCTTTCACAAATTGTTTTAAAGAATATATCTACTTCTGTTTTCAGCCCTGTCCATTTCTTCATCCAGTTTCTCTGATGACATATATCACACAATTCTGAAACATTTAAATATTGCCTTTACTTTTTTAATAGAGAGAATATTATTTGGTCTTTACCTAAAACATAGATCTTAAAATTCAACTATTTCATTCTTGAAACTTTTCCAGGATACTTTAAGATTTCATCAAGTTTCTCCACTTAAGAAAGAGATAATTAAACGTAGTTGAAAACTGCCTTATCATTGCAGTAGTTGTATAATTTAATTTTTTCCATTGGGCAATGTGCTTAGCAACTTGCACATTAAGCCTTCTACTGAGATTATATTAATATCATAAATATGCAAAAAGGAAACCACTCTGAAAGTTCAAAATAATAGCAATAACCTTTCCCTCATATAAAACCTTTTATCTCAAGATCTCCATGCACTTTTCCAACAAGCATGAGTACCCTGCCCAACCACTTTTGCAAGGGGCCAATTAAAATGCCAACCTCACTTTATCTCCTGATTCAAAATGCTAGTAAGGATCACAAAGCAAACGCCCAACACAATCATGATTTTAATTCTTAATGTTTCCTACGGCAGCATTTATAATCTTTAAGAGGACCGAACCTCTAGTCTGTAAGAAGGCCCTAGTGGGTGTGCCTTCTTTGCTTTATTCTTTAGTCATAGCTGAAGGGGTGTGATGGGGGGGCAGGGAACAGGGTTGGTTGTAGCTCAGGCAAACTCTCGCACATTGACTGGAGAAATATCCACATCTCTCACACAGAGACACCCATGTACACTGATGCAATCATGGCTAGAAATGAATCAGGGCCCTTGAGACAAGAACCCATGACTAATGCTCTCTGAGGAGCCCATGGGACGCCTGGCAAACCAGCTATGTCAGGGTCATTACCAAACAAAGCACAGGTGAGATCTGAATGAGAGGAAAAGGAAGGGGCTGATGCATTTGTTTCCAGGGTTTGGAACACGTCACCTTGAGATTATTCCCAGGTAATTAATTATAGGGTATCAGAAAGGAAAACTGAACTTTGGCCTGAGTCACACATGCAAACTCACTGTGAGGTCTAGGGTGATTTCCTTTACTTCTCTGGGCCTACTTTCCTCATCTCTAAAGATGAGGACATTATACAGTCACATCAGAAAGACTCCTTCCCCTTCCAACACCCTATGAAATACTCATAGTCATTATTTCCTGTTCCCTCAATAGAAGTAAAAGGTGTCATAGGATGAAGTGGAGGGAATTGTTCTTCAAAAAGTATTTCAGATGTTCGAGGAAGTACAATTTCCCTGGCTTGTTTCAGCACTACTTCTTCCATTTGAAACGACAAACCATCATTAACAACGGACAGGAAGAGCATTTCTCTCTTCAGCCTTACATCCTACGAATGTCCGTGAAAGGCATTTGACCAACATGTACACACTTCAGTGGACAGAATCAATAGGAGCATTTCTGACAACCTCCAGCCTCCTGGAAATGCCTAATGTGGAGTATCTCTCACCACAATGGCTAATTCAGTCCAGTTACCTCCTTCTGAGACATTATCCCTCCAACTGTCTTTTTCCTGGAATTGCATTCCTTTAAGAGGAGGTAATCAGGAGGACGTGACCACTGGTTGACCCTGGAGCTGGACCCAGGGAATTGGGGGCTCCTTACCACCTCCCTTGTCCTTGGAATGTATGTTCTGCCCACCATTCCCACAGTGGGAACTGTTCCAAGGACACAGCCTTGAAGCACAAAGTGTTGTTGAGACCATCTGGTTGATCTACGTGACAAAACCCAGGTAGGGGCTCTCTACAAACTTCTAAGACTGTGGCAGTGGATGTGGAGATCTACTCAAGCCTCAGATGTAAGTTCCTTTGTTTATTAATCCTGTCACCTACCAATCTGGAGTGGTCTGCCTCTTTCTTCAATCTCTCCTCGCCCTCTGTGAATGGGGCCAGTCTTCGAACCAACAATCCCAAGGAGTCATTTATTAAAGAAGTAACAAAACTCCATAAATATCAGTCTCATTTTTCTCCTGAAGGAGAGGTGAAAAAGAAAGATGCCCTTCCCGAGCTTGGGTCAAGCCAAATTTAGAACTTTAAAACAACTATAAGAACATTTGGAGGAGAGCCAAGGAAGGACCCTTGAGAGAAAACAGCAGATACTCCCACCCAGGCAGTGGCTACAGTGCACATGAATGTTCCAAGGTCCCTATTTTGCCTTTAAGAAAGTAGGAGAAGAAGAGGGGTTGTCCCTGATTTTTCCTTTTGATTGTTGCCACTGGAAACCAACTTTCTTCTACTGTAGAGAGCATCTAAGGTCTTAGCTACTCTCTCCAGATGGAAACAAAGGTTCTATCAAGTAACTGGAGAGAGCTGAGCTGAACTGAGCTATAGGTTGATCACATTTCAGGGTTTGCTTGTTACTGATACCACTTTGGTCACCCCCAGACCATTACTGCAGGAGAAACCTCCTCACAATATCAAGATCCTACCTGGCTCACTACCACTTCCTGATGTTCTTTGAAAGTTGTACTGTAAAACAAAACAAAACCCAGACACATCACATCAGAAAGATGAGGCACCAAAGAAACTTTGTAAGTTAAGAGGAAGCAGGTGTCTGACTAGGGGAGGTTTTAGATTGGGGTGAGAGAGACAGCCATAGAAGAAAAGGAAGTTGGTTCTTTGTATTTCCAGAGAAAACGGGAAATTGTTTTGTTGAAGATTTAAACTGATATATCAGGGCAGAACCAGATCCGCCAGCTTCATATTACTCTGGAAGTTTATTGTTCCCAAAGTGATTTGGCACAGGTATTTTCTACTTTCACTTAACATAGTAACTGTACGTCTAAAACCAACCTTTGCAAAACCAACCAGGCTATATTGGCTCTATAAAATAACATCCCTAATGCACTGAAAAATATGATTTACAAAAATCTACTTTTTCACAGTACCCTTTAGAAGCACAGTTTTTATAAAAAGTGAATACTCCTGGACTCAGGCATAAAAAAACTAGTCAAGATATGTAATTTTGTGTGGTTCAAAGAAATTGTACATTTATATAGAAAACAAGGACTTTGTATAAAAAAATTCACTGTTCATGGATTTGGTTTTACCTAAAATTATATTATTTGCAATTGTGCTCATCCCACAAATGTTGATACATGAACTACTGTGATCTTTATATATCAAGTCAACAACTATTCCATGCCTTTTATATGCCCAAAATTATACCATCTCTGTAAGAGGTTTAGAGACGGGTTATGCATACTGCATGTGGATTTCAACTGTATCCCCCAATGACCCAGGTTCTTTCAGGTCATAAATGGAGTGCCTTTGTCTTCTAATGATCCATGTGATCTGTAGCAGAAATTTTCCAGATGGCGACCAATAGAATGACCAACTGTCCAGGTTTGCCCAAGACTGAGAGAGTTTCAGGGATGTGAGACTTTCAGTGTTAGAACTGGAAGGGTCCCAGGCAAAGTTGAATAAGCTGGTCATCTTACAGAGTTGAGGAAGAAATGAAATTCGTATATTATATTAGTGTAATACTCATTTTAATTCTGGTCACCAATTCCAATGTGTGGAGATTTTTCCCACACCACCAAGTAACTCTCCAACATCAGCTGGGCATCCTACAATTCAATTCAATCTGATACTATGTACCCAGAGATAGCATCACATCTCACAAGATGAGGGCTCAGTTCTACAAGTCTGCACCCCCACTTCAGATGTTCATCATAAGGCTAGATTGTCACCTGTGCTTCTGACCCACCAGCTATAGGTTGGAGGTTCCAACAAACCCTGGGTTCAATTACTTTGCTAGAGCAGATCACAGAACTCAGAGGAACATTTTATCGACTAGATTACTGGTTCCTTATAAAAGGATATAACTCAGAAACAGCTAGATGGAAGAGATAGATGCATACAGCAAGCTCCAAGGGAAAGGGCGTGGAGTTTCCATGCCCTCTCCAACCCACCACTCTCCCTGCATCTCCATGTGTTCACCAACTCAGAAACTCTCCAAATCCCCCTCCTATCCCTTTAGATTTTTATGGAGGTTTCACATAGGCATGATTGATTAAATCATAGGCTATTGGAGATGGAACTCAATCTCCAGCTCCTTTCCCCTCCCGGGAGGGCAGGTAGGGGGGTGAGAAAGAGTGAAAATTCCAGCTCTACAACCACAGGGCTGGATCTCCTGACAACCAGCCCTCACCCATCCTCAGGTGCTTCCAAAAGTCACCTCATTAACGTAACAAAAGCACCTAGAGCCTTCTCATCCCTTAGGGAATTCTAAGGGTTTTAAAAGCTCTATGCCAGAAATGGGGACAAAGACCAAATATATATTTCTTATTATAAATTATAATATGACACTCACACACATGCTTGTCCTCTTTCTTCTTCTCTCTCTTTCTCTCTCTCTCCCTTCTCATCCCATTGCACTCTCCTAGAACCAGAACCTAGCTTCCAGGTAGATCTAAGTTCCAGCTTCACCATGACTTCTTTAAAAATCGTGAACAAATAATTACACTTGTCCAGTACTGCTTCCTTATTTGTGAAATACCAAAAACTATGAGGTCATGACAACTGAGAAAATGTCTGGCACATCCATCACATTTTCTATACGTTAAGCATGATTATCTCACAGATCTTGCAGTTATGGACACTTCAGACTTCCAGTGTTCTGGTCCGAGTTAGACTGATTTCAGGATACTCTGTGGGCCAGCTGGGATTAACCCTTCCACCACAGGGCATTTGCTGGGCTATAAACAGATCAATCCTTGGTCCTTTCATTAGTATAAAGCCAAGAAATGAGTAGAGCTGAAGCAACATCCTGTTTACACAGAGCATTTTCAGTTTTTCTGCCCCAGTCTCTTCAACCAAGGCCCTTGCATTATTCTTTACATATGCATCACACACACACACACACACACACACACACACACACACACACACACAGAGAGCTTTTTATACTGTTGATATGGCAGAAGCCAAATAAAAATGGTTTCGCTCTGTTTCTTGACAATTTAGGAAGTGTGAGGAAAAATGATGTGGTGCTCAAGAGGGACTAAACAATTGGAGAGCCAGGGCTGGAGGGTGGAGGAGGGGTAGTCCTGGGAAGAGAATGTGCAGAAAGGAGACACTTTTGCCACAGGGTTCCTCCTAAGAGCAGCTAGGAAGCCCCACCATTCAGTATGTGTGACCTCCTGGTAATTTCCCTGGGGAGTCCCCCCTCAGAGAACCTGTACCCCCAGATTCGAGAAGAAGCTGAGCTAGGTAAATTCCCAAGCAGGGCTGCTGGGTGGGCGGTGACCTAAAGACAGGCTGGAACAAGTTTCCAGGCGGGTTTCCCCTTCCTGCTCGGACAGCCCCAGATGTGAGCTCAGCCAAGAAGAGGGGGGATACCGTGGCCAGGGACTATTGGTGGTATTTTCCTTTGTCTCTCAGCTTCCTGTGTTTGAAGTGAAGGAATCTGAGACTTTCTGTGACCACTCTTGTTGTCTGGGATTCTTTCCTCAAGAGGTGTTCATGAATTTGTGAGGATTGCCAGGAAATAGTGTGAGTCATGGCTTCTGAGCAGACAACATTAGGTTTTAGAAATTCCCAGAGATATGACTTGTTTATAAGAAAGGAAACAGCTATTCTGAGCTGCCAGGAGAAGAGGAAAACACTGCTCACTTTTTTTTAAATGCCATGTTGAAAGGTCATCCAAGTGGCCAGAGTATCAGCAAGAGCCTAGCAGTTCATTTGTCTACATTTTAGAGGATATTTTGGGGATTGGCATTTAAAATGCAAGACCCATGGCATTGAAATTCCACTCTTGGTCTGAAACCCAGAGGCACCAGCAGACTCCACAGGCAAGCTGAGGGGTTGTCGGGCCTGGCTGAGGGAGCACGGCCTGCTCCTTCATTTGGAGGGAGAGATGCACTGACTAGGCCCCGCTTTTGACAACTTCCTAACCTCATATTTCTTGAGCAGGCCACTGAGTTTCATACCCATGGTAGGGGAAGTTAAAATTTCCTCCACCCTCCTACCACCTCCAGCTGGGAAGTGACAGAACAGGAGAGTATTGGGAGAAAAGTGTATACATTTTATTTACATGGTAACAGGAGCCTCCACAAGAAAGATGTAGCCCCAAAGAAGTGACTAGGCCTAAGGGCTTATGCTCTGGGTTGAACAAAGAATAACAATTGTAGAAAAGGAGCTATACTATAACAGGAGAATAGAGGAAGATCTGTTTATACGAAATTATCTCAGTCGGGGAGTCCCCTTCTCGGACAATGCTGTTTCTTTCTTCTAATACAGGAGGGCAACTTTCACCTGGGAATGTTATCTCCTGCTTCTAGGAAGAAAAAGAAATGTCAGATTGCTCTTCTTGCCTCTGCTGTTTTCAATTCAAAGTAATCAATATGGCAAGGCCACCTATTTTGGGGTGGCATGTCCTGAACTCTTTCTATATATTCCATGCCGCCCCCTATAATGTCTTTTCTCCTTAGTCTGAACAACTGTGATGTCAGCTGCCAAGACCTGAAAGAATTGTTCAAAGCTACCAACTCTGGAGAACGTGCCCAAGAAGAGGACGTCGGGGATTCCCTCCCGCACCTTCGGCTTCTGTGTCGGCCCACTTTCCTAAGCGTGGCCATGCACTGAGGTATTCAAGCTCACAGTGACATGGTGTACACATTTACCACTGTTAGCAGAGCCAGCCTGCTGCCCACAGAGACTGATCGGCAAGGAAAAGATAATCCACCGAGTATTCACGATTCAACAATAATTAACTTAGGTGATAGTTTCATAGGCACCACATTTGATCAAATCAACACCTTTTCCTGATTATAAAGTAAACAATTGAATAAACTGGAAGGAGACCCCTTGAATGTGATAAAGGTGCTCTTGGCTTAAAATCAATAAAGATTATATTTACTAGGCAAACACTGGAAATATCCAAAATCAGGAACAAACAAACACAAAGAATATACTCTAGTGTCATCACTTTAGATTCTCTGGCTAGGGCAGTAAGTTGTGAAACAAAAGGATTCAGTTAGGTGAATTAAGATAATGATGTACTCAAAAATCACAGAAGTATGTAACTGGGAAAACCAAATAAATTAGTTAAAAGTGTTCTTAATTAATAAAGAGCCATAAAATGGCTAGGAATAAGAGAAATACCAAAAAAGGAATAGTATTCCTTATGTATTCCCAATAACCAGAGATGATAAAACAGAAAAGAAGCTATTCCAATAGAAACAAATATAAAATACCTACAAATTCAGTGAGAAATGGATTAAAATTTTTAAAACCTTCATTGAGAGGTTTTAATAATTAGTAAGAAGAGTTACATTTTTACTAGATGGAAAAATTCAACATAAAGATGCCAAGACTTCTTAACCTTAAATTATTAAAATAATTCTATCCAAAACTGCAACAGGACTTTTCTTGGAAGTCGTTAAAATTGGCACTAATTCCCAAGCTTGGTGCATTACCTTATAACGAGGGCTCGAAACTCTAAACAGGAAAAACTAGCAAAACACATTCTTAGGGATTAATCCTGTCAGATACCAGACCCTTTTGTAAAACATCCATAATTAAAACTGTGAGTCTGATATAAATAGAAAAACATAAACCAAAGGAAAGTAATCAGAAACCCTGGAACAGACTTTGTTATATATATGGGTCACATTTATAGATGGCTTTATAGTTTACAAAGCTTTCTACTGCATTCTCTTTTATGCTTCAAAACCATGCAGTGAAACAAATATTATTATTATTATCCCTATTTCTTTATGAAGCAACTGATACTCAGAAACTAAGTGACTTGCCCAACATAATAAAACCAAGATGAACTTTGACTTGGACCCAGATTTTCTGACTTCCCAAAGCAGGCCTCTTTTTACTGTATTGTTCTCACAAAGTAATCATGAATGGCCTTTTTTTCTTTTTCTTTTTCTTTTCTTTTCGTTTTTGTCCAAAGAGAAAGAGCGTGAGTGGTGGTGGGAGGGAGAGGGAGAGAAAGAATCTCAAGCAGACTCCCCGCTCAACTTGGAGCCCGACACGGGGCTTGATCTCACAACCCAGAGATCGTGACCTAAGCCAAAATCATAAGTCAGATGTTTAATTGACTAAGCCACCCAGCTGCCCCTTTTCTTTTTTTTAAGCAATGTTGAAATTTGGGGGAAAAAATTTAGACTTGTTCCTGATACCACATACCCCTCCTTTAAAAAAAAAACAAAACTGTTTCTGTTTAAAGATTTCAATACTAAAAATCAAATTATGGAAACCTTGACCAAAAAAATACATAGAGCTAAGAGGCTAAAGTGATGTCTGTGATGGCCCCTCACTGAGCCCACTCAAGAAGTAGGAAATACAGCTTTTCCCACTCACTCCTGTTCCCAGTCCATGCAAACCCCATCCACTGCAGATGAACTTCCCATTATTATGAAGATGTAGAAGTTCCCAAAGTGAAGTCAAAACTCTCCAGGAAACCACTACTAAAAGAAAGTGTAGTCAATCCCTTTCTAGGGAAGGATAGGATGACCAGAGAATGACCAATTGGGAGCACCTAATAAGGAGTAAGAACCAACATAAAAAATAAAACAGATTAAGCAACTAACCCATAGTTCATCCTATTGTGTGCAGCAACTATTCAACTCTGACATTGTAGCAAAAAAGCAAGGGTAGACGATAAACAAACGATAGCCTTAAATGAATGGGCATGATCGTGTTCTAGTAAAATTTTATTTCCATAAATCAATAGCACGCACGCTACACTGCACTTTGACAACTCCTGTGTTAAGACTGTTTAAAATTAGTCAGCCCTTAAAAAAATAAAATCAGTTCTCCAAAATACCCTTTAGATAAGAAATCGGAAGCCACAAGAGGTTACTCAACTTGACCATTTGACAGAATAAGACAGACACAGATCTTCTCTTCAGTGAAGTGGGCAGAACTAGAAGTTCAACTCAGGTCTTTCAACTCAAAAGCTGGAAAGTGAGTCGTCTCGTTGGACAGCCTGCTATGACTTGGGGACGCTAATTGGATCTTGTAGATGTGAAATCTCAGGAGGTGGAAAAGGACCCCAAACAGGTTGAGTTTAATGAAACAAACACTTGTCTCACAGAACCAGGAGGGGATGGTGTGCATGATCTGTGTTGTGAGGCATTTCAGGTGGCGGGAAGCTCTGAGCGTCCTCCTTGACCTCAGACGCCCCGCTGCCATCACAGACATGAACTCCGCTCCTCTGAGCGCAGAGTGCCGTGGGGTTGTGGAGAGAGGTGTGCTTGCATGTGTGAGAGGTGCAGGCAGATTGGTGGTTGTTTACGGAAACCAGGAAATCCCAAAAACTAAAGCGATCCAGAGCAATTCATTTAACTTCTTTGAGCCCAACCTTCCTTTGTGTAGAATGGAAATGTCTTTCCTCGTCCTCTCTCTTTTTTTTTTTTTCCCCAGGATGTCAGAATAATAAAGCAGAAAAAAAACCGTGTAAAGTTCATTGGTACCTCGGGGAGACGTGTCATAAAATGACACAGTCTTATTGTCACCGGATATCTCATGACTTCAGCTGGCTCCAGCCCTTTGCATTTCCCTTTCAGCAGGGAACTTGGCCATCTTTACATTTAACACATCTCTGTGGAGGGAGCAGCACTATTAAGCTGGTACTTTGACAACCAAATCGACAAGAGACCAGGATATATGACATAGAAAGGTGAAAGGACAGTGACGAAGGGGAGCAAATGAGCTTTTAAACAAGCCTGACACCATCCAGCTAGTTTTCATATCGCTTCCCGTGAAAAATCTTGACATATTGGTACATTGCTATGAGTTATTTCTTCATATAACTGGGTATAGTGGCCTAACGTTATTTGATCCTGTAGAGTGTTATCTGGGACTACAGACTTATTTTATTTTAACTCAATGACATTTCACCAACAGTTAACATAGCATGAGTAGCTAAAACTCACTTCAGTACGGTACCAGAGGCCCCAGGATTTTGCTCCTTTATTTTTGTTCAAATAGATAACTCTCTGACATTCTCTGTTTTGGTTAGTTTCTATTTTTACTCACCTTTGTGTGTTTTGAGCCACATTTTTTTTAGTCCAGTATTACATATATGATTTATTTCACCACAAGATTTATTTATTACCTGTAATAATGAAAATTAATTCACTTAATTTGCCCACGTCAGCTACATCCAGAAAGGCAAGACATTTCTCTCTTGGTCGTGCTTAGTGGGAGTAGAATGGAAAGGAGATGGGGACAGTCATTAAGGACTCTCTGGGAAGGTTCCATGCTGCCCCACCTCTGCCCTGGGCTAGGAGAACGGGGCTCAAACACAGGCAGGGCTTGTGTTGAACCCTCGGCAAATTCTCTTACTCTGAGACTGAGATCCTCATGGTGCCTGGAATTTTATAATACCTTCTGGAAACACAAAAACTATCGATCTTAATCTCAATTCAGCTACTGAGTCTGTGGTCTTTTCTACTTAAAGCCACAAAATTGTTTATGTTCTAGTTGTAGTTTAATTTTGTCTTGTTTTAAGCTTTCTTACTTGATTTCTGCCCAATCAATAAGATAGGCCATACATTTAATCTGCTTCTGTCATCAAGACAGCTGAAAATCCTGCTGATTTTTCAATTTACTATGAGTAAGTTCAACCTGTATGTAAACTCAGTCCACTTTTCATCAGCTCTGTGACAGCTTTCTCATCTGTGATATGAGAAACCACCCACCTAGGTCATAGAGTCATTGGAAGAATTATATAATAAACAAGACTGCATTGTATTTGGTGATTGGCAACATACATTTTCTTAATAAAACAAGAACAGCATATGTCTCCAAGAAGAGAGACACCAGATTTCTTGGCTGCTCTGTATATTGCAGCACTTGGCGGGTGCTTGACAAAAATTCTCCAATCAAGGCGATCGTATTAATTAATAAGGATAAGTATTGATTTTTTGCAGTTCTGTACTAATTATAATTTAGGCTTCCCTTTAAAAAAATTTTTATGGAGGTATATAACATGCATACAGAAAACGGGTAAGTGTTGCCATGTGATGAATTGTCACAAATGAACATACCTGTGTAACCAACACTCAGCTAAAGAAGCAGAATATTTCCAGCATCCCAGGAGTGCCCCGTGTGTCCCAGCCCAAGCACTGGAAGACCCCAAAGAAAACCACTATTCTGACTTCTAACACTGGGGATGAGTTTTGTTTGTTTTACCATTTTTTTTATACATGAAGTTATACAGTATCAGTACAGACCTTTCTGAAGCTTACTTAAGTTTCCCAGGTAAAGAAGGTCTAAGCCCCGAAGAAGTTCGTCTTTTCTAGGCTGACTTGAGGAAGGAGGGCAGAGGGAGGGTGAGAAGTAGGGGAACCATATAATTTGTCATCCACACCGGAACACCTCTGAAAGTGAAAGAAGGTGCTATTCACAATGATGCTGGGACCGAGGGCATACACAGTGACTGTCCCCAGCAAACCAGGACATGGAACCACCCTGGTGAGAAGGACTGGTAAGAGGCAGCAGGGACACACTGGCAGGGAAAATCTATCTTCATGTTCATAAGACAGCAGCCCCTCACATGGCCTGAGATGTCTGCGAGACTGAGGGCCAGGGGCCCATTTCCCAGAAAGTGCGGTCACTGGTAAAACTCTGCTCAACAAGTATTTACTGAGTTCTGGCTCCATGCAAGGAGCACGAGGATAACTCAGGCACAGTCCCTGCCCACGGGAAGCTCAGGGTCGAATAGTGGCTAGAAGACAAGTTCACAAACAGGTAAACTGTAAGGAAGCTGTCAGCGGAAATATACAAAGTACTGTATAGATTCCAAGGACATAAACAAAGTGTTATACGGATTCCAAGGGACGAGAGATCATGTCCACTGGTAGACATGGAAAAGACATCATGGGGGAGGTAGCAGTTAAGAAGAATTTAGATACTACTCCAATGGTTCCCATTAGTGACTGCACATTAGAATCTCCTAGGGAGCTTTTCAAACTCCGAATACCAAGGCAGTACCCCCAGAACAATTAAATCAGAATCTCTGGAAACAGGATCCAGGCCTAAGCTCTCCCAGATAATTCCAGCAAAGAATCAAGTTTGAGAACCCCTATTCTAGAAAGAAGGACCTAGGCCTTGGCTGGCAGGGTAGGTAGGAAAGAGAGGAGACTGGAGAGAAGAGCCGTTAGTTAGAATATTCCATCTTTGATAGGCACACAGAGAAGGATCCTCCCTTGGGAATTAAATATGGAGGAAAAGCAGCAGGGCAAAAATAATTTAACCCCCTTCAGGAAAAAAATTAATTAATTATGAAACCATTTGCTAAGGCCAATAACAGGGATGGATGGGCAAAGGATGCACTGAATATCAAGGGAACTCAGAGTGGTAATAAATCCATCATAAATCATACAAGCCATCTGATAACTCCTGTTCCTCACATTAGCATCCCATTAAGCCTCTATTAGGGAGAGCAAGCTGAATGAAACTGGCTTCCTGGCTTAGCACTAGCAGCCAGGAGAGAGTTAACAAGCTGCAACCTTTCACTCGCACCTTTAAGGGCCTGAGCTCCATTTGTAAAGGATGCTTAGAGGCCCCAAACCTTGACCTATCACGCTCATGCTGCGGGAGTTTGGGGGGGCCAGAATTAATCACAGCAGGGACACAATTTACCGATCAATACTAGCCAATTAGAAGGCTCCCTGCAGTGGAGAGTTCCCTTGGAATGCCAGATGACCTTCGCCCTTGACTTTTTGTGGGGGCAGATGCTGCTTTATCGCAGCTACTGATAAGGATGGTACTGGGGGGTGCGCAGCTCATTTCACATCATGCCAACCCCACCAGGGCATCCCGAGGCTGAACTTCTTTTGGACTTACCCATGAGTCACCTGCCAGTGGAGGCCACAGGCAGACAGGGAAGGAAATTACCAGTAATAAATTCACAGCCAACGTGCCACTTTTCCTGTGACCTCAGCCGTGACCTTCAAGAAGCCATTGACAACAGAAAGTAGCAACTCAATCTTTTCAGTGAATTCGCTAATGCGTCTCCTACTCCTATGCTATACGAGAGAGGAGATTCTGGGTCCTGGAGCACCCCCAGAGGTGGCCCGATTATTGTCACATCCATCTGCCGATGGCCTACCGTGGAACCACCTGGAGGAAAAAATCCTAGGAGCTACCATTGTGTCCTCTGATCTGGCTCAGAGACTCAGACACAGCTTGAGAGTGGGTCCCAGGACCTTCCGTCCGCCCTGTACTTACGTGGTCGCTGTGTGCCAGTACTGTCAGTATTTTTTTTTATCAATTTTCTAAGATCTTGGCCGCAGAGGTGATATTCCCTAGGATAGAAAAGTTTAGAAGAAGAAAAGTAACTAGATAACTCTGGAAGGTTGTCCGAAGCATATCATTTATTTTTCTGTCACTTATTTTTTAATTTTTATTTTAAGGAGAACAATCTATTGTTTAGAGCGTTTCCTGGAAACTCTAGGACTTAAGGCATATGGCCCCAATCTCCTCTTGGTTTCATCTCCTCTTGAAAGATTTCAGTCATGGTTTCTTCAGATGTACACCTAAGGAACACTTCTCAACTCTCCTCCTAAGTAATGCCCTGCTTCCTGCCCCTAGAGAATTGTGGTTTTAAAAATAAGGAAAATAAAACAAAGTTTTGAGCTGACTTTAGTTCAGTAAAGGCCTAGAGCAAATCATACTGTGATTCCCTCCCCACAACTATGAAGAATACCCTTGTAGGGAAAAAGCAAATTTTGGAAGGTCAATCTAGGATTTGTGAGTGGTATGTTAGGGACAGCATCATAGATTTTGTCTTAGGTAGGAGGGGGACAGTTTCGTGAACTAATGATGCGTGTGGATTAGATTCAAGAATATTGGAATATTTAAATGCACCACTTGGCAAGAGCCATCCTCTTTCTGTCTCTGCTTTCTCCCATCCGAGTACTAACCAGGCCCAACTCTTCTTTGCTTCCGAGAACAGGCGAGATCGGGTGCGTTCAGGGTGGTATGGCCGTAGACCTGTCTCAGCCTTCTTATCCACTAAGTCCCTAAGTGACTAACTCTCTAAGCCCCTCCCCAAACATGCAACGGTCATCTGACCTGAGGGATGACCTCCGCCCTGTTCTTTACTTTTATAAAAAGGGACAATTGTCACCTTCCTATCTCATCTACAAGCTTTGCAATGTCTGCTGTGCTGCAGTCTTGCCAAAAGCATTTAGCCTGAATCTTATCATGAGGAAAAAATTCAGACAAATCCAAATCAAGGGACATAGATGTGTGTGTGCATGTGTGTGTGTGTGTGCCCGTGCACACACGTACCCATGCGCATAAAAGTGGCAAAATGTTAAAAAAAAAAAATCATTGAGTCTGGTGAAGATTATCAGGATTCTATTACTTTTTCAACTTTTCTGTAGGTTCAACATTTTTTATTGTTATGTTAATCACCATACATTACATCATTAGTTTTAGATGTAGTGTTCCATGATTCATTGTTTGTGCATGTCACCCAGTGCTCCATGCAGTACGTGCCCTCATTAATACCCATCACCAGGCTAACCCATCCTCTCACCCCCATCCCCTCTAGAACCCTCAGTTTGTTTCTCAGAGTCCATAGTCTCTCATGGTTTGTCTCCCCCTCCGATTTCCCCCTCTTCATTCTTCCCCTCCTGCTATCTTCTTCTTTTTTTTTTCTTAACATATATTGCATTATTTGTTTCAGAGGTACAGATCTGTGATTCAACAGTCTTGCACAATTCACAGTCCTCACCATAGCACATACCCTCCCCAGTGTCCATCACCCAGCCACGCCATCCCTCCCACCCCACCCACCACTCCAGCAACCCTCAGTTTGTTTCCTGAGATTAAGAATTCCTCATATCAGTGAGGTCATATGACACATGTTTTTCTCTGATTGACTTATTTCGCTCAGCATAACACCCTCCAGTTCCATCCACGTCATTGCAAATGGCAAGATCTCATTCCTATTGATGGCTGCATAATATTCCATTGTATATATATACCACATCTTCTTTATCCATTCATCGTTGATGGACATCTTGGCTCTTTCCACAGTTTGGCTATTGTGGACATTGCTGCTATAAACATCAGGGTGCACGTACCCCTTTGGATCCCTACATTTGTATCTTTGGGGTAAATACCCAGTAGTGCAATTGCTGGATCGTATGGTAGCTCTATTTTCAACTTTTTGAGGAACTTCCATACTGTTTTCCAGAGTGGTCGCACCAGCTTGCATTCCCACCAACAGTGTAGGAGGGTTCCCCTTTCTCTGCATCCCCGCCAACATCTGTCGTTTCCTGACTTGTTAATTTTAGCCATTCTGACTGGTGTGAGGTGGTATCTCATTGAGGTTTTGATTTGGATTTCCCTGATGCTGAGCGATGTTGAGCACTTTTTCATGTGTCTGTTGGCCATTTGGATGTCTTCTTTGGAAAAATGTCTGTTCATGTCTTCTGCCCTTTCCTTTTTTTTTCTTTTTTTAAAGATTTTATTTATTTATTTGACAGAGAGAGAGACAGCGAGAGAGGGAACACAAGCAGGGGGAGTGGGAGAGGGAGAAGCAGGCTTCCCGCCGAGCAGGGAGCCCGATGCGGGACTTGATCCCAGGACCCTGAGATCATGACCTGAGCCGAAGGCAGTCGCTTAACCAACTGAGCCACCCAGGCACCCCTTCTGCCCTTTTCTTGATTGGATTCTTTGTTCTTTGGGTGTTGAGTTTGATAAGTTCTTTATAGATTTTGGATACTAGCCCTTTATCTGATATGTCATTTGCAAATACCTTCTCCCATTCTGTCGGTTGTCTTTTGGTTTTGTTGACTGTTTCTTTTGCTGTGCAAAAGCTTCTTATCTTGATGAAGTCCCAATAGTTCATTTTTGCCCTTGCTTCCCTTGCCTTTGGCAATGTTTCTAGGAAGAAGTTGCTGCAGCTGAGGTTGAAGAGGTTGCTGCCTGTGTTCTCCTTTAGGATTTTGATGGACTCCTGTCTCACATTTAGGTCTTTCAACCATTTTGAGTCTATTTTTGTGTGTGGTGTAAGGAAATGGTCCAGTTTCATTCTTCTGCATGTGGCTGTCCAATTTTCCCAACACCATTTGTTGAAGAGACTGTCTTTTTTCCACTGGACATTCTTTCCTGCTTTGTCAAAGATTAGTTGACCATAGAGTTGAGGGTCCATTTCTGGGCTCTCTATTCTGTTCCATTGATCTATGTGTCTGTTTTTGTGCCAGTACCATACTGTCTTGATGATGGCAGCTTTGTAATAGAGCTTGAAGTCCAGAATTGTGATGCCGCCAGCTTTGCTTTTCTTTTTCAACATTCCTCTGGCTATTCGGGGTCTTTTCTGGTTCCATACAAATTTTAGGATTATTTGTTCCATTTCTTTGAAAAAAAGTGGATGGTATTTTGATAGGGATTGCATTGAATGTGTAGATTGCTCTAGGTAGCACTGACATCCTCACAATATTTGTTCTTCCAATCCATGAGCATGGAACATTTTTCCATTTCTTTGTGTCTTCCTCAATTTCTTTCATGAGTATTTTATAGTTTTCTGAGTACAGATCCTTTGCCTCTTTGGTTAGATTTATTCCTAGGTATCTTATGGTTTTGGGTGCAATTGTAAATGGGATTGACTCCTTAATTTCTCTTTCTTCTGTCTTGTTGTTGGTGTATAGGAATGCCACTGATTTCTGTGCATTGATTTTATATCCTGCCACTTTACTGAATTCCTGTATGAGTTCTAGCAGTTTTGGGGTGGAGTCTTTTGGGTTTTCCACATAAAGTATCATATCATCTGCAAAGTGAGAGTTTGACTTCTTCTTTGCTGATTTGGATGCCTTTTATTGCTTTTTGTTGTCTGATTGCTGTGGCTAGGACTTCTAATACTATGTTGAATAGCAGTGGTGATAGTGGACATCCTTGCTGCGTTCCTGACCTTAGGGGGAAAGCTCTCAGTTTTTCCCCATTTAGAATGATATTTGCTGTGGGTTTTTCACAGATGGCTTTTATGATATTGAGGTATGTACCCTCTATCCCTATACTCTGAAGAGTTTTGACCAAGAAAGGATGCTGTACTTTGTCAAATGCTTTTTCTGCATCTATTGAGAGGATCATATGATTCTTGTTCTTTCTTTTGTTAATGTATTGTATCACATTGATTGATTTGCAGATATTGAACCAACCTTGCAGCCCAGGGATAAATCCCACTTGGTCATGGTGAATAATCCTTTTAATGTACTGTTGGATCCTATTGGCTAGTATTTTGGTGAGAATTTTTGCATCCATGTTCATCAAGGATATTGGTCTGTAATTCTCCTTTTTGATGGGGTCTTTGTCTGGTTTGGGGACCAAGGTAATGGTGGCCTCATGAGTTTGGAAGTTTTCCTTCCATTTCTATTTTTTGGAACAGTTTCATAAGAATAGGTATTAATTCTTCTTTAAATGTTTGGTAGAATTCCCCTGGAAAGCCATCTGGCCCTGGGCTTTTGTTTGTTGGGAGATTTTTGATGACTGCTTCAATTTCCTTAGTGGTTATAGGTCTGTTCAGGTTTTCTGTTTCTTCCTGGTTCAGTTTTGGTAGTTGATACATCTCTAGGAATGCATCCATTTCTTCCAGATTATCTAATTTGCTGGCATATAGTTGCTCATAATATGTTCTCATAATTGTTTGTATTTCTTTGGTGTTGGTTGTGATCTCTCCTCTTTCATTCATGATTTTATTTATTTGGGTCATTTCTCTTTTCTTTTTGATAAGTCTGGCCAGGGGTTTATCAATCTTGTTAATTCTTTCAAAGAACCAGCTCCTAGTTTCGTTGATCTGTTCTACTGTTCTTTTGGTTTCTATTTCATTGATTTCTGCTCTAATCTTTATTATTTCTCTTCTCCTGCTGGGTTTAGGCTTTATTTGCTGTTCTTTCTCCAGCTCCTTTAGGTGTAGGGTTAGGTTGTGTACTTGAGACCTTTCTTGTTTCTTGAGAAAGGCTTGTATTGCTATATACTTTCCTCTTAGGACTGCCTTTGCTGCATCCCAAAGATTTTGAACAGTTGTGTTTTCATTTTCATTGGTTTCCATGAATTTTTTTAATTCTTCTTTAATTTCCTGGTTGACCCATTCATTCTTTAGTAGGATGCTCTTTAGCCTCCATGTATTTGAGTTCTTTCCAACTTTCCTCTTGTGATTGCGTTCTAGTTTCAAAGCATTGTGGTCTGAAAATATGCAGGGAATGATCCCAATCTTTTGGTACAGGTTGAGACCTGATTTATGACCTAGGATGTGATAGATTCTGGAGAATGTCCCATGGACACTAGAGAAGAATGTGTATTCCGTTGCTTTGGGATGGAATGTTCTGAATATGTCTGTGAAGTCCATTTGGTCCAGTGTGTCAATTAGAGTCTTTATTTCCTTGTTGATCTTTTGCTTAGATGATTTGTCCATTTCAGTGAGGGGGGTGTTAAAGTCCCCCACTATTATTGTATTGTTGTCGATGTGTTTCTTTGCTTTTGTTATTAATTGGCTTATATCACCGGCTGCTCCCATGTTAGGGGCATAGATATTTACAATTGTTAGATCTTCTTGTTGGATAGACCCTTTAAGTATGATATAGTGTCCTTCCTCATCTCTTATTATAGTCTTTGGTTTAAAATCTAATTTGTCTGATATAAGGATTGCCACCCCAGCTTTCTTTTGGTGTCCATTAGCATGGTAAATGGTTTTCCACCCCCTCACTTTCAATCTGGGGTGTCTTTGGGTCTAAAATGAGTCTCTTGCAGACAGCATATCAATGGGTCTTGTTTTTTAATCCAATCTGATAGCCTGTGTCTTTTGATTGGGGCATTTAGCCCATTTACATTCAGGGTAACTATTGAAAGATATGAATTTAGTGCCATTGTATTGCCTGTAAGGTGACTGTTACTGTATATTGTCTCTATTCCTTTCTGGTCTCTGTTACTTTTAGGCTCTCTCTTTGCTTAGAGGACCCCTTTCAAGATTTCTTGTAGGGCTGGTTTCGTGTTTGCAAATTCCTTTAGTTTTTGTTTGTCCTGGAAGCTTTTCATCTCTCCTTCTATTTTCAATGACAGCCTAGCTGGATATAGTATTCTTGGCTGCATATTTTTCTCATTTGTGCTCTGAATATATCATGCCAGTCCTTTCTGGCCTGCCAGGTCTCTGTGGATAGGTCTGTTGCCAATCTAAAGTTTCTACCATTGTAGGTTACATACCTCTTCTCCCGAGCTGCTTTCAGGATTTTCTCTTTGTCTCTGAGACTCGTAAATTTTACTATTAGATGTCGGGGTGTTGACCTATTTTTACTGATTTTGAGAGGGGTTCTCTGTGCTTCCTGGATTTTGATGCCTGTTTCCTTCCCCAAATTAGGGAAGTTCTCTGCTATAATTTGCTCCAATATACCTCTGCCCCTCTCTCTCTTTCTTCTTCTTCTGGGATCCCAATTATTCTAATGTTGTTTCATCTTATGGTATCGCTTATCTCTCAAATTCTGCCCTCGTGATCCAGTAGTTGTTTATCTCTCTTTTTCTCAGCTGCTTTATTTTCCATCATTTCATCTTCTATATCACTGATTCTCTCTTCTGCCTCATTTATCCTAACAGTTAGTGCCCCCATTTTTTATTGCACCTCATTTATAGCCTTTTTGATTTTGACTTGGTTAGATTTTAGTTCTTTTATTTCTCCAGAAAAGGTTTCTCTAATAACTTCCATGCTTTTTTTAAGCCCAGCTAGTATCTTTAAAGTGATGATTCTGAACTCTAGATCTGACATCGTACTAATGTCCATATTGAGTAGGTCCCTGGCAGTCGGTACTACCTCTTGTTCTTTTTGTTGAGGTGATTTTTTCCATCTTGTCATTTTGTCCAGAGGAGAACAGATTAATGAGAGAACAAAATGCTAACAGGGTAACAACGTCCCCAGAAAATATACTCTAAACAAATCAGAAAAGACCTGAAGCCGGGGGGAAAGAAAGGGAAAGAAAGAAAAAAGAAAAAGATAAAAACAAAAATAGAACAAAACCAAAAAAAACAGAATATGATCAAATATGATCAGGCTGGTGCATAGATCAGTGCCACACACTAGATTTTGGGTGTATTTTGGTCTGTTAGAAGAAAGTGCCTCCCAAAATTTTAAAGAAAGAAAAACGTATATATGTACAAAAATAAGGGTTGATATGATGAAGGGATGGAATATGACTAAAGATGAAAATTATAAAAAAATTTTATAAAAGGAATTGATAAGAAGTTGTTTGAAAAAAGAAAGGAGAGGATTTAAAAAAAAGGGGGGGGAGAGAATGTGATCAGGCAGGAGAGTAGAACAAAACCATACACTAGAGATTTAGGGTATATTTTGATCGGTTAGAAGAAACTATCTCAAAATTTTAAAGAGAGAACAACTTATATATATATATGCCAAAAATAGGGGTAACTACTATGAAGGGATAGAATATGACTCTAAAAATGAAAAATAAAAATGTTTTTTAAAAAGGGATTGATAAGAATTTGGTTGAAAAAGGGAAAAAGTAAAATTCAAAAAAAAAAAAAAAGACCGTTAAAAAAAAAATTAACTTTGAAAGACTAAAGAATCATGGTAAAAAAGCCATGGATTCTATGTGCAGTATTCCCCTACTGCTGCAGTTCTGCCATTCTCATTGATCCGTAAACTTGGTCTTGGCTGGCTGTTCTTGCTGATCTTCTGGGGGAGGGGCCTGTTGCCATGGTTCCCAAATGTCTTTGCCGGAGGCGGAATTGCCCTGCCCTTGCCTGTGCGGGCTACCTAATCTGCTCGGGTTTGCTCTCGGGAGCTTTTGTTCCCTGCGAGCTTTCTGTACAGCTTTGGAGGACGAGAGTGAAAATGGTGGCCTCCCAGTCTCCGCCCCGGAGGAGCCGAGAACTCGGGGCCCCGCTCCTCAGTGAGCCCCCAGAGAAAAGCAATCACTCCCGTTTCCCCGGTCTCCGGCTGCACTCCATGCTCACCCGGCCTGTGACCGCGCATTTCTACCTCTGGCACACGACCCTGTGTGGAGTCTCCAAACCCAGCAGATCCCCGCGGTGCGCTCCCGCACCTCTCCTCCCGGGGGAGGAAGGGGAGTCTCCCCGGATCTGCCGCTTGTTGGGTCCCTGCTGGAGGAGCTCAACCCCGAGCTGAGAGCCCGCACCTCGGCTCCGTCTCTGCAGCCAGCTTCCCCGCTCTGATACCTGGGAGCTCTGCCACACTCCGGCACCCCCGGTCTTTCTGTGACCCCGAGGGTCCCACGAGGGTTCCACCCCCAACTTAGCCACCAGAGTGACGTCCCTCAGCGGAGCAGACCTCTAAAAGTTCCGATTTTGTGCTCCGCGGCTCTATCACTTGCCAGAAGCGGCCGACGGAGGCCCCCTCCCCCACCGTCTATCCTCCCGAATATCGCCTCGGATTCACTTCTCCGCACGTCCTACCTTCCAGAAAGTGGTCGCTTTTCTGTTCAGAGAGTTGTTGCTATTCTTTTCTTCGATTCCCTGTTGAGTTTGTAGGTGTTCAGAATGGTTTGATCCCTATCCAGCTGAATTCCTGAGAGGAGACGAAAGCCAGGTCTCCTACTCCTCCGCCATCTTGCTCCGCCCCTGGTTCAACATTTTTTTTAAAAAACACCAGGTGCACCTCTTATTGACAAAGCGCTCAATCCTGTGCAGTCAGTGGTCCATGGATTAACTATGATACTCAAAAACTTTTTTCATACTGATATTTGGCACAGGAAGTGAAGCAGATTATTAAACTAGTTTTTAACAAATTCGGAGGTTCTTCATGAAAAGCTAAATTCCCCTTTATCAGGAAACAGTCTCTCAAAGGAAAATAATCCATGTTTTCAAAGAAAATAGTTCATGAAGAGAATTTAGAGAAAGGTCTTCCTTTTGTGATAACAAATCCTGTTTAAATTACCTCGTCAAAAGACAGAGAGTTCTGGAAATTAACCAAATCAAAGAAGATGACAAAATGGCAAATTTTCAGGAGGAAACCACTTCTCCAGATACGGGAAAATTTCAGAAATAATTTTAACTAGCGAATAGGTTTTCTGCAATTTGAATGACACCAAAAATGTATAATTGGCTTGTTTTTGTCTAAGAAATTTTAGACTAAATTAAATTTTAAATTTCTTGATTTAAGGTGGCCAGTTATATATGTTTATATGTATACCTACATACACAAATACACACACATGCATACACATATATGTAACATAGCACATGGATAAATCTAAATACAGATTATTAGCTTTATTTGCCACATTGTTTACCATTTTTTGTGCCCAAAAAAGATTCTTATATTTTTTTAAGATTTGTTTATTTGAGAGAGAGAGAGAAAGAGAGAGAGAGCAGACACACACAAGCGGTGGGGGGGTGGGGCGGACAGAAGGAGAAGGAGAGAGAATCTCAAACAGATTCCCTGCTGAGCACAGAGTCTGACTCCGGGCTTGATATGATGACCCTGAGATCATGACGTGAGCGGAAATCAGGAGTCAGCCGCTTAACTGACTGAACCACCCAGGCTCACCTGTGTGCAAAGAAAGAGTATAATAAACTAACAATATCTGTAAAGAATTATACTTGATGGGATGAACAAAAATAATAGAAAAGCTTGATAAAATTTCATATTCTAATGCAAGTATATCTAGGCATTTACATATATTTATTTATATATTATATATGTCATTATATATTATGTTTATTTAATTTAGTATTTTTATTTTTATATGAAATTGCCTAATTGTTCATATCTTAAGAAAGCATTTAAAAAGTATAAGAAAGAAAAGATTAGCAAAGGATGAGACCGTCACAACTGTGTATCTATAAAAGGAAAATATTCAGCACCATCACGTATTTACAATGTGATTAACAAAGCTAATAATCTGCATTCAGAAGCATGTGATCCATGTAGCACAAGCTAAGATCACAATAATAATTATGAGTAACTTTTCCTAAATGCTTGCAGAGTACCAGGCACTACATTAAATACTTTGTATGTATTATGCATCTCATTCAATCCTCATTTGCAGAGGAAGTTCCTGAGACTCAAAAAAGTTATACGATCCACCCAGGATCACACGTTTGATAGGGGTCAAGCTGAGGTTCAAATCCAGGTGTCTAACTTCAGACGTCACACCCATGATCATTCCAGGCACCACCTCAAAGCTCTGCTTACCAGGAGCTACGAGTGGCCCGGGATGAGAAAGTGCGTGAGGACACTCTTGCACGAGTCACAGCACGTGACAGAAACAGTATAACTTCCACAGTCTCCATTTGTGTCCCAGACAGAGAGCGCCAATGTAAGACAGAAAGTGCACAGAACCACGTGCAGCTGGATGGCACGGTCTGGGGAGTTAGTCATGGGACCTCAGCCAGCCGCCAGCCGCGCTTCCTAGGATGCTAATACTCAGGCTCCGAAAGTTACCACTAACACAGGCGGAGATGGGCGGACCAATGGGGATCGTGCAGGGAGAATCCCCAAGTCCTTGTCCTCTCCAAGCAGTGGCACACAGCAGAGAAGGGGAGTCCTCCACCACACACCCAGGTTCGAACGTGTGACTTGCATCAGCGGCACTTTGCCATTCACAGCCCACACACTACATCAGGCTGGACGCCAGCCGTGACTTCATAAACGTTTCATCTTCACCTGTGACTCAGGTACCAGGTTCCCTCAAGCAACATGTTCCCCCCCCCAATAATAGCGTCAGTGGGACAGTTTAAGTATGCAAAGGGCTATTTTTTAGGAAAAACATTTTTAAACTGATCTGTCCTTTCCAACACACCTTATCTACAAAGTTGCTGTGTTTCAGGTCACTTGGATTATTTTAATCTGTTAAAAAGAAAAGCTAACATGATACTTTTGGACACCTCAGGCTTCTTTCCTTTGCTTTGGTGGTGTTCTGTTCTTTTCTCCCCCCTTGGCTTCATTTCGGTTCAAAAGCAAAATTTTAAAGTAGAGCAAGTAGAGACTGAAGCAACTTCCAGGTTGTGCACAGCACCAAGCTACCCTCAGGATATTCCTGGTTTTATTTTTGTATGCACATTTTAAAGGCAACAATATAATAAACTTTGACCTTTAAAGTCTTCAAATAAATCAATTAGCCAGAGAAAGGACAAGGTAATGAGCAGAATGGGGGAAAAAGTCAAAGAAGGATAGGAAGCCCGAGAAAAGTCTTCAAATGGAGTGTGTGTGTGTGTGTGTGTGTGTGTGTGCACGTGTGCGCATGCACATGTGCGCATATTATTCTTGGTGTGTCTTTTAGGCAAGCAAATGTTGAGGTAAAAATCTAAGAAATGAGAAAAGCTGTAAGCTGCTTTTAAAATTCTTTTATAAGGCAACAATTTTATTTATTTGAGAGAGAGCAAGTGAGTGACAGAGCACAAGCAGGGGGAGGGAGGAGGGAGAAGCAGACTCCCCGCTGAGCAGGGACCCTGAGATCAAGACCCAAGCCAAAGGCAGACGCCTAACTGACTGAGCCATCCAGGCACCCTATAAGACAAAGATTTTAAAGCAAGGAGAAGGAGAAAGGAATTCGAAAACTCAGCACTGTTCTCGGTGGCACCTTTTTACACCACGAAGCCCTCACTTCTGCCGGCACCTGGCCTCCATCGGTCGTCTGGGTTCTCTGTCCTTAGCTGCCAGGAAGAGATGGTGATGTTTCCTCTAGTTCTCTTCCTTCTGGTCGTTCTTCTTCAGTTTTCCTCCTCCTTCTCTTCGTTCTCCTCTTCTTTCTCTTTATCCTCCTTCCTTTGCTTGTCATTTCTCTTGGGTAGAGGGTCTTTCCTGATTTGCTTACAAACATTGTTCCTTTTCCTGGTACAAATGACATTTTGTTTGATCCAAGTAAGATCAGTGAATTAAAACGCCTTCTGTGACTGAAGTTTCTTCCCCTGAAATCTACAATGGAGTCCCCAACATACTGCAATGAACATAGGAACAAAGTCAAAGCCAACACAAGACGTGTCCAGTTGCACTCATACCTGAGTACTTCTGAGAGAGGTAACATGATGGCTTAAATTCACTATGAAATATAAATGGCTAATGTCAAATCTTTTGCTGAAGCAGAAACTGATGAAGGGGAGGGCAGAGATAGAAAAGGGTGAGGAGCCCTTTAAGAAGGGAGCTCTCAGCAGAGATAAAAAAAAATACACAGAAAAAAAGAGGTGAGAGCACTGAAGGGCATCTGGGTCTGGATCTCTACTTTGCCTTGAACTTGCCCTACCCTTCAATTCCCTAATGTGCGAAACTGCCCAGTTATATTCATTCAAAATCAGAGAAAATAAACACCTACCTCAGAAAAATGGAAAGCATCCACAGAATGCCAGGCAGTCATGGCCTAATTGAGCCTCAGGTTTGAGCCAGCCAACAACTTCCCTCCCCCACTCAGCTCCTGAAACCCCCACCTATGCCCATCTCACCTAGGAAGTTGGGCAGAGCCAAATTTCCACGTTCATCATGAGACAGTTGTTCGGCTCTCCCCCACCTCTTGTTCCCTGAGCCAATGGGCATTCTTGTGTGGCTTTTTTGTCTTAGGGACCTTCAACATTGTCCGAAATGTAAAGGTCCTATTTTTCACTTTTCTTGTCTAACTCCAAAAGCCCATGGCAGGAAGCAATTTGTCATTTGCTGAGTGCGAATTTGAATGTTGCCCTATCTGGGGTGGACAGTCAGTTTGTGAAACCAGAGTATCTCATTGAGATTCTGCTCCTCCCCCTCTTCGTGCTCTCTCTCTCTCTCTTTCTCTCTCCAAAATAAATAAATAAATCTTTTTTAAAAATCCTATAGAAGGACCTACAACCATTCCCATTTTACAAATTAAAAAATTGAGCTTCAGTGAGCTTGAACTACTAATTAGTGGAGATAATAGGATATGAATCCAAGCAGTCTGACTTCAGAAGCTTTGAGCTTATCCATACACTAGAGTGCCTTTCTATATGCTTCTAACCACCATATAATGCCTCTGCATGAATCTTTTACAACAGACCAGAAGCTCCTCACATGCAGCTTGTATTCAGATTTATTCAACTTCATATAAATGCCAAGGCCAGGCCTATAGGAAGATGGTCAATGTATTTGGAAGTAGTACATGGAGGAGCCTCCCTAGCTGGTACACAGAACAACCTCCTGCATTTTCCCATTATATATCTGGGGTCATGGCTATGTACAATGCCATAGGAGAGATGCACTAAGCAAGGCTCTATAATGTGATTTGGTATCAATAAAAGTTCATTTTTGCATATGTGGACCTTATTGTGACTCGAGGAGCTTTTGGTAGCATTTACCTGGAGCTAACATGTCTATTCCAATGGCTTTTAGACCATTAATGGATGGCTTATCTCATCTTAACCAGAAAGTCAGTCTCTCTCTCTCTCTCTCTCTCTCTCTCTCTCTTTCTCTCTCTCTCTCTCTCTCTCTCTCACACACACACACACACACACACACACACTCCATCTGCTTCCTTCTTGATTAAAATTAGACTACACTAGGCACAGTTCCCAAACATCCCAGACAGGACAGCTGACCCAACACCTTTCCCTACAAGCCTGCATTCTTACTTCTTAAAGAGAACCAAGCTTGGAGATGAAATGAGAGCTTCCCCCGTTGCTTCCCCATATTCCTACCCTGGCAGGCTGTTCTGCTTCCAAACACGCACATTGCTCAGTCTGGCTATTTCTGAAGCCTGGGTGACTTTCAACTCAAGAAGAAGCTATAGTATCACCCCATCTACATCAGCAAGGCAGTCTTGATTGCCATTCAGTTGGCTACGCCTGGTGATGATGCTTTTAAAAGTGACTACAGCCCCTTTAGGAAATTTCAAATATATTTGGAAGAGAACAACAGAGCACATCTTGTAAACTTATGTATAACAAAGCCATTTCTGCACCAGCTATTGCAGCGGACCAGAGTCTGCTTATTTCCGAAGTCTCAGGATGCCTTAAGAATATTTGTCTCATTATCCCCATTATTTTCCCCTCCAGGGAACTGTCCCTAATAAACTTTGCTATGTCTCTTCTCCTGGCTAGTTTTAATATGAGCCAAGGGAAAGATTTCAGGAGAGCATGAGTTCTTTTCTGCCTGGGCTTGCAAAATTGCCTTTTGCTGCCCATGCATCTGTTAGTAATGATTGAGACAATCTGTGCGGCGTAAGACAACTTGTCGAGAGGTTACTCTAAAAAGATCCTCTTCCAAGGCATGTTGAACACTTAGCCCCTTTCTACGTCAACGGGATCTTTAATTTAATGACCACAGAAGGTGAGATGATGCCTTCTCACTAGCATGACCATCTTAAAGTAACACTTGCACCTTGGAGCCAAGAGGACCTTGAGAACTTCGCGGGCCCCAAAACTATAAATATTACCTGAAGAACTACTTGGGGTTCAAGTACCATTCCAAGTTCTCACCTCCCTTGAGGGGGCCCAGGATGATTGAGTTTAATAAGACCCTCTTTGAGAGGACTAGAATCCCTTAGCACTCTTTATGTGGCCGAGAAGACCTCAAATCTAAGCCAAAGTTTCAGGAGGCCGAGAACCTCAGAAAACCCCTAAATTGTTTCTCCAACCCACTTCTCCTCTTATCTTTGTGCTTTAGTCTGAGAATAAGATCAGCAGGATTCCAGCTAGAGATTTAGAGTAGCCTGGATATGAACAATTGACCCAATGGGCTCACGACAAAACTGGCGTCATCTCTGGGTGTCCCATTTCTTTTATAGCTCTACTTGCCAACGTGTTAGCTGATACCCAAGGCCACCCTGCTCAAGCCAGGGATTATAGACCCCAAATGCCCCGTGTCATTGCCCACAGTCAACCATGCACCCGAGCTACGTGGAAGACCCATCTAGATTTATGCTAGCCGACGTGCAGCTGCAGCTGTGCTAGCCTGCCCAAGGAAGCATCCCTCCCACGGCCCTAACACGAGCCACCTACCAGACTCGGGAAGGGACAGTGAGCTCAGGTTTATTTTATCGGGAGATACGTCTCTTCTGCTCTGGTTTTAATGAGATATAATTGACCTACAACACTATATTGTTTTTAGATGCACAACCTGATGATTGGATACATGTACCATACTGCAAAATGATTATCACAATGAGTTTAGTTAACATCCGTCACCTCACATGGTTACAAATTTTTCTTCTTGTGACAAGAACTTTTAAGATCTACTCTCTTAGCAACTTTCGAGGATATGATACAGTATTGTTAACTCTCATCACCATGCTGTACGTTAGATCCCCAGAAGGTATTTCTGCTGACCTCAATTTTTCCCTCCAGCCAGACTGGGGATAGTTTTAAGGAAACAGATCTGCTATTCTTGGTCAGTAGAAAGGATGTCTTTGATGGAACCACATGGAAATTAAAATGCGAACAACCCGAGGATGTGTGACCATGCTGGCTCTCATCTCTGGTTCTCTCTTGTGTCCCTCTCTGGGTCTCTGAATTGTGAATCTACCATTCTGTTTCTTCCTCAGTTTCTATTTCTGTCTCTGTATCTTTTTTTCTGTCGATTCTCTATGTCTTCTTCTTCTACCCATTTTCTCTTTATTTGATTTGAAAAATTATATCATTTGCTAACAAGCCTGAGGATATAAGCATCACAATATGTAATTAAAATATGTAATGCAACCGACAGCCCTGGTATATTTCTTGGTTTGGTTGTATATTTATTAATTTATTTATTAATTGTAACTTAATTTGAAATATTTCAGCCTCGGCTGTGAGATACTCTGCATGTGCTGATTAGTTTAAGCTTCTACTCTAGGAGCAATCAGCTGCCTTAACAGGAAACCCACACTCCTGCGGTTCTCAGGTAGCATCGTATTTGAAAGGACCGCTGTAGAAGCACCTTCTGTCTCCGGCGCCTGGGTGGCTCAGTCGGTTAAGCGTCTGCTCAGGTTATGATCCCAGGCTCCTGGGATGGAGCCCCGCATCGGGCTCCCTGCTCAGCAAGAAGTCTGCTTCTCCCTCTGCCCTTCTTCCCACTAGTTCTCTCAATCTCTCTCTCTCTCAAATAATAAATAAATAAAATCTTTAAAAAAAAAAGTTTCTGTCTATCTCAATCAGCACGCAAGGTTTTCCTAATTAGCATAGTGAATTTTAGAAATCTTTAAAATGACTATATTTAAAGCCATTAATTGAGTTAATGGAGTTTCAGTTAGTATATCACAGAAGTTTCCACATATTTACAACACTACTCCTTAAATACATCATTTTTCAGAAGGGGAATCTGAGGCTTTATTGGTGAAATTAAATGTATTCAAGAAGTATAGCTTGGCTAAAATATTTAAGACTCTCCCCATCCTTGCTTAAAGAGTATCAAAATCCAGCTGGACCTGCAGCCTATTTTTTTGAGACGGTGCCCGGACTTGCTCTCCAAATGGCCCAGGTCCAGCCATCAGCTAGGAGGATTTTTGGTTGCCCGAACTGTAGGACAGAATCCTGCCCCTGGAATTTCGCCATCGCCACCTCAAGCAGACCTTCCACATAGGTGCAGATGGACACAACCTAAAGGACAGAGGCCTGGGATGTCATCGTGTTTGCAGAGCAGGTCGTTTGAGCTATTTTCTGCCTGCCTGCTCATACGACTAATAAACGTTCATATGTGGGGCCAGAATTTTCTTGAGATCTGCTTTCATTATAACACAGTAGAAAGGTTGGGAGGGAGGGAGGGACTCTCACCCTCACATCTCAAACGTCTTCACGGCTCCTGTTACCTACCAAGAAGGACTTGAGAGTTGTGCATTAAAAATTGCCTTAGGTCCATTCAGAGCAACAATATAAGAAAACAAGCAAGAGTGGCTTTGTTTCTTATTTCTGCTGCCTCCGAAGGACTCGGAACTGGAAGCTCTGAGAAGAGCTGGTGTAAGGACAGAACTCTGTACTAAGAGGCTATGACAGGTACCTAGGCTCACCATCACTACCGTGAATTGTCTGTAGGACTTTGGGCGAGTCGTTTAACCCTCTGAATCTCAATTGTTGCCTCTGTTAAATAGGAATAATTGCTTATTTACAGCAACCGAGTTTTAGAAGTTATTATTCAAAGAGGTGGCAGTTTTGCTTTTGGGGAACAGTCACCTTCCACAACTTCAAAATGCTCCAACTCTTTTTTAATTATGGGAGATTATAATTTTTGTGAGTAGCTATAATTTACTGAGCTATAACTCACATGCCACACAACTCAGACGTTTAAAGTATACAACTCCATGGTTTTTACTATAGAGTTATGTGTGATTATCACCACAATCGTAGAACATTTTATCACCCCAAAAAAGAAACCCCACATCCTTTAGCTATCACTCCCCAGGGCCCCCATCCATCCCCCCTCCTGCCCCGCCCTGGCATTAGGCAATCACTAATTTACTTGCTGTCTCTACTTTCTGCCTATCCTGGCTATTTCATATAAATGAAATCATATATTATGCGGACTTTGTGATTGCCTTCTTTTACTTAGTATAATGTTTTCAAAGTTCATCCATGCTATAGCATCAATCAGTACTTCATTCTTTTTTATGGCCAAATAATTTTCCGTTATATGAACATAACACATTTTATTCATCCATTCATCAGATGATAGACATTTGGTTTATTTCTACCTTTTCATTATTATAGGTAATGTTGCTATGAACATTTCATGTACAAGTTTTTGTGTGGACATATGTTTTCGTTTCTCCTGAGTGTATATCTAAGAGTGGAATTGCTGGGTTCTACTGCATATGATATCTCTGTGTTCTATCTTTTGAGGAATCACTAGATACTGTTTTCCAAAATGACTGCAACATCTTACATTCCCAGCAGCAATGTATGAGAGTCCCAGTTTCTCCACATCCTGATGACGCTGGCCATTGTCTCTTTTTCATTATAACCAAGTGTGACATGATATCTCATTTTGATTTTGATTTGCATTTCCCTGATAGCTAATGATGTTTAGCATCTCTTCTTGTGCTTATTGGTCTTCTGGTTATCTTCTTTAGAAAGATGTCTACTCATGTCCTTTGTCCATTCTTAAATCTGGTTATGTCTTACTGAGCTGTAAGAATTCTTTATGTATTCTAAATACAAGTCTCTCATCAAATCTATTATTTGGAAATATTTTCTCCCATTCCGTGGGTTGTCTTTTTACTTTCTCAGTAGTGTACTTTGAAAAATAAAATTTTTAATGTTAGAGAAGTCCAATTTATCTATTTTTTTTCTTTTGTCATTTGTGTTTTTGGCGTCATATCTAAGAATCCATTGCCAAATCCAAGGTCACAAAGACCTCCATGTTTTCTTCTAAGAGTCTTACGGTTTTAGCTTTTACATTTAGGCTTTTGATCCATTTTTAGTTAATTTTGTATATGGTAGAAGTTAGAGATCCAACTTCATTTCTTTGCATGTACCAGCACCATTTGTTGAAAAGTCTATTTTTTCTCCATTAAATGATCTTGACACTTTTATCATATATCAGTGGACCATAGATATGTAAGTTTACTTCTGGACTCTCATTTCTAGTGCATTGATCAATATGTTAATCCTTCTCCCAGTACTGCACTGCCCTGATTACTGATGCTTTTTAGTAAATTTTGCAATTGAGAAGCACGAGTTCTCCAACTTTGTTCTTCTTTTTCGAGACTGTTTTGATTATTCTGGGTTCCTTATATTTCCATATGAATTTTCAACTCCTTTTTAAAATTTCAAAAAGGAAAACTATTCTAGTGTTGGTGGGCTGTAACATCTATAAATGGGTTTTG
The DNA here is from genome assembly GCF_964656455.1 of Halichoerus grypus. Taxonomy (NCBI): domain Eukaryota; kingdom Metazoa; phylum Chordata; class Mammalia; order Carnivora; family Phocidae; genus Halichoerus; species Halichoerus grypus. The sequence goes on from NC_135715.1 coordinate 165,831,272, forward strand.
ATTTTTGCCTTCTGGAGATTTAAAAGCAAAGAAATCTAAAATTTCTATAGTTCTGTGGCTTTAATATAGTAGGAATTTCCCCAAAACAAGCACATCCAACTGAACATTCTTTAAATTTCCTCTTGCACTAGTTATCTTCTCATTCCCTAATGAGAGACCCTTTAAAATTGTTCAGCTTGAGAAGTTTTGCCTGCTAAGAATAGTCTCAGACACTACATCTTCCTTAATTCGAAGCTTCTAGAGGTTGTCTCTGGTTAGTCAGAGAAGCAGAAGCAATGAGCAAGAATTCGCCCAGTATCAATTCAGAAATCTGAAGAAAAAAAAAAAATTCAGGAAACATTCTCTGAAACTGCTCTCTTATTTAAAATTCTTGATCCAGGCCTTACCTAATAAAAAGCTGTATGCCCTTACAGCTTTACCCCCCTTCACCCCCACTGGGTAATGCAATGGTCTCAAGAATCCATATAGAAACCCCTCTCAAATGAGCACATTGAGAGGCAAGGAAAATGGTATTGAAAGCAGGGGAGACCTGCAGAGAGAGAGGAGGAAAAGATAGAGAGCAAGATAAGGGCAGAAACCAATAGCAACAGGGAAGGGAAGAGAATGAAGAGGGGAAGGGGAACTCAGAAAGGGAGAGAGAAGAACATGGCAGGTATCAATTATTTACCATTTATGTACAATAAAAAAAAATGCACTTTAACTACAGGAAGAGCACCAAATCCACTCAATAACCATTTAAAAGAATATGGAAATAAAACACAGCCATTTAAAGGGCTGTAATAAATGTGCAATGCTCTTTGTAATGCCCCTGAAAGAATACAAGTGTTAAGCCTTGGTAAATTACACTTAAAAGTAGTTGTAACATAAAAATGAAATTAGGCATACAAATAACCTCACACTTAGGCATTTTTTAAAAGTCTCTTCAAACAGTTAATTGGAAAAGCCTCTAAGGAGCATAACTTTTCTTCTCTCATATTCTCTTCTCTGAACAATAGAGCCACGTAAATGGCAGGAGCAAATAAACATAGATAATCCAGGATGCATGGAAGGTCTGCATTAAATCATCTGCCCTAGAAAAAGAAGGGAAGAAAATAAATAGAAGTCACTGCCAGAATTGTTCCCTTCACTTTTTATTTTTTTTAAAGATTTATTTATTTATTTGAGAGAGAGCACACACGAGTGGGAGGGCCAGAGGGAGAGGGAGAGAGTCCCAAGCAGACTCTGCACTCAGCGTGGAGCCCGACGCGGCACCCGATCTCATCACCCCAACACCACGACCTCAGCCGAAAGCAAAAGTCAGACACTTAACTGACTGCACTACCCAGGCACCCCCCCCTTCATTTTTTAGAGGACCAAATGAAACCCTTTAAACAAGGGTCACAAAAAATATGCAGATGGAATCACAGCCTGTTTCCCAAATGCACATTTTAGTAGCTTCAATATTCTCCTCAAAATGCAATAAGCCAATAAGGAAGTACTATTAACTTCGTGTGCCCATTTTTCATGAATGTATGCTGTGTCACATAGTCACATTTCCAGTGAGCCAGTCCCAGCACGGTCCAGCCTTAAATGGGAGAGGATCAGAGTTTGGCTCTAAGGCAGCCATTAGATACCAGAGCAAAGCAGAGGACTGGGGTGGGGGGCAACTACTGGCAGAATTTGCTGTGTTCCTGCCTGCAAATTCCACATAAACTTTCTAGACACAAACAAGAGTTCTCTCCTCGGGGTGCCTGGGTGGCTCTCAGTTGGTTAAGCATCTGCCTTCAGCTCAGGTCATGATCCCAGGGTCCCAAGCCCCGCATCGGGCTCCCTGCTCAGTGGGAAGCCTGCTTCTCCCTCTCCCTCTGCCTGCCGCTCCCCTTGCTTGTACTCTCTCTGTCTCTCTCAAATAAATAAACACAATCTTTTAAAAAAAAGAGAGAGTTCTCTCCTCAATCAATAAGTAGCACATTGTCTTTTCACCCTACCCAGTCGGTCCCCAAATCTCTTCCATATTTGGAACAGAACACAAGACACCTACACAAGTTCATCAATATTACAGCTTGGGTTGCCCAAGAAGCTGACTCTGAGACAGAGATGAGTGTGCAGGACATTTTTAGGGAATGCTTCTTGGGATCCAACACCCGTGGAAGAGAAGGGAAGGTCGTAAAATTGGGCAGAGGGAGAACTTGGAATAAAGTGCAGTTTCACTGGGCAGCTCAGCCAACCCTCTGGGGAATTCTGAAGATGGCCTGACCCCTCAACCCTGCCCCCACTGGCGGAGAGGGCCGGGCCTCACTATCCCTTCGTCACCGGTCATCGGATGCAGCTGCCCCAGGAAGGGGCCTGACCTCGTTCGAGGCTTGTATCCTCATCTGAGACAACCCAGAAGGGACTGAGAACTGAGGGTAGCTGCCTGCAGCACCCCGGCAGCTGGGGGTGTCAGACCTTCAGCCCCGAAAAAGGATGTCCGGGTCCACCGCAGTGAGCCAACAGAAAAGACCTTTTTTGGGTCCCTCTATTCATTCGGGAAACATTTGTGGCATCATTTTAATGGGTAAGGCACTGATCTCTAATGACTGATCCCGTTAATGTTTCCAGCCCGTCTTTAGGCACAGAGCACAAAGAGTTTTATACTCATTACCCCCCCACAGTCTCTGTGAGGCAACACTCTACCAAGGACTCATCTAGGAAAACTGACAATAGAGCAAGTAACCAGCCATTGTCTTATACAGGCAGGCCCTTCAGTATTTATAGGAGAAAAGGCATCTTGAGGAGACAATGGCAAACCTCGCCTAGAAATATAAGCAATTCATTGACATGGGGTTACAGATGGACAGGAAACAGAGATGTAGCTAATGAGAAATTTCCTGGAGCTTTGGATTCTCCACACACAAACCACCCCCCCCCCCCCCGTCTTCTTTCTATCTTTGCAAATGCTGGAGGGCAAGATCTAGTCCATAAATTATCCTCTGACCCCATTTTCTAAATTTCATTAAAAACATTTTTTTCTCCTTTATCTAAAATCCCTCTTTCAACTCTTACAAAGACACTCCTGGGTCTGTCTTATTACCCAGTAAGTAACCTGTTCCTGTTGGCACGGACTGTAATCAAGCCAGTGCTGCCGCCATAACAATACACCTAAGTGTGCCACAGACTGCCGGCACTCACCCTCTTGTGTCATTTCACTTCATTAATAAGCGGAACAAAGATTTCAGAAAAGGGAAAAAATTTGATTATGCAGCATTGTAATGGCACTCGAGTCTGCTGTGAAGACTGAGTGGGGTCTGCCCCTTAAAATCTCCATTTGCTCCACCGTGGTGCCATGGAAATGTCAGCTCAGACCCCCCCCACCCCCACCCGAGGTGACCTTTAGCTGCGCCTCTCAGTAATACTAAACCATTAGTCATGCCTGGGTCAGTGATGTGTCAATAACAGAATAATTATTGAAGAAAGCCTTAAGAGGAAGGACGGCAGTCTCGATTCAGAATCAGCTCAACACAAACCGGCACCACGGCTTGTTGAATAAATGAATGGATGTCGAATAAATGGCCCCTTTGCATCTGGAGACCTAAAGACTGTTGATTCCATTAATCCAGGGGGGTTATTTGTAGCTGCTAAACACCTTTTTAGACCAGTAAGTGGCATGCCTTTTACTCCTGCTGACTGCAACCCACTCTTCTCCAGGAGAACAAATTCACTGTACTTAATGGCTCTGGCATTTTAAAAGGAAGTCCGTCGGCAGGGTCGTCCAGAGAGCACCTGCACATTTTGCAGGGCACTGGGGAGACCATCTTGAGACCCTGAAATGAGAGATGCCTCCAAACTCTATGCTAGACTTTGAGAGAAACTAACCAGCAAGGTGCTATTAAAAGAAATGAGGGACGATGAGAGAGGCGGTGTGGCAGTTAAAGTGAGGAACACAAGACAGACGCACACACACACACACACACACACACATACATGGGGAGAATGCCGTGTGAAGACTGGAGCTCTGCCCACCACGAGCCAAGAAACTACCAGAAGCTGGGAGAAAGACCCAGAACAGATCCTTCCGTGGCAACTTCAGAGGGCGCATGGCCTTGCTGGCATCTGGATCTTGGACTTTCTGGCTGCCAGAGGTGTGAGACAATAAATGTCTGTGATTTAAGCTACTCTGTGTGTGGTGCTTTGTTAGGGCAGCCTGAACAAACCAAACACTGAGGCAATAACTTGCAGCCAGCAGGCCTCGTATGGGGTTCTGTCCTCAGCATTTACTTGTGTCATCTTGAGCAAGTTATTTAAACTCCTTTTCCCTCTGCTTCCTATAAGACCAAGACAATAACACATGGTTTACCTGGCTCACAAATTTATCATGGGAATCAAAACTTTACATGTGCAAAAGCACTTTCCAAACTAACAAAGCATACACGCAATCTATATGACATTAATGTGTCCAATCCAGCATTCTGTATGGTCGTATCTTCCACCCGAAGGTATGTACAAATTGAGGTCTCCAGGATTCCACAAAGAGAGACCAAAAGGTGTTCAGAAAATAGACAAACAAACCAAAAACACAAAAATCTCTCTCCCCCACCTTCTAGGCAGACAAGATGGATTTGAGTAGGGAACGGGCAGCCTTTTGAGGCAAAAGGGAAGAGCCATCTCTAAGGTCCTTTCTTCCTAATACTTTAACCCAGGTGAAAATGACACACACCAAATAGGCACCAGCCAAGACCAACTGCCCAAGATCTTTCCCTCCCACTGGAATGCAGGGGCCCAGAGCGGGAGAGAGTGCTGGGGAGAGGGGATGTAGTGATGCAGTGTAAATGCTCAATGGCAGCGTCTACACTGTGACGGGCTTCATCCGAAGCCATATATAGTATTCCCATAATGCTTGGCTCCTTTTAATAAGCAGGTGTTTCCTCTATGTTCAGTTGCAACCAGAATAAATTCCGTGGTCCCTCAGGCCCAGCTATTAAATGAAGTTGCATTAAAAACAACAACAACAGGGGCTCATTGGTGGCTCAGTCGGTTAAGCATCCAATTCATGATTTCAGCTCAAGTCATGATCTCATGCATCCTGAGATTGAGCCCCACATCGGGCTCCACACTCAGCAGGGAGTCTGCTTGAAATTCTTTCCCTCTGCCCCTACCCCCATTCATACTCACTCTCTCTCTTTCTCTAAAATAAATAAATCTTTAAGAACAATAACAATTAAGTCTAAGAAATAAAATGACTTTAAAAAGCAATCCATTGATAATATGTACCCTTGATACCATATAATGAAAATAGCACTTTATCTCTGTGGTCTTCTTCCCCAAAACCTGTAATCCTAATCCAATCATAAGAAAAATATCAAATTCCAATAGAGGGATGTTCTTCTACAAAATACCTGCCCAGGACTCCTCAAAACTGGCAAGGTCACCAAAAAAGAGGAAAGGCTGAGTCTAAGGAGACTCACCAAAAGGAGTCTAAGGAGACATGACCAGTAAATGTAATGAGATATCCTGGATGAGATCCTGGAACAGAGAAAGGACATTGGATAAAAATGAAGGAAATCTGAATAAACCATGGACTTTAGTTAATAACAATGTATCAATATCAGTTCATTAATTATAACAAAGATACCATACTGATGTATGTATGTTAGTAATAGGGGAAACTGCATACATGGTCTCAGTTTTAATGTAAATCTAAAATTGCTCTCAAAAATGGAACCCATTAAAAAATAAAAAAGGTAACCCAAACTTTGCCTTCATCTTTTGAAGAATACTAAAGGAAATTAAATTTTTGACTCACAGAAATTCTTCAAAATCCCCTTTCCTCTTCTTTCCAGATATTACACAACCTAACATTTCTCCAGAGCCTCTTGCTCTCTCATACCCCCCAAACACACATGCACATATACACACAGACATGCACACACCATCTGGTACCCAGGAACCATGGCTTCTTTGTCTCTCACCCTTCTTTGCTGATACAATGCTATGTCACTCTTACCATTTTCCATCCACATGCTCTCCCAGAATGCATCATCTCTAAGACTTCTGCTCCCGCCAGCCAGGCACAGCCTCTTTAGAAATCTGCATGACCTCATAGTTTCCTGGACCTGTTCTTCCTCGCTGCCCATGAAAACATAGCATGAGGTATTCCTGGAATATATCATCCTTCTCCACATCTGTTGGATTTTCGTATAAGAATTCTAGTGGAGAATTTGAAATAAATAAAATAGTCTACCTTCGGGCGCCTGGGTGGCTCAGTTGGTTAAGCGACTGCCTTCGGCTCAGGTCATGATCCTGGAGTCCCTGGATCGAGTCCCGCATCAGGCTCCCTGCTCGGCAGGGAGTCTGCTTCTCCCTCTGACCCTCCCCCCCTCTCATGTGCTCTCTCTCATTCTCTCTCTCTCAAATAAATAAATAAAAATCTTTAAAAAAAAAAAAAATAGTCTACCTTAAAATATGATAAAGACTTTGAAAGTCAAAAAATAGATATGTCATTAATTTCATTCCCTTACTATCTACATGTATGAACTAGTGTTGAGTTAAAAAGAAAAAAAATGGTACTATTTTGATAAATCTCAAAAATAAGCAAAAGTAAGGATTATATTGTTTAGACGTACCTAGATAGGTGATAGAGCTATTTTCTGAAGAAGGAACGGAGCAACAAAGACAAAATTTCAGATAGTGTTTATCTCCTGGGGAAGAGGGTAATGTTCTTGGTCTTACTTTGGATGCGTATTATTTTGTTTCACTTACATTTACATTGTATACACTTTGGTTTTTATCAAATAAAAATATATACTTTTTAAAGACAATAAGAACCCTAATTGGAATACTGTATCAGTTAGAATCCTGCAGGCAGGGAAAAACTTTGGCTTATTTAAAGAAAAAAGGAACTTATTAATAAGATATCTGGTGGCTGACAGAACAGAGGGCTCAGACACCCCGCCTGGGGGTGGGGGGGCCAGCCAAGAACTCAGGCAGCAGAGCTAGCCCTTGGAAGACACCACTGAACACAGACATTACAGCTTACATCTCTAAAGCCACCAACACGAGACACTGACGAAAGCACCTAGAACCCTGCCATGTTGCCTCTCAGAACTAGATGGCAGAGGGAGGGGAGCTGCTGCCACCAGGTGTCCTCAGGGTCCCTGCTTCTTCACACCTTCCAGCTCTAGTTTCCAGCTCTGGGTAAATGAGTCTGACTGGTGGAGCCCAGGTCATGTGGCTGTGTCCTACCTGCAAGGGAGGCTGGGAAAGTGCTTGGCTTCTACGGTAAGAAGCAGATTCAGCCTCCCCAAAGACTCATAAGGTAGTGAATCTCCCACACAGAAACAGAGACTTAAGATTCTGGGTGTCAAAACACCTGACAAATGTCCACTTTTTTAGCTGTTCAACACCAACATACATCTTTCTCCCCATGCATCAGCTGCTTAAAAATATGACTGCTTGGGATGCTTGGGTGGCTTAGTCCATTAAGTGTCTGACTCTTGGTTTCTGCTCAGGTCATGATCTCAGGGTTTTAAGATCCAGCCCCACCTTGGCTCTACACTCATCAGGGAGTCTGCTTGAGATTTTTTTCCCCCTTCTCCCTCCCCCTCTGCTCCTCCTCCCTCTCTCTCTCAAATAAATAAATAAATAAATCTTTAAAGATATGACTGCTTAACACAATGTAACTATCCCTCATACAATCAATAAAATGTCTACCTTCTGCCCAAAATGGGGACAAGGAAGGCATTCAAATACCCAAAGTTTCATTGGTTCCTGCACCTAGCTTCAGGTGTAAGGTTTCTGAGTGTCCATTCTTACATGAGTTCTATCATGATCTTTTCCTGATATTTTGTAGCCTCTGAACCAAAGTATTAAGCTAACTCCCACCAATACACCCTATAAACATAATGGAGGAAACAGAAAAATAAAAGAGGAAGAGAGGAAGAATATTCAAGTATAAAAATAATGTTTAACCCATTCAAAGATACTCTAGCTGGTCATGAGTCAATAGGTGGTATTTATGACTCTCCCCACCCATTCTAAGATAGCTTTGCTTTTAGCCAGAACCTCAACTAGGGATTCTCGACCTTATGGAGTGGCCCAGAGTCTTACTCCTGAGGGGTACAGGATGGCCTTATTTGTGGTCCTATTTGTACGGGATGATTAAGTCTTCCTTTAACTTTTACCACTGGATGTCCTCCTCCTTCCTGACTCCCTCGGTAGCCATGATCCCATTTTCCTTCTAGAGTCAGGATCCGTCAACCCAGCAATGCCATAGCCCCCTCTTCAACCTTCTTACCCAGTGGCATGAGGTTGTAATTGGAGTCTCCAGAGTAGGGGTGTTTTCATGAGTATATTAGCTTTCTAGGGCTGCTGTAACAATTTACCACAAATCTGGTGGCTTAAAAGAAAAAATGTATTCTCTCACAATTTCTGAAATTGTGGATGTTTTTTCTGGAGATTTCTGAAATTAAGATGTCAGCAGGGCCAGGCTCTCTCCAAAGGGTCCTTAACTCTTCCATCTTCTGGTGGCTCCAGATGCTGCTTGGCTTAGAGCAGCATAACACCAATCTCTGCCTCTGCATTCACATGGACTTCACCTCTTGGGTTTCTGTGTATTAAATCTCCTCTTTATTTCTCTCATATGAACACTACTCGCTGAATCTAGGGCCTACTCTAAATCCAGACAATCTCACCTTGAGATCCTTACCTACATCTACAAAGACCTTATTTCCAAATACAGTCATGCTCACAGTCACATAGTCATATTCACACATTCACAGTCCTAGGAGTTAAGGCTTGGACACATCTTTTGGGGGAACACAACTTAACCTAATACAATAAGGACACACAAATTCTCTAACTCTGGGCTTATTCTGAGATTAAAACCATTTTCCCATTCTCCAAACCCTAGGCCAGTAATCTTCTATTCTTCTTAGCCATCCTGCCCAATCTGCAAAGCATTAGACCTGCCCATGGATTAAGGTAGATCCTCATCTCAGGCTCTTTACATCCAAAGAGGGCAGTGAGATGTAACAAACAGAAACTAAGGTGCACAGACCAGATCTTCATCACCCAATGGAGATGGGTCACAAAGAGAAGATGCACTAAACTTGTTACAACTCTGAATAGGTGAGACTACTGATATCCCACACGTGTGATGCTATTCAAGATGCCCTCACCCAGTGAGTGATTGTTAAAGATTAACATTTGTAAACTGCTCAGCTCTAGGACGATTACATACTGATTATTGTGTTGAGACATAAAACTAGCATACACCCCTCTCTCTGGACCAGGACTTCCTCTGAATATAATAAATGTTTCTACTATAATCATTCTGAAAAGAAGCCCATCTGCTGGCCTTGAATGGTTGAGGCCTGGGTTTCTGGAAGGGTGGTTTTCAACTTCCAAATACAACCCATTTTCTATTTTTTTTAAAGATTTTATTTATTTATTTGACAGAGAGAGAGACAGCAAGAGAAGGAACACAAGCAGGGGGAATGGGAGAGGGAGAAGCAGGCTTCCCTTGGAGCAGGGAGCCAAATGCGGAGCTTGATCCCAGGACCCTGGGATCATGACCTGAGCCGAAGGCAGACGCTTAACCACTGAGCCACCCAGGTGCCCCACCCCTTTTCTATTATATTGCATTGTCTCTCTCAAAATATGCCCCAGACTAGGGGAAATGTGGCCCACCCCCAAAATATACATTTGGCCATATGCCAGTGTCACATAATTTTGCACTAAGAAAATACTTAACTGCACTTTTCAGGTCAGCATTTTTCTTCTGATCCGCACAGATTATTCAAATTTTAGAAAAATGAGACCAAAATAGAACTGAGACCTTTTTGTTCCATTACTTCTGAATTGGGAAGACCTTACTATCCTCCTCCTTTGTATTTCTTTTTTCTTTACTAAGAAATTTGTCACTCATGCTGTTTCTCTGACAATCAATTCATTGATCTTTACTATTCCACTCCAGGAATATTTGAAATGCAAATAAGGTCACAGGTCTCTTTTCCATCAAAAAAAAAGGTTGTTCAAAAATAGTAAAATAGTGCAGGTCTATAAATCCCCCATCTTTCTACTATATGTTCATACCAACCTTTCTTTTTCCTTAATTCTTCTCTTTGTCAAAGCAGAAAAATAAACTGCTAGCAAAAGCATGCACTAGTTAATCTTTCAAAACACAGGAAATCACTATACTGGAAGAACCTTTATTCATTTGACTGAAACTCTTCAATTTCTTAGACACTAAATATCAGCAGACTTAGCAAAGCTCTTTGTATCTATCATCTACTCATGCATCATTCATGTAAAAGGTGACCTGGGTCCCATTAGTTGACTAGCTGATCTGAATCTTTTGGGTTACTCAGATAAGTCATTTCTAGTGGTCTTCCTTTTAAAATTAATGGAATAGAACAGAATACATGCTACTTAAAAGAATACCCTGCTGGGAATTTCTCACTAAAGTAAGGCTAATTCTTTTCTGAATTTCCCCTTTCTTTCTCACCCTTATTTTTGCTTTCATTCCAAAGGACTGTATTTCTGAATTTATTTCAGATCCAGGAGTAAGAAGATCAATGTCAAGGCCCAGCTGGGACTCAACACACATGAATTTGAATCAGTAACCACGCTCTACTACAAAGCCTTCTTCTCTCAAAGTGCTATCTTTCTGCTCAAGGCTTTTGGTAATGCCCCATGAGAACAATGACCCAGTCACTCCTTGGAAGCCCTGTTGATCAGAGCCTCATAGATAGTCAAGGCTTTCCCTATAACACCCTACAGGTCGGAGTAATTGCTCATTTCCTTATTTGCCATGCAATTATGACTAGCTACAGATGTAGTCATAGCTTTTAAAAACACATGTCTTGGGATATTTAAATAAATGGTCACCATCCTGCTTAAAAATCCTTCGATGGTACCCCATAAATTTCTACCAGGGTTCAAATTCTGAACACACAACATTCTCATGGTTGCCCCTGCCTACCTTTCTGCCATCATCTCTCACCTCTCCCATGTGTACATTTTATTTCCACCAAACTGCTTACTGTCTCCCATGCTTATGCATTTATGATACCTAGGATGTTCTCAGTCCCTCTGTCATCTAACTAACTCTTACTCATTCTCCCACATCAGTTCAAGTCTTATCCCTAGGAATTTTTCAAAGCCTACACCCTGATCTAGAAATCCCTACTCTTTACTGTCAATTACCTTGTACCTACCTCTAAAGTAGTGCTTCTCACACTGTTGTACAGAAACTGCTAATTCACTTACCTGTCTGCCATACTCGTCCAGAGCTTCTTTCACTTGCCAATAAAAAGCATAACTTTTTACTAATCCAACTCTAAGTGTTAAAGAAATGGCCACTGGGATTGACTAGTATCTAAAATAAGGATGGCCAACCTAGCCAAGAATTGATGTTATATTTCTCAATATCTTCAATAATAGAACTTTTTTAATTAACTAAGAGATTTATCATATGGTGCAGGCCTAAGAATAATTCACACTATTCAATTAAATTATTTATATGTAAAGTTATTTCGGTTTTAAAATTAAAAAGTTATTTTAATTTTCCTATATGCATTCTTTAAATCACAATGGAGGCTCGTAAAGCTGCTTTTAGCTGCTGTCTTATGATTTGGCCAAGTCAACCAGGAGCAAAAACACCACCCTACTGAGGAATTATTATATTACTCTGTATTTTGTGCTGTAATGTCTCCCTTATATCATCAAACACCATAGTTTTTGCTTTGTTTCAGCCCCCTCTATAATCATACTCTATTCTACCACTTCACTGGTTTCTTGCTAATTCCTCTGTAGGTCAAAACTCAGTTGCAAGTGTTAAAAAATACAGGTCAAACCATCATAAACAGACAAACTGAAAAACAGGCAGGAGTGATTTTCCTGGGACATGTAACTGAGAAATTCAGGGCACACAGCTAGATCCAGGGACTGAAATGATGGCATCAGGAATCTGCCTCCTTTCCTCTTTATTGATTTTATTCTCGGTCAGGCTTTATAATAAGAAGAGATGGCCCCATCCACACCTCCAAACTTATACTGCTCTTTCAGCCAGCAAATGTCTAATAAACTGCCACATTCCTGAGAGTTGAAGCAAAAGTCCCGAGAGGAATCTAATTGGCCCAGTCTAAGTCACATGCTCTTTCCTAAACCAATCACAGTGACCAATGGGACACATTATTCTGTTTCCCTCTCTCTTATTTCTTTTTCCCCCATCCCATATGTTCATCTGTTTTGTTTCTTATATTCCACATGAGTGAAATTATATGCTATTTGTCTTTCTCTGACTCACTTTTTTCACTTAGCATAATACACTCTAGCTCCATCCACATCATTGCAAATGGCAAGATTTCATTCTTTTTGATGGCTGAGTAATATTCCATTCTCTATTTATACCACGTCTTTATCCATTCATCAGTCAATGGATATTTAGGCTCTCTCCATAGTTTGGCTATTGTTGATAATGCTGCTATAAACATCAGGGTGCATGTATCCCTTTGAATCTGTATTTTTTGTATCCTTTAGGTAAATACCTAGTAGTGCAGTTGCTGGATCATAGGGTAGCTCTATTTTTAACCTTTCGAGGAACCTCCATCCTGTTCTCCAGAGTGGCTGCCCCAGTTCCCATTCCCACCATCAGTGCAAGAGTGTTCCCCTTTCTCCCGAGATGCGTTATTCTGATTGGTTAGGCTGCTGCATCAAGTGCCAACCCCTGGAGTGAAAATAGGTGAGCCCCATTCAAAGTACAGGGACAGGATTCCCCCAGAAGACAGAGGAATTCTATTACCATAAAAAGGGAGAAAAGGAAAGCATGCTGGGCAGACCAAAACTAGAGACAGATCCTATGTCTCCGCTCCTTGCAGTGTTTCAAAAAAAAAAAGGAAAAGCATTCCCTAGTACCCTCCAAACATTTCTACTGAAGAGTTCCTAATAACAAGGGTCAGTCAGGATTCAAAGAAAGACAAAGACCAAGACCCAATAGGATATATGGAGATTATATATGTGTGTGTATGGGCATCTGTGCATGTGTGTGTACAAATGTACATAAGCATGTACACAGGTATACATACATCCATTTCTGAATCTGGGGAAGCCTCACTTCCTGGAGACTTCACATGGCAGACAGAAGGCAGAGCAAGCAAGCTCTTTTGTGTCTCATCTTATAAAGGCACTAATCCCACTTGTGAGGGCTCCAACCTCATGACCTAATTACCTGCCAAAGACCCCACCTCCTAATACTATCACACTGAGGGTTCGGATTCAACATATGAATTGGGGGGTGGGGGGGACACACACTTTCAATCCATAACAGGATCACATTCTCTTTTACTTCCCCTCATTCAATTCTTCTCTCCCTGACACACCCAAGAGCTCAATAAATATGTGTGGAACAGATAAATAAACAAATTACATTTTAAGTTTCTCACTCGCTCTGTTGAATATGAATGATTGTTCTTTTTCTCTTTATGTAGCTTCTACTACATTGAGTAAAATAGTAAAGAAAAAATTTGGACAATGCAAAGCATCTAGCAATCTATAAAATAATTTTTCTATGTATAATAATATCAGTATTACAGCAATTCATATACTCAATATTATGGTCAGAATTCTCCCTTGCAATACAACTTGTAATTTTAATTAACTTACAGATTTTTTTGCATGGCACTGTGCTAGGTACTTCTAATGTTTTATCAAGAGACTAACATGATGAGAAGGAAAGACTAATTCAGGCGTGATAGCATATAGGATAGATTGTAGAGTGAAAGGCCTTCAGGCCAGACTTTAGGATTATTGTAATAGTCCAGGGCTGAAAGAGGATGGTAACAGTGAAATTGGAAAGAGAGAATGGATTAAAAAGATGGGACAAGGGAAGAGCAGAGAAAATTTGGGTTTATCGATTGCTATGGAAAGAAAATTCCAATGTTTGAAATGGCATGAAAGAGAGAATGATGATACTTTAATGAGGTTGGAGAAGGAGCTGAGGTGGGAGGTATTTTGATGAGTTCGTTTTATACTCATTAACTTTGAAGTTATAGAAACATCCAAGTCAGCAATGTCCACTAGGTAGTTGATAATGCAGTAATGACATTGGGAAGTTAACTAGAGATTCAGATTTGGACATTGCAGCATGATGGGCATCAGCAAAATCCAATTTCTTCCAAATCCTGAGCTATGAGTCCATGTGATTAAATGGGTCATCTCCAAAGCATTGCACAAACAGAAGGTCCTTCAGCCTAGATTCTTCTGACTTTTGAGTCATTTCCTACTTTCATAACCAGTAATAGGTAAAAATTCAGGGAGAGAGTAGATATCATCTTCAAAACCACCATACCTCCTCAGTTACCACTATTTTTCATCTCCTGTTCACTAGAGGTACACCTTCCTTGGCACTACATCAGCACACCTACACCATTCATTCACAATCTCCATCTGTATTCTAGTTTAAGGAAGTTCATTAAGTTGGATCAATAAATATTTATAGAGTATATAAGATGGTTCAGGAACTATGTTCATACTGAGGAAAGAAAGATGATTAAGACCTACTCCATGCCCTGAAGGAATTATGAGTCTGTTAGGAAGACATGCAAACAAGTAGGGAAGGACAATATGTGGGATAAAGGAAGAAGAGATTTACTCTGCTTATAAGAGTTTAGGGAAGGCTTATTTAAAAAGAGGTGCCTAGGAGGACACCTAGGAGACTACCAGAAGTGAGAAGAAGCAGGGCTTTCCAGGCAAGAAGATTCTGTGGGAGGCATGGAGACTGTGAACCACATGGTCCATTAAAAGAAAGAGACTCCATTGGTGATTGACTGGTACATACGATGTGAACCAGCTAATGGCTGGAGGTGAGACTTAAGAATAAGGACCAGAAGTGGTAAACCTTGTTTGGTGATATTTTTTAATTGTAGGGCACCAATTATGTACAGTTGAGGCCTATCACAAGTAAATCTCACATTACTCAACCTTGGAGCACTAAAGACTATTTATAATCACTGAAGATTTTTGTGAACCTTCTGGCCACAAGCCACTGCCCCAGATTCAGTGTGTGGAATAGGGGTCACTGTGTTTTTCTTGATGATCTAACCTGTTTTCCCTCCCAATCAAGAGTTCATTGGTTCTTATTCTATCTATTCTATACCCTTTAGACTCCTATCATATTATTAGGATTATTTAACTGCATGTGACAGAAACCATTTCAGACTAGTTTAAACCAAAAAATTGAGCTTATCTCATAAAGGTGTAAGAATAGTTTACAGAAATTCAAAACAGAAATGTGTCTTGGCCTTAAAAGAGAGTGGATCCAGGAACCAGAGACACATCCAGAAGAATCTCTCCATCTCTATCTCCACTTCCATCTGTATGTTGTAAACCAAAAAGTGAAGCTAAACAGGCATACTCTGCCTCTTGGGTGCTTGTGGCATGGAAAAAACGCCCACCACACAGCAAGGAAGCTTTTAATGACCCGGCTCCCCAGTAAGAATCTGTCTCTCCAACATTCTCAATTACAAATCCTCAGAGAAGGGACTCAGGTCCAGTCCATGCTAGGGGCATACCCTTGGACCAATCCATGTGACCAGAGAGCAGGGTCACCTTGTTAAAAATGTATTAAGGGGCCTGTTACTGTGGCCAGTTGGGTAAATCCTCTAAGGTGGTGTCCACACAGGTCAGAAATGTTAGAAATCCTAACATCACAGTCACTTGTAAAACTAGTTCAGAAAAGACTCCTCAGCCTTTTGCCCACACAGATCTTTGCCTGGCCTTCTCCTGGTTCTGGGGAATACCCTAATTTTCATGAGCTGGGCCTCCCATATCAATCACCATAACCAACATTCTTTCTCTAGTCTTCAGCCTGTTTTGTCCACCTAACTCTGATCTTTAAAGTAGGTCTTTGAGCCCCATCCTACTCTTCCCCCACCTGCTCCAACACAGAAGTCTCATCCTCCTATCATGAATCCACCCAATCAAGAAAATGCATAGCTTTCATTCTAGATAATAGGTTAGGTGGTCATAGAAAGCCTCATTTAAATCTTTTGTATTCCTTTTTCCATCAACTTCACTGCTCTCAAACTGTCTGATAAATCTCATTAAGAAAGATTTGGGAAAAAGCAGTTATTTCAAATAGACTACAGGCAGTTCTCGCTTTGTATGGTCTCAGGCTAACTCAACTGAGTGCATATCAAAACGGTGTCCTCTTTTTTGCACAATTCCATGGTAACAATCTTGGTTACACTGAACCGTGTAAAATGATAACACAGTTCCTATGCACACATTTCAGTTAACGTAGTATCTTGCAAAGCGAGGACTACCTGTGTTCTAACTTGATTAATGGACTAGTAGACAAAAAATTATCCCAAGTAGTCATACATCCAACACTCCAAGAGTTCCCCCATTCTGTTTAGCTCCCTCCTCAAGACTTACAGTCTTTTCAGCATCAGAAATTAGAGAGATTGGTGGGAGTCAAAGCCAGGAAGTTTCTCGGGCTACCTTTCTTGCTCATTTATCCTGTCAATTTTCATTGTTACTCTTTTATCGTTATCAAGTTTATGGGAGAAAAAGATGGCATCATATTAAGGCATAATTAGGATAATAAACGGAAGCTGTGGTTTGTTTTTGGACTGATTCCAGTTGGGTAACACACATAATCACCTCTAGCTGACTGCTTGATGATTATGACTTTGACAAAGTGGCATTATTTACTGCTAATGGATGAGATGATGATTTATTACTAATTACTCTCTTTTTCTACAATTTTTATATTATGTTAAATGAAGGATTACCATTGGGGTAATAAATATTCACCAGAAAAAAATGTCTAGCAGCAGAGTTCATGAAAGTAGACCCTGAACAGAAGAGCCATTTTAATTACCCAGGACTAGCCATTAGAGGGAACTGTGGGCTTCTCTCCCACCTCTCCTGTGAGCTTCTCTTTCCTTCCTTCAGTAGTCTCAGGCCCCCTCCAGGTCCTTCAAGTCATTCCATTCACTTGCTCTTAGTTTTAATCTGCCCATCTCCTGATAAGACATTCACGAAAACTCGGGCAAAGCAACTAAGTTGTAACACAAGCACTTTCACTGAATTATTCTGGAGTTCAGAAGTCTTCCAGGAAAAAAAAAGAAGAAGAAAGCAAAAAGCTTTCTAGATGCAAAAAACTAAAGAAGGGATTAAGATCCATTCCTTTGCAAAAAAATGAGTGTGCAGAAAAAGTCAGTGTAACAGAAGTGGATATAATTAAATGTAAATGAGGAGTGCTAACTCTAATAAATAGTGGTGAGCCATCTGGGGCAGGATGAGGGTGATATTAAGCAGTTAAACATGCCCCTTTTGGAAGAGGGACAGATGCAGACCGGGGCGGTCTGCAGTCAGGATAGACCAAGTATGAGACTTGATGAGCTGATGGGAGAACTCATGCTGATGTTGCGACACAGAAAAGTACCAATAAACACGGCATTTGTTGATCAGTCTTGAGTGCAAGGGTAGGCAAAGGAACCAGAGATGATGCTAACCTGAGCAACAGACTAGACTAAAAGCCCTTTGAGGACAGGAACCACTTCTTTATAGTCTCCACAATGCCTAGCGCAATATCCAAAGCACAGAAAACCCTCTGAAAATGTTTGTTGACTGATTTTTAATGCATTGACTAAAGCAGTGAGGAGCAAAATTCTCTGTCTGCAAATCAATTAATAACCACTTTTTTAAAAGTTTGCAGACCACATTTGTAAAAAGATGCTATCTTTTTATTATCAGGAAATGCAGTATTAGCAACTTAAGCATTATTTTTTTATTTCCCTTTCACTAGGGGTTTTCATTGCAGGCTAGAATTTCATATACTCCATAATTAGCACACACAGCAGTATCTGATTTTAATGTTGTACCTGTGATCAAATTTTATTGTTGAGGAAGTTGCTTTTGAGGTTGGTTTATGTTATTTTCTCTAGACTGAATTTGTAGACTTCTTATTGCAAATTGTGGTTTTTTATGGCATCTTTTAATATTATACCAACATTAGATAAATAATACTTAATGTATAAATATATGATATACAAATATTAAACTAATTTGGTTTGGATCCTATTTTCAGATTACAAACATATGAATTGCTTTATTAAGGAACATCAGGTAAAATAAATTTAGTAATATTTTGAATATTATGTGTTTATGTGTCCTCACTGGGCTGTCAGCAGAGGGGAACCCCCCAACGCCCACCCCAATCCTTAGGATCCACTGGATAAGCCTATACTCCACCAGTGGACACAACACTGGACTCTCACCAATGCTGCATGCTCTATAGATCTGAAGAAGTCATGTGTGACCTGGGTCCTGAAGGATGAGTAGAAATGAACCAGGCAGAGAAGAGGAGCAGGATATCCTAGATAGAGAAAACTACTTTTCAAGGCAGAAAGGCTTACAAGAGACAGAGCACTTAGGCAATGATGGAAAGGTCCTGGTAGCAAGAGTATATGGTATGTGAGGGTAGAAAGGAAGAAAAATTAGCTGGAAAGGTTGTTTAGAACTAAGCCATGCTAACTATTTGCATGGACGAATTTTAACCTGTCGGTGTCTGGAGGCTCCAAGCCTGTATTTGTCAGGATTCTCCAGAGAAACAAAACCAATAGGATACACATATCCTATACATAGGCCAGAGAACTGGAGCACCTATGGTGTAAGTCCCAGTCCCAGGGCAGGAGACCAATGTCCCAGCTCAGCAGTCAGGCAGAGAAAGAGAATTCTCCCTTCTCGCTTCTTCCACCTTTTTGTTCTATTCAGTCTCTCCATGGATTGGGTGAGGCCAGCCCACACTCAGGAATACAATCTCCTTTACTCAGGCTACCAGTTCACATGCTAATCTCACCCAGAAACACCCTCACAGACAAGCCCACAAATAATGTTTAACCAAATATCTGGGCATGCCAGGGCCCAGTCACGTTGACACATAATATTAACCATCACAGAGGCTCACAAAGAAAAGGAATATGACTGTATCTGCACTTTAGAAAAATGGCACTGGCACAATGTGGTGGGTAGAGCTGAAAGGGAAGGATGCTGCAGAGACTAGTTGGGAGTTATCCTAGTAAGAAAGTCAGAGATGAACTGTCCAGGAAGGGGTGGATGGATCCAGGGATAATTCTGGAGTAAAACCAACATCACTTAGAATTTACTAAATATGTGATCAAGAGAGAAAAAGGTGACCCCAACATTCCCAATCTGTCCCTAAGTGTGTGTGAAATTTTTCGTATGAACTCGGTCCATTTTTATGAACAGCTGCCCCACCAGGCTTTATCATCTAAAGAACTTGGGGCTAAATTGAGTAAAGAAAAACATGTATCACAGAAGAAGAAAAAAAGAACTCTTTGAGCACCTACTAAGTGCTGGCTTTAGGCTAAACATTCCCACTTATCCTCACAAAAACGCTACAGAGGCACATATTATTATTACCCTCTTTTTACAGATTAAGAAACTGATGACAGAGGAAATTAATAACCTGGGCAAGGTCACACAGCTAGTAAATGGCAGACCCCAAAAGTTCAAACTCAGGGTTTTGATGTTTGAAAGAAATATTTTTTCCACCCTCTAGTATTGCTTTTCAGTAGAATAAAATACGTCTTCATAAAACTCTACATTCGTGTGAGTAATTTCATCAAAGAGAATTCAAAAGGGCTTTGAATTTCCACCCTGGAAATAATAGGGAAAGAAATTAAATAGTCATTCTAAAATTCTGAGTACACGCAAACCTCGAATGCCTCAGGTTCCATTAGCAGTTTTAAAACTGGCTGGTGGTGCAGCCATTAGAATTGTTTTGTGTTGGTTCATTTGTATTCCCCAGTAGTGTTATTAATAGCAATAAAAATTACTCACAAACAAAATGCACCACTTGTGCAGACGGGTGGGGTGAGGGTGGGTGCGGAGCGGGGGCGTGAGTGGGTGGAGAAGGCATACCCACTTCTTGACTGCTGTGGCATTAGTAAGACCACATTCCAATGCTCCTCACATTCCATTGGTGAGAATTGATCATATGGCCCCACCTGAAAGCTAGGACTATTTTAAAAAATTCCAAGCAACATAGGTACTTTTTTAAAAGCTTGCAGAAATGGATTTCTAATAGGATATAGATTTGGATTTTTGTTGGATTAATATATCCCACCAGGTTCTTTCAGGAAGGCACAATGAGGATTTAATGCAGCAGAGATGGTTGATTTTACTGGCTAAAAGATTGATCAGCACAACTGAATCCTAGTGATTACAGAGTGGTACCAACCTTCCCATATCAACTCTCCTTTATGGATTACAAACCCCCAGGACTAAAAGATTCTCTCCATTCCTTCCATAAATATCTATTAACTGACTTATATGTGCCAGTCATGTTTTGTGTGCTGGAAATATATATATATATATAGCAGTGAGCAGGATAGTCAGGCAGGGAGTTTACATGACACAGATGAAGAGTGGGGAGGAAAATAGACAATAACTATGTAAACAAGCATAGATAATTCCAGATAGTTGATTCGTGCTGTAAGGACAACTAAAACTGGTACATGGTGTATTGGGTAGGCAGGCAGGGACCCATGAGAGGATGGTACTTGAACTGAGACTTGGGAATTAAAGAGAACTACCTGGGAAAAGGCCAGGGGATAAAAGTTTCCAGGCAGAAGGAAGAGAACACAAAAGTCCTAAGACAAGGATGAGCTTGAGATTAGAAGAGCAAGAAGACCAGTGTGTCTGGAACATAGTCACAGAAAGTGTGTAAGAGGTGGCTGGAGGAGTGGGCAGGGGCAACTCATGGGGGTGATTTAAACACTGTGTATGGGGGGCTGGCTGGCTGTCCCCCAAGGATGCATGCTGCCCTTTCCAGAGTGAAGGGTTGTACCTGGAAGTGTCTCCCCTGGAAGTATCTCCCTGCCAGAGACTACAATTCCCAGCCTCCCTAGCTTCCAGGTGGGGCCATATGATCAATTCCCACCAATGGAATGTGAGGAGCATTGGAATGTGGTCTTACTAATGCCACAGCAGTCAAGAAGTGGGTGTGCCTTCTCCACCCACTCACGCCCCCGCCTCCGCACCCACCCTCACCCCACCCATCTGCCTGCTGGATGCAGAAGACTGAAGCAGCTAGCAAATGGCAGGAACCACAAGATGAGAAGCTAGGTCCTTGAATCATAATGTGGAGGAAAAATGCTCAAAACCAGGATCACCTGCACTGAACTGTTAGCCAGGAGTAAATTAAAGTGATTCTATGTTAAGCCACCAAAATTTTGAGTTTCATTTGTTACCACAGCTAGAATCACTTTAACTAATATACCATGATAAGGAGTTTGGGTTTTACTCTAACTGCAAACAAATGCTACTGGAAGGTTTTAGAGAATGAAAGTGACCTGGGTTATGTATTTTAAGACCATTGTGGCTGCTGTGTGGAGCCTAATGGCAAGAGAAACTGAGAAAACGTGGAGGTTTCTACCTTAATGTAGGCAAAAATTAACAGAATTGGCAGTAACAGCAGAGATGGAGAAGAATGGACAAACTTGAGATTCACTTTGGAGGTTGAGCCAAGGATTTTCTAGCAGACTGGATGTCAAGAGTGAGGGAAGAGTCATAGGAAACTCCTGGCTTGTGGCTTGGTCATATCCTCTATTAGGGTAGCCTGAGGAGCACGTTTGTGGGAGACATGCTGGGCTTTGTTTGGGCTGTGTTATTATATTCATTGTCCAGATAAGAAAACTAGATTTCATATTTAGTAGTTATAAAAAATTAAAAAATCAAGTACTTATTTATTTATAGCATATAGTCTAAAGGAAATTTTCAATAACTTGTTTTACAACCAGTAAGGGGAAAATGCCAGAACTATATTAAGTGTGGAATTAAAGGCACTGATTATTAAACTTACCATTATTAAAAGTATAGCAAAATTAAATAATAAAATTAAAGGTTATGAATTATATGGTGAATGATGAAATTCTGACTAACAGCACGAGTGTTAGCACAAATGTTGACTTGGAAATTTTTTTTTAAAGTAGTTACAGGGGCGCCTGGGTGGCTCAGTCAGTTAAGTTTCCAACTCTTGATCTCAGCTCAGGTCTTGATCTCAGGGTAGTGAGTTCAAGTTCCGCATTGGGCTCCATGCCGGATGTGGAGCCTACTTAAAAATAAATGAATAAAAATAGATAAAAAGCAGTTAATTTTTTAAGCTGGTCTTTGTCAATTCTCACCATCGTGAGTGTATATTATGCAAATGTTGCAAACTATTGGAGGCCTGAAGGATTTTAAAACTTACTGAGTAAAATCTTCTCAAGTTAAAAATAAAACCACTTAGTCCCATAAAAATGCCTTGTCCCAGGTGATGAGACTACATATCCAATCTCATCATTAGGACATCTTGAATCCTGTTAGAAACTAGTATCTCTAAAGCCAAGAATCACTGTCCATATGTTTCACTGTGTAGTAGGTTTTCTCAACCAAATAATATTTCACTGAAAGTAACTGTTCAACTGAAAGAGGAATCAACATAAAGAATATCAGAAAGATACCGAATTCAAGTATCTGTCAACAAATTTAGACTCTATTTTTTTATCTATCTAATTCCTGTTTCTTTAATCAAATGCTTTGAATTTGGTAATAATAAGTGTGATATTAAACTAAGAAAACAAATATCTGAGCCTTCAAAGTGCCTTGTTTTATCTATAAGAACCATATAGAAGAATCTGGAATAAACACTGAGAGAATGTATACTCGTGCTTTATTTTTCATTAGAGAAACATAAGACTTCTAGTGTCAAAAATTGTTTTTTGTGTCATGACATGGTGTTAATTGGAACTTCATCCCATATTCCAAAGACCTTCCCTATCTAAGACTATCTAAGGACTATCTAAGAGGTGGCCAAAACCCTTTGGCCCATCACCCACAGCCTGTTGGCATAAAAGAGAAAGATTCTTTTTTTTTTTTAAGATTTTATTTATTTAGAGAGAGAAAGAGAGAGCAGGAGAAGAGGCAGGGAGAGGGAGAGGGAAAGGGAGTCTCTAGCAGACTCTGCACTGAGCATGGAGCCCAACATGTCAACCCCACAACCCTGAGATCATGAGTTGAGCAGAAACCAAGAATCAGATGCTCAACCAAATGAGCCACCCAGGCACCCAAAAGAGAGAGATTTTTTATAGAACTTCATGGAAGTGGATTTTCCCATCCCTCTCCCATGGAAAAGAAAATAGGGGTGCTTTGCCTCTCCCCCCACCCCCTGCCACTCAAAACACCCTGCTTACCAGAAGGGGCTTCAACACAACCACTTGCATACAGAAGACAGACATCTTAGTCCATGGCTGGATGATCTTAGGGAATGGGACAAAAAAAGGGTTTTTGAGAGAACTTAAACTATCCTTCAAGATAGCATCTATCCCTGGAGAATAAGCAAACTGAGAAGCAAGCTGCACTTCGACCAGATGGCAGCAGGATAAAGATATCCTGGACCATGTGAATACCACAGAGGGGAGCCAGGCTGGCACCATCTTCACAGGGCTCTGCCTACAGGGCACTGGGGACCCAACAAAAGAAAGCTTAGTAGGGTATAGAGCCAGAGCAAAGAATTGAGACGATGTCATAAGAGGTCAGCCAAAGAATACATTCCCCATGCAGGACAAAGATCCCACAAACATTCCTGAGTGAAACCCAGTATTGGGTCATCCGCCACACAGAGAACAATGACACCAATTATACCCGTAGCAGCTAAGTTAGAAACTGTCACCATCTATCTCTTCTCCCTACTTAGCACCCCAACTCTGTAAGAGTCCAGAAGCAGCAGCCTTCTGAGTGGAGATTGAGAATGAAGGAGAAAAGTAGAGAATGAGAGGGAGACCCAACCATGCCTTACTGCCCATCTACTGCACTGAGGGATCATGTATTCTCTGACCAATGAGGTGGGGGTGGGGAGTGGAGGGTGCTGACAGGGAGTATTGGGGAAGGAGCTTCAATTAGATGAGGGATTGAAGTTTTTATGTTAGATTGGGCTGTGCTATTTAATACTTGAAGATGAGCCTATTGGTTAACACTTTGACTGAAAAGCAGTAAGATCAGCCCAAGTTGTCACCAAGGAGGCCAAGAAGGGAAATCTGACCAAATACAATTAAGCACAGTCATGGCAGAAAAATAAATGCTGTCTCTTGGTTAAACTCTACCAAGTTTAGCACATTTAATAAACCAGTTAAAAGTAGTAACGAGAAAACCACAAACGAGATGCTGAGTTAAATATAAGGAATATATCCAGTTACAGTCCATGCATCTAAGATTCCTTTCCAGTCAAATCCAGTTTCAACATACCTGCAAAAGGGTGAAATGAGCTTATAAGAGGCCTAAGAATGGCTTATAAACCGTTCAAATATTAATTATAAAAAATAAATTTGAAGGAAGTTTTTATGGGAGAGTAAACTACTGCAAATGAAGCTTAGACCAGGCAACTGATGTTACCAGGGAGGCATCTTTACTAGCCATCGTCAATGTGGTAAGTGGTAGTTAGAGGCATATGAAGAATTAGGAGATATGGTTCCTATTCTTGGAATCAGCTGGCTGAAATAAAACACTAGAGAAGAGAATAATAGAGCAAAGTTTAAGTATAATCAAGTGCTGTAATAAGAGTGAGAGGCTATACTCCCAGACAGAAAAGCACACACATGAAGGTAGAAGCCCAGTGAAGAGGATTTGCATGATGGCAAGAGGAGAAGCAGACCATCCACACAGATAGAGGATTTTGAAAATGCTTTCCTGATGCAGATTACAGAAAGCTCAGCTACAAAACTCAGATCTAAGGTAGTCAATGGAGATTTCCATTATATGGGCATCTGTTGGCAGTCTCATTATGGAAAAAAAGATGAGTACATAAGAAATAGTTAAGTAGCCTTGCTGAGAATTTTACTGCTGGGAAGGATACCATGGGGAAATGGTTAGCAGGGATTTTTTTTTTTTTTTTTTTTTCCTGATCGGAAAGGAAAAGTCAGTTGGCAATCTAAACCTGTCAAGCTGCTTAGGGAAAGTAGCAATGGTATGATGGTATTTTAGACTTCTAAATACTAAAGGAAATAAATGGAGGTAGCCTGGACTTTAAGGAAATAAGTGTGCCTAAAGCTGCATTCATGAAAGAATGAAGACTGAAGTGCAACCCAATCAGAGAAACTATGGAGAATTCAGCTGACAAATGGATTTCTTTGAATTCAAGTTTGACGAGGACAAGGAGCCCTTTGTCTCTGAAACTCCAGCAGGCACTTTGCTCCACAATGACATATGGCCTTGGATTTAGGTCTACCTCTAAGATAATTCCTTGGTCTGGGTTTCTTTTTAAACTACCTTTGCGATTCCAAGAAGATATTTCAGGGTGTGTGGGTGGGTTTAGTGGCGTAAATGATGCACCTTTGGGGAGAAGCCTTTCTGTCTTACTCCCAAAAGTGCCGGGCATCACATAATTACCCTGCTGCCTACTTGTTGCATTTTGGACATGCTGTCCGTAGTCAGGACACATTCCAAGAAATTCTCCCATTCTTTGGGTATGACAAATCATATGAAAGAGAGGAAGAGAACAACTCTGAACATTAGGGAAGGCTGTTCAGGTTAGATTTTTGACAGTTAGTGCACATTAAGTTATGCTGACCCAGATATTTTGACTTCAACTGTTTTCCACATCCACTAGAAAATCCTGATATCAGCAAGCATGTGGCTTGGCAAGCTGGGGATATGAACCTGAGGTCCCATTAGGGTTCTTCATCACTTTAACATGGTTCAGCCATAGTTAGTAAGGCTGTCCACTTCGGGTGTGATCCTTGCTGGCACTTCCCCTTATAGCAGATGGAAATGATACCTACACATGGGGTGGGTAAGACCGTCTCTGCCTTGATTTTTTTTATCTGGCAGTTTTCAGTGAGAAAAGTGATACTGTTTTACACATAAAGGGGCAGTGCTGAGATCTAAAGCAGAGCTCTGAGTCCGATTATTTTCTGAAGAAAATAACGCTGTACTTCGGCAAAACAAGTTAGTCTGCCCTTTTTACCACAAGATGTAAGCTGTAGATTATAATGGACCTCTCTGAACAGTTCAAACCAAAATTATAACTTCTGATTAAGTAGTATGGCCTGGTCTGCTGAATCACCAATGTGGAAACCCATCCCTGAAGAATGTGGAGCCCAAGATGACTTTGGTCGCCATTGTTGGTGGAGACACTGTGATTTTTTTTCAAATCTTTTTATTTAACTCTTTAGTGACCAAACTCATCCTCCAAATTCTGCAGCAAAAGCCCAATCAAAGCAATCAAGGAGGTGTGACCAGAGTCAGGAAATAACAGATAAGTTCTGGGGAGCAATAAGCAGTGTTCATGGATTCCTCCCACAAATGTTTATGAGTGTGTACCATGTGCTAGGCACTGGGAAAAGACCAGCGAATTACACACATGAGACTTGTATCTGATGTGTCCAGAACTAACGTGCACTGTCCCAACTTTAGAAAGAAGTCTACACATCTGCACCTCACATGTGATGAAAACTAATAAATGAATTGCTTAGGATGTTTTTGTTGTAAGTAATAGAAAACCCAATTCATACTCCCATTAACAATAAAATTAATTTATTGGCTCACATAATTGAGAAGCTCAGAAATTATATGGATTTTGGGGATAGTTTCACTAGGGCTCTGACTCCAACTTTAGCTATTCTCTTGACCCTTCCTCCCTCCAAGTGTCTGCTTTATTTTCAAGCTTGGTGACATGATGTTTAATTTTATGTGTCAGCCTAACCGGCCACAGAGTGCCCAGATGAAATATTCCTGAGTGTGTCTGTGAGGATGTCTGTCCCTCATTAAGATTTAGCATTTGAATCAGTGGACTTGGTAAAGCAGATTTCCCTCTCCTACATGTGTGGGCATCAACCAATCCACTGAGGGTCTGAATAGAGCAATAGGCCAAAGAAGGAGAAATTCAACTCTTTCTTTCTGCTTCATTACTTGAGCTGGGATAGTTCATCTCATCTTCTCCTGCCCTGTGTACCACTGGCTCCCCTGTGGTTCTCAGTTCTCAGGCCTTTGGGCTTAGACTGAATTACACCATCAGCTTTTCTGGGTCTATAGCTTGGAGACTTCTCAGCCTCCAAAAATCTCATGAGCCAATTCCTATTAATTAATTAATTAATTATGCATAGATTTTACATACATATATTCTCTGTATATATTATATGTTTTATAGTAACATTGCTATATAGCTGTACACATCTCCTATTGGTAATGTTTCTCTGGA
The DNA here is from genome assembly GCF_964656455.1 of Halichoerus grypus. Lineage (NCBI taxonomy): Eukaryota > Metazoa > Chordata > Mammalia > Carnivora > Phocidae > Halichoerus > Halichoerus grypus. The sequence goes on from NC_135715.1 coordinate 165,858,492, forward strand.
GAACTCTGACAAAATGAAAACTAGAGTTTCAGGTTCACATTTCCATACCAGGTCCTCCATAAAAAGACAGAGAGGCTTCCAAGCAATGCTCTAAAGTCATAGGCCCTCCTCTGAATCAATCACAATAGACAAAAGGCTGATTGATTTAGGCCAATCAGGATCCATGCCTAAACCTGGCAGTGGAAGGAATCCCAGCCAACCACACAGCCACTCTCCCAAGAGTGGAAATACACGCTAAGAGAGAACCTCTAAAGTGAACCTGAGCATTCATCTCCAGTAGCCAGTATTGGGGACACAAGATTTGCCAAATGCTTCCTCTTTAGGCAGAGAACTGGTACATTGCAGATAAGGCATACACTAATCTCTGCAGGAGAATATGCAGGAGAGTTGAGGTGAATTAACTATTTCTCAATAACATTTCCCTAGGAAGTCTGTGAAAGGTGAAAGTTATAATGTCTGCTTCTGAGAACCTTAAAGGGTTTGTCAAGCTCATGGCCCCCTCTTCATGAGATCCTATCCCTCATTCACAGGCCTCAATATTTGAACAAAGTGACCTTGAAAAGTTGGCCACAGATGGCTGTTTGAACAAGAGTACCTGATCCAAAAGCTGCAATCTATTGACTGTCCTATAAGAAGGTCTAGCATAACAGCTCAGTGTGACAGGCATTCCCTATACTGGATGATGACTAACTGACCCAGTCAGATCTTCACAGGGAGTATGGATGTTAAGACCCAGATGTCAAGAAGTGTAAAGAAATATGACCTTCCTTGCAAGCTAACAATTTAGCCTGGTACACTTTTGCAGATATGGCAGAAGACACGAAACACCTGAGTCAGAGACAAAGACTTATTACCCACAGCACAGCAAGCACATGAGCTTCATGTCTGCCCTGGTTCTCCTGTCCATCCCACCCCTTTGAGTCCCAAAAGGGTGACACAGAGCAGCCACGTGATGCAGTAGGTTTGCATCACAGCTGAGGAAATCAGACTTAGGAAACTTAAGTCTTTTATACTGGGTTACTAATGAACCTGGCCTTCTTTTGTCCCTAAGAGAGACATGACTATACTGAACAGCAGAATGCAGAAATGCAAGAGACCATGGAGAATTATCTCCCAACAACAACATACAATAGAAAATTGTAGAAACTGAGAGATGCACAAAGCATGGAGTACTAAGTACTAACATGAGGCAGCAGAAGCCACAGGTAGAAAGAAAAGAGGAATGAAAACTATTTCATAGCAACAGGAGAAATAAGTAAGAAAGGACACAGCATCTTCATGGACTGGAAGCCTTGTGATATTTATAAATATGAACAGAATTGTATTCCCTCATCAAAGGAGAATCATGCAGTATTTATATAGAAGTTACCAGTGAATGTGGGCAACAACCAACCTTGAGGATCATTTTGTTTGAGAATGGAAATTTCTCACATGGTCCAATAAGGTACCCCTCACCATAGTTCAGTAAGTCAAGCTAGAATCTCTGGCTCTGTCGGGATTGTGGGTTTTGTGGGAGATTGTGTCATGTAGATGTGGGCTAAATACTGCAGGTGATTCACCTCAGAAAGTTAAGCTCTGGAAAACCATCTCTATCACAGTAACCACTTCTGTTAAAGAAATTGATTTTGCACTGTTTTTAGCGTCCTGCATTTTATCTCTTACTTTATATCTTAATCCAACACTCTTCTCTAGAAAAGAGGTGTTTATTGTTATTTGTCAGTAGCAATAACAGCCGGGTGATTCTAGATATATCCTTGTTAAAGTCAACACAATTGTCTCCAAGGGGAATACATACTTATTTCAGACACGAACTTGGCCCCTGTTTCATATTTGTCTAGTTATGGCTAGTTCATTGTACTTTATCTCCAAAAACACAAATATCTCACATTTTTCGAATTATGTGTACACTCTAAGCAGGCATCTTAAGTTGCTACTATCTCTTATTTATATTATTTTATTCACTTCCACAACAACAACAATAAAAAAAATACTTCCTGTTCATTGATAATTAGATGTTTTGCTTCATTTGGATTTCCTCCAAAGTCTTCTGTTCAGATTCAGCTCTTGTAATTAATTATCCTCTTGCTGAACAACTGAAAACTGAAGTCTGACCAAAGTACATCTCATCCCACACAGATGTCCTAGTTACTCCACAAAAGGTTAATTAATCATAAGAGGTGCTTTAGAGCAGGAGGCGCTGGAAGAAATTCAGACCTAGTTTCTGGCAACATAGAAGAACCACCATCATGCCCGTTACTATTGAGCTCACACTGAGAGAATCGTTTCCATGGAACAAAAATTCAACTGCACAAAATAGCTGGTGGATATAATATCATGCCTTAGTTAACGGAGCATGCCACTTCCCAGTCACTGATGATTCAGAATCCCAGACTGCCTGTAAGGGAAGGTCAGCCCTGTTTATCCTCATTTAACAGAGGTGCCTGAAACTCCTAAATCACAACAATGGCAGAGCAGTCTTCATCTGAAGTTCCCCTCTCTTTGGCTGGGTGCCGTTTCATTGTGTGAATGAGCCCTCCTCTTCAGCCAAAACAGTCTACACACAGCCTTCCAAATACACCTTCCACTTTTTCACACTGTGGTTTCAGTCATGCTAATCCTTCCAAGTCCTGGAACAGCCTTGCCTTCTTCCACTGTCTACCCAGAGCTTATAATTCAGCCGAGAGCCAGTTCAGACACCTGCCCTTAGGACATTTTAACCCATAGGAAGTGCTTCTTCTCTTGACCTAGGGGCAGCTGTGGTACAGTAGAAGGGACAGGGTCCTGGGCAACAGAAAATATATGCACTATGGGCTCCATTACATGTATAGCTTTGAGCAATTTGTTTAACTCCTGTGACCCTATGCCTTCTGCTCAATAAAAGAGGAAGAGTAACAGGTACTCGGTGGGTTTTCTCATGAAAATTAAATAGAATAAAGTATATGAAAATGTTTCTCATGTGCCCGTATTTCTTGGCTTACTTGATTATTGACCATTCTTTTTTTTTTTTTTTAAGATTTTATTTATTTATTTGAGAGAGAGAGAGAATGAGAGAGAGCACATGAGAGGGGGGAGGGTCGGAGGGAGAAGCAGACTCCCTGCCGAGCAGGGAGCCCGATGCGGGACTCGATCCAGGGACTCCAGGATCATGACCTGAGCCGAAGGCAGTCGCTTAACCAACTGAGCCACCTAGGCGCCCGATCATTGACCATTCTTATGTTTTCATTTTGCGTGTGTGTGTTTTTCTGCCCTTTAACAAAAGATGTGACAGAATGTCACCAGGTTGTCCTTAAGATAGTAATCATCATCAAAGTAGGCATCCTTAGGAGAATAGGAAGATGGTTCCATTTTTCCAGGAACATGGATGTCATAAACTGTGTTTTAAAGAAATATGAGAAGACATTTCCAGACCCTGGGAAGGAAACTGTTGGGAGAGCAGAGAAGGAAAAGAGGTCAGGACTCTGAGACCAAGAATCTGGACCCATCATGTCCAAGCATTGGAGGACCCTTTTGTGGTACTGGAAGTGGCTGCAAATTGAACAGGAAGAGAGTCCACTACAGTGACTCAGGCTGCCAGACGCAGGATCCATAAGAGATAAGCCCAGTTCTGGCTCCCCTCACCCAGGTCAGGTATGCTTCTGCCAACAGTATACTCTCTGGACAGTGAGAGAGGCTGTGTATGGATTTCCAGGTCCCTTGGGAGTCAGAAAAGAGGGCTCCACATTCTGTAGATGGAATAGAAGTGATGCTCTGGTAGCAGCTATAAATTTTCTCATCGTGTTTCATAAACGATGAGTATGCCTTTTCTCCCCAGCTAGACTCTCAGCTCCTGGGGACCAAAAACTTGCTTTACATTTTTTTTTATACTTTCCTCAGGGCCTAGCCCAGAGTACAGTGTGCCCTCAGTAGATTCCAGTTTGCTTCCCGGGGCCTCATTAGATGAGCTACTTTTCTCCTCCTTTAGTCTCCCATCCCTTGTTTATTGTTTATTCGTGGCTTAAACCATATTAAAGTGGATTCTAAATCAATGTTGAGGTTCTAGATGGCTGATGTTTTCCCCCTGCTGAATGATTCACTCCATTTCTCTTGGAAGCCCCCACTGAAACAGAGAATCAATGAGCTCGAAGCAAGGAGAGAGGGTAAAGGAAGTAAGAAAGAGGCTGCGGTATGTGGCTCTGCCCTGAGAGCAAAAAGTGTGACTTGTCTTTCAAGAATAAGATTCTGTGAGCATGATGGCAATTCTAGTTCACAGTGGCAACAACGTGGCAATGCTGCTTCTGGAGAGAGTCAGATCTTCCTGGCCTCCTTGTCTACCATGTTTATTTAGTTCTCATTTGGGAGTCTGTCTTGAATGGAAGTATAGGGAAGATTTCCTTCCTGTCCAAGATGTCAACCTGTAAAACACATTGATTGAAATAAATAACAATTGGCATTCAAAGCACATTTATTCAAGGGTTCAAATCTCTTTGCAATGCCCACTCTTCAGAGATAACAAGGTACTTATCAATTATCTTCATTTTAAAGATGCCAAAACTGAGTCAATAAAGTCAAATATCAAGTTCAGCCGAATAGAATTGGAACCCAATTCCATCCTTTTTATATATATAATTATTATAATTATTATCATTCAAAGGCATTTCTGATGCTAATATAGCTCACTGTGCAGAATTCAGCCAGCACCTGAAATGCAGCCAGGGAGACGGTGTTTAATAAAAAATAATTCCGAGACCACAGCACTCCCAGTTTTTGAAAGCCTTAAAATAAATCCCAAATTTATTCATAATAGAAATAAATCACAGAATCCAAGGTACAAAATTATTTCCACAGCTGCTCCAATAAACATCAGAAAAGGCCTTGCCAACTCCTGACTATTCAGGCTACTGTTGTACAAAAGAGGAGGTTTTTTTAAAAAAGAATAACCCTTTCCGGTCCTCATGGAAAGCTAATAAGCAGGCATTGTCAGGTTCTAAAAAGAACATGTTCAATTTCAAGTCTTCTCCAAACCTCCTGGTTATATTTACTCATTTTCTCGATTAGCAGGTGTTTGAAGCCCTGAGAAATGTTCTCACTGCTCTAATTTTATAGTCAATGGCATATATACAGATATATAGAGATCAAAAGAGATCTAGAGATAGATAGGTATCTTGTCTATCTCCCTAACTAGATTGCTAGCTGTTCCTGAATCCTAACTGGAGTGAGAGTGTCTTCCTGTATCTCCCAGGTAGATAATTACTATGGTTTGCTCATGGAGAGGACTTCAAAAATGCATGTTGACTGATGACTCAATGTAGATATCCAAGCTAATTCTAAATGGATGGAAAAGTAATGGTGAGCTCAAGAAATCATCTCACATAATTACCCTTCCAATTGTAAAAAACAACAACAACACAACAAAAAAAAACAGTGCTCCAAATTATAGAAACAGTAAAAAGAGCTTTCCAGGGGAAGAGGATACAGTGGGGAGGGAGGGGTGTGGGAGTATGCACAGGTGGAGCAGAGAGGATTTTTAGGGTGATAAAAAATACTCTGTATGATACTACAGGTGATGCTTGACCAACACAGGGATTAGGGGTGCAAACCTCCCACACAGACGGAAACCCATGTATAACTTCTGATTCCCCAAAAACTTAACTACCAATAGTCTACTGTTGACCAGAAACTATATCGATAATATAAACAATTAACACATATTTTGTATGTTCTATGTATTATATATTGTATTCTCACAATATAGTAAGCTAGAGAGAAGAAAATGTTAGTACAAAAATCACAAGGAAAAAACATTTACGGTACTGTATCAAAAAAAAAAAGTCTGTGTATAAGCAGACCTGTGCAGTTCAAACCGGTGTTGTTCAAGGGTCAAATGCATAATGATGGAGACCACAGAATATACAACACCAAGAGTGAACCATGTGTAAACTATGGACTCTGGGTGACAATGACGTGTCAGTGTATGTTCCTTAATTCTAACAAATGCACCACTCTGATGGCGGATGCTGATCATGGAGGAGACCGTGTACGTGTGGGGCTGGGGTACATGGAAATTCTCTGTACCTTCCTCTCGACTTTGCTATGAGCCTAAAACCACTGTTTTTTTAAAAAAAAATTTATTTATTTATTTGAGAGAGAGAGAGCATGAGATGGGGGAGGGTCAGAGGGAGAAGCAGACTCCCCGCTGAGCAGGGAGCCTGATGTGGGACTCGATCCTGGGACTCTAATATCATGACCTGAGCCGAAGGCAGTTGCTTAACCAACTGAGCCACCCAGGAGCCCCCAGTCTTTTTAAAAATGGCCTTTTATTTTTTTTAAAGACTGGTATGTATGTATGTATTTATTTATTTACTTATTTATTTATTTATTGGAGAACATGAGCACAAGCAGGGGAGAGGGAGAAGCAGGCTCCCCAGTGAACAGGGAGCCCGATGCGGGGCTCGATCCCAGGACCCTGAGATCATGACCTGATCTGAAGGCAGACGCTTAACCGACTGAGCCACCCAGGTGCACCTGGCTTCTTTTTTTTTTTTCTCCCCAAGTGCTCCTTCCTAATTCTGTGCAAAGTTGGAATAGCAACCCCATGGGCCACAGTGGCGTACGTTGGAGGTTTCCACTCAAGGATTTAAAGTGAGAGAATTGCAGCTATATTGGGCACCAGAGAAATCTGGGTGCAAAGACTAATTCTGTCTCTTACCAGACGGGTGTCCTTGAGCAAGTTAACTAAATCTCTCTCATCTGTAAAATAGGTGGGACAACATCTTTGTTGCGAGGATTAAATATGCTCATTCACTCAAAGTGAGCTGACATGAAATGAGCCTTCAATTAACGTGAGTTTGTCTTTCTGACTCCTTCTCTCCCAAGGCACAGTTTTCCCATAAAAGCGCAGGTGGGCTAAATCACTAAAGGACCCCCCTCCCCGGCCCGCTTCTCTCCATCACTGTATTTCTCAACTTCTAAAATTCCACATGCCCCTGGATCATACAAAGTTGATCTTTCCCAGCCTCCCTGTTGAGTTTTATAGCTTGACCCCCCCCCCCCCACCAAGACAGGCTGGAAAATTAAAAAGGCAAAGAGGACACAAATATTCCCCAAACATCTCTCCGAACCACAGAGAGCGCCGTGGACGAGCCCACATGTCTGCATGTGGATGAGTGTGGATATGTTGTAGAGTGAAATTTTCTTTTGCTGCTCTCGGGTTACTTAGCCTCTGCCATAAGAATTCAATTATTCCCAGAAGTCAGAGACGAGTCAAGTCAGCTGTTTTGCTTAAAGGAGCAAGACACGACTTAAAGCACCAAATAGAAAACTCGGGAAAGAAGAAATTGTTTGGGTGCCTAAACAGTCACTGACGTTCTTGCCAGCAACCCAAGGCAGGCTTTCACCACCTGGTTGTTTTCCAAGAAAAAATGCAAATGACACATCTCTTTGCTTTGTGATTTATCAGTAAGCTGACATGCTCCCACTGGACGACGTGGACCCAGGGAGGAAGGAAGAGAGGGAGAAGTGCCGGGAGGAAATGAAACAGGTATTTGGTAGACTTCCTTTACTTCTTATTCTGTCTTCATCCTGGCAGGAATCTGCCAGACTTGTTCAAATGCATTACCCAATTTGTACCATTTGTCAGACAAAGGGAGCCACGGGGCCCAAGGTGTCTGTGGCATGGCGCAGGGTTAAGCGATGGCCGGAAAACATGTCCACGATTATCTGTTAGTCTGTAACAGAAAGAAGGGAGCCAGCAGTTTGTAGAGCATACCTCCAAAGAAGTCTCAGTGGGAACTGTCAGGGAGACTTTGAAAAAAGTTTAGAAAAAAAAAAAGGAAAGAAAAAAGATGTGATATGCAAAATAATTTTAATATATGTCAAGAAATGGAGATCTCTACGACCTACCAGCCACTGTATGTCCTGGTTACCTTTTGTCCTATTCTGCAATTTCATTTTCTTGATATTAGCTACATTCTTCTAAATTGGTTTTGTCCAATGCCAATCAACATATACAACACATATAGCCATATTCAAAGAGACTAAATAACCTTTTCAGTCATAAAATCTGGGCGACAGTAGATATCTGACATCTCAGGGTAACCTTCTCAGATTTGCAGCTTTTCTCTTTCTGACACATACCATTTAACACACATAGGCCATCTCTGGCAAAGAAAGCCGAGATCAGCAACTGCTTTATCTGAAGAACTCACAGGCATTAATTTCTAACAAAGCTAACCTATCGTCGAGTGTGGCAACACAATACGCCCAGACACCCACGGAGGTGTGCGCGCACACCACACACGCGCACACGCGCGCACACACACACACACACACACACACTCACACCCTACAATTCTGCTCTACCAGCCTGTAGTCTTTCCTGCCTGGGTCTGGGAGAAACAGACTACACATGTTCACCCACCTTTACCTTTTCTGTACAAACCTGGTTAGAACCAGTCTCACTTTTCATTCTGTCCTTGGAGCCACCTTCCAAAAAGAAAATCCACTTGTACAGGCAAGTGTGGAGCAACGTCTAGAAATAGACCCTGAGGCTCAATGAACACTTTGTCTTTGACCTGATTAAAGGCAGCAACAAGCAAAATGGGGAAACAGAGTGGCTCCCTCTTTTAACCGAGTCTGGTTGTCATCTCTCCATGTTTACTGCTAAGGATACAAGACAAACCAGACAGACCCAGCCTTGCTCTCATTGAATTTAAGGAGCAGAAACAAACAAGTCAAAAGGCAATTTCAGGACAGTGTGATAAGCACTGAAAGAAGAGTAAGTAAAGGATGCGCCTGGAGCGCAAAGGGGACCATCTACCCTGGGAGGTGATTAGGAGTCAGCCTGAGGAGGGACCGGAAAGGGAGACCATGGTCAGGAGGGAGAGCCCAGCAGGAGTCCCAGTGGTCTCTGGGCCTGGGGTGTATGAATTCCACAGGGGCCTGCTGACCTGTAGGGCTGATCAGATCACAGAGGCCTTCCAAGCCATGATAAAGGCTCCAGGGGGAGGCCGAGCGGTACTTGAAGCAGGGGAGCCCCATGATCAGATTTGCTGCTTAGAAGGAGCACTTTGGCTGCTGTGAAGAGAATGCACTGGAGAGCCCAACAGTCAGAAGTGGGGAGAGCCATCGGAAGGCCTGATGGTGGCCTTACAGACCAGGCCGAGAAGCCCGAGACAAGTGGACAGATTCGAGAGTCAACTCTACTTCCATTACAATTTTTTTAATTTTTTTAATAATTTAAAAAATAATTTACAAAGAAACAGAGAGAAATAAGGAGCAAGCTGAGTCCCTACCTTCCTTCAAAGAGGTGAATACTTATGATGCGCGGGGGGCGGTGGGGAGGGAAGACATTTAGCCAAATATTCTTCAAATACAAATTATCATGTCATATTTTCTCTTAGAAAGTCGCCATGTCTCACTCATCTTCTTCACGGAAACTCTTGGTAATTGGAAGAACTGTGGACTCTGTCTTTACTTTGAACACAGAGCCGTCACACAACTCTCCGGGCCAGTAGCAAATCCTTTCGTAATCCTCTGGCAGGTCCTTTCCACCGGCCCTACACAGCTACGGTTTCAGTCCTGGCACGTGTTCACCATTCCACTTTCTCAAAGCGAATGAGTGAGCAAATGGCAATCAATGTTCCCAATAAAAGTTTTAGGAGATAATTACAGTGATGGGAAATGTAGTCATTACAATAGTCATGCTGGGTTTGTTGTGATGCTACTAATCACACCAAGTTTTCTGATTTCATGTAAATTGCAGGTACCTTTACTCCTGTAGGAATCTCTATTAATAGATAATATCATTATGCTAATAGCTGCTTAAAGTATAATTTAAGAATTTCAAGTGATCTAAGCCAGATATTTTAAAACACTATAATAACCTAACAGATATGAGCCAAAAAATAAATCTTATCACATTTAAGGAAATTATTTTTAAAGAGAGACACCTGCATTTTACCCATAAAAAAATAGAGTTATACTACTTGGAGCTAAGTGATTAAATGTATCTGTGTTTTTTTAATTACTCAACAAAACAGGAAGTCCAAATATTCTGCTACCTGAGCTTCAGTTTATCCCTAATCTGGGAGTGTTTATACACACACACTACAATTACGGAAAATGCATAGTATACTGCCATTTATTCATTCATTCAACAAACATTTATTAAGCGCCTACCTTATGCCCAACACTATGCTAGGCAGTTAGCATCCAAGAAAAGAATAGAACATACTTACAGACCAGAAGGGGCAACTTATATTTAAATATGTATGATATTGACATACGTGCCAAATAGAGACCAGAACAAGGCACTATAACACTATAAACATGTTCTTAACTTGATCATGGAGGGCCTCCCAGAGGAGGCAATTTTTAAGGCAGGTCTTAGAAAAGTCAAGAGTTTTGCAGATAAATTCAAACAGTAGAGGGATAATCCAAGAACAGAAGAAAAGACTGTCCAAGGATACAGAGGTCCAAAAGGGAACGGTGTGATCTGGGGGTTATAAAGGCTAGAGCTCAAGGCCCATTAGGGAAGGGTCAGGAGAAGACTGCAAAGGGCTTAGTGTGCCACACCGAGGCCACTGGAGCGGGGAAGAAGCGTAGATAGATTATTTTTGACTTGCTCTTTAGGAAAAGAGAATCTATGCCGCGAAGACACCATTTGTGTATTTCATCTATTACAGTTAACCATATAGTGACCATGTTGTCCAAATTATGACATGGGGTAGACTATTGAAAAATAAGATTCTTCTTAGAAATTCAGGAAATTCTCCCTTCCCTCTCACCCCCTCATCTTGCTCATCCTTTAGTCTTCAACTTTAGCATCACTTCCTTCAAAAGTACTCCTTGACCACTCCAATTAGCCAATGACCCTACATCTGCGCCTAGCCACATTGAGAGTACACTGTCGCCTGCATGGGGTCATGTGCAGGCTGCTGGAAAGTACCCTTACCTTTCCTCCACTCTTTATACACTTAAGTGAAAACATTCACACACATACATACACATAAAGTGTTGAAATTCTCAACACTTCCTAAGGGCTTGGTCAGTGTTATCTGGGAGACTCAGTTAATTATCTGGCTTACAGTTTAATAGGAAAGAATTATCCAATTAACTCTCGCTTCACAGTCCTCACTTAAAACGAGGGCACAGAGGAACTCTATTTGGAATGGTAGAAGAGGCGCGTTGGGGAGGTGGGGAGCAACAAGCTAGCAGGGAAGACTAGGGGGGAGGGTCCTTAGTAGAGGGACAGTGGGAGGAAGCAAAGGGAGCCCCAGGAATGAGGGACCCTGCAGGGGAAAGACGTAAGAGCTACTGAGAACTATCTATCTGATGGCCCAGAGCTTCAAGTTCTACACATAGAAATTTCCAGAGATATCCAGTGACCTCACAAAATAAAAGCCACAGGAAAATTTCCTGTCTCAGTCTGGTCTTCTTGGCTCATCAGGAAGTAGTACACTGTTTTAATATTATGACGTTTCTGCCACCTGCGTCACCCTTCAACTGTCCCACCACCATGAAAGCAGTCCACCAGCACTGAAGTCTGTGGCACTCCCACAGGACAGTCTGCAAATGCCTGAAGCCCCACTCAGTCAGGGCAGCGCCGGCCATCCATATTTAGGGATTCCAATCTTTCCACATAAATCACTCCCTCTGGCTCCTTAATCATGGGTGACAATTTGCAGTGCCTGCATCTCGCGCTCTGATTTCCCTGAAAGGTCTTGCAAGCTAAGCAGGGTTAAGCTGAGTCAGTAACTTGGATGGAAGACACACGAACCACACAGGAAATGCACAAAATGAGTCAACAGGCAGCACATGTCTCTCTGAACCTCCGCTTCCCACTGTCCGGAAGAGGGACTCCCCAGGTCTAGAACCCCGCTGTTTCCTGAGTGAGGAGCCAGCCTGCAACCACCACGGCGCCCTCTGCTCCCCTGTGGGAGCCGGAAGTTAGGCTAGGATCCCAAAGGGCCCCTTCAGCTTTAGGATGCTCTATGCTCATGCTCCCGACTTCCTTTAAGAGGCAGAGTACCCTAATCAGAGTTATATCAGAACCAACTGAGTTGCCATGGCAGGAGGACTTTCAATCACACTGGGAAGAATTTTGGACTTTATCAAGACTCCTAGGCCATAGCTGCTGCGAATGAGTCTGTGTTCCAACCCTTTATTATTCTGAATTTAACCCACTTTCGCCCCATACTTCCTTATCTATTAAACAGGCTTCTTGGTGATAAACTCTGATCCTTTGCCTCTGATTGTGGTGTTAAGATCCATGCACTTCTGTGTATTTGCTTGATTTCCTGATACAAGACAAGAGAAAGGTCTCTAAGTACCAATTCTTATAATAATAAGTACCCTTTCCCCTCAGCGCCTGCTCGTGACAGGCATACTTCTGAGCACTCCATTCAGAATAACTCATTTCAAACTTCTCAACAACTCTACAGGGAGATGAGAAATTGAGGCACAGAGAGGTTAAGGAACTTGCCTGAGGTCACAGAGAGCAAGAGGTAACATTGGGTAGTCAGATCTCAGAGCCCGAGGTCACCTTTAGACTCCTTGCTGTTACTGAAGTTTCTGCCTCATAAAAAATTGGGAGGAAAATTAAAAAAATTGGGAGCATAACAAGAGCTTACAAGGAAGTGATATAAATACATACATATATACATACATAAGACCATGGAAGATGATAATCTCCAAAGGGGGGAGCAGAAGCCACTGGACCTTCCTGAAAGGAATATGGGGCAGTGAGAATGATTCAGTGGAGAGGTGGAAATGAATATTTACTAATGGATCCACCAGCCCACTTCAAGGTGTGGAAAAGACAGTTTGTTAAAACCAAAGAACACTGGGCAAGTGTGATGTCATCAAGAGTGGTTGAAGTGATGATCATGAAGCTGGTTGAGGGATGAAGTGAAGAGAGTTAGCCCAAAAAGAAAGCGGAGAGATCAAGGACATGGGTGTTCCTCAACATGAATTAGCTCGCTCAATCGTCACGACCATATTAGGCTTCCAAATCATTTCTGTTTTCAAGACGGAGTTGAGTCTTAGGGGAATTGAGAAAATAGCCCAAGGTCAGTGAGCCCGTTAGGGGCAGTGCCTAATGAATGGGCACATAGCCAGGCAGCCTGATCCAGAGGCTGAGCTCCTCCTAGTCACTAGGCCATTGCCTTCACCCCACCCCACCCCAACCCATCTCTTCACCCCCAGGGAGGATGGGTAGAGGGTGGAAAGACTCCAGATACAAGGAACAGCAGAGTTAATGCAGAAGCAGCGCTTGGAAGGGCAAGGAGGGGCTGCAGAGCACACCAGTCGGGTTAGTCTCTCAAAGGAAGATTGGAGCTTTTTCCCCTCGGAGGTAACAGGGGAAAAGTAAAGACAGAGTGGCACACGGGGCATTCTAGCAAGGAAGGAGAGGCTAGCTCTTGTCGTGTAGGTCTCATTTTCTCAGTGAATTGGAGCAAAGGTCAGCTGCCAGGGTCTCTAACCCTAGAGGTGTTGGGTTGGAGCTACAGCTTAAGAACTGAAAGAGCTGTTGTGCTGGACCCCCTGCCGGTGAATGCAAGCAATGCTCAGCAGTTCTGGGGGCTCTTTCTGAGCTGATGGTGTCCTTATGTGAAACCATGTGCTCTGATTTTGTGATTTTCTCCTGCAATGGCTAGAAGTACAGGAGTAGAATTCAAGAAAGGGGCAGGGGTCTTTTCCTCAGTTTGGAGGGCTGCTTGCAAACTCATGAATGCCCAGATGGTTAAAATCACCCAATTTCTTCTAAAAGGGAAAAGTTTGAAGGCTGATAATCCACGTAGTGAAAGACCAAGGCACACTGACCCTAAAGTGTAGCCAGGTGGCTAATAGCGTACACACCAGCGTCAAGCTCAGGTTCAGCTCCCATTGTTGTTCTCAGCAGCTGGTGACCTTGCATAACTCCCTTAACTTCTCTCTGCCTCCTTTCCTTAATCTGTAAAAAAAAGGGAGTATCACTTTGTAAGGTTGTTGTGAGGATTAAATAATATAAAACACTTGGGACAAAATCTAAGCCATCCTAAGTGGTCAATAAATGTTAACTTTTATTAAGGCTCCAACAAGGACTTTGCTGATAGCTGTAGTTGCTCAGGGTCCTCACGGATCAGCATTCCCTCCTAGAAGCATGGTGTCTCATGCATATACATGTATGCACTAAATCAAGCGAGAGACTAGAATCTCCCAGCCATCAGCGGTGGCTTTAAATTGTCCAGCTGTGCTGACTGGTTCTTGCTTTCAAATATGAGCAAAGTGGTGGCATAATGGACTACGAGTTTGCTCCTAGGGAAAGTCACCAACTGTTCCCTATTTAATGCCAATAAGACCTTGACCTTTCTTGCTTTCTATGTCAGCCTTCCTCTCATAAAGCAAACCCAGACCACAAGTCTAGCCAGAGAGTCGATATTAAAATAAACTTAGAATTTTAAAACATTGTCCAGGTCTTTCTCAACAATTACAATCCTTTTTAAGCATGAGATTTTCTGTATGAGCTCTCAAAGAGTTGCAGAATAGAACTAGTATTGTTAATCCTTCTTCCAAATCTCTATAGTCTATTCAGCGTCATTTCTTTTTATATTCTCTCAGGTGTGAGTAATACTGGTTGCCTGGGATTGGGTTCGTATTCTGCATAACAAAGAGATTTTCTTGATAATGTGATTCGAATACAAATGCCTTGTGCACTTAGATGTGTTAAATGGCTACATTCTAAACTTCCTAAGAATTTCCTTTGCAAGAAAGAGAAATGGTTTTTCCCCTTTTCTGGAAAATAGAAGTAATAAAATACAGAAGCTTAATGACTACGAATATCAGGGGCATCTCTCTCTCTGAATTCTGACATTGACTTGTGGTCTCTTCCAGGCCTGGTCTCTCAGTGCTGCACCTGTTACTCTCTTCCTCTTCATTTGGGCAGGAATATCTTGCGCTTCTCCTACAGTTCCTAGCAAGTTCATAGAAGTGGAGAAGTGACCCAGTACAAACTCTTCGACTGACTGAAAAGACTTTTTGCTGAATTAATCCCTGCAGAACAGGACACGAGACAGGTAGCTGAATGAGAAAGCTGGCTGGTGTGAGACAATAGGGAGGAGCAGAACCTGAGGTCATATGATGTCTCATCTAAGGGGACAGCTAGAACTCAACTCCTGCTCATTCTTAGCCACGTAGTCTTGTAAGGCCCCGCGTTGCTAAATGTTCCAATTTTTAGAAGGAGGATAGATTTTTAATGTGAAAGCTCCCAGCTTTTACATGCTGGCAACCAATTCTAAAAATCACGATTTTAATATAGTACAGGCCCAGTATAAGCCATCTGTGGGCCAGGTTCAGTCCAGGACCAACAGTGTGCAATATCTTAGTCAAAGGAAATTCCTGAGAAATTATGATGAATAATTCAGACTCCCCTTTATCTATCCTTTACACCAGACCAACCTTCAGTCAGCTGTGTGACCGCAACCTGCGGTCCTATCCTCTGTCTCTTCCTGTTGCCAGTCACAGCTGGTTTGGCTCTCGTAGCAGGACTCATCCCTAAGTCAGTACGGAATAACACAAACCACACACTCACACAGCCCACTGAGCCCTTTGATGGTTGGTGTTCTACAGAAACTGAAATGATGGTAATTAGTAGACAAGATATCCAGGTTAAATGTTGTGACAGACATTTTTAAAGGCCTGAATGATTTCATGATTCTAACATAGCCCCAGCAAAGCCACCTAAAGAAATGACATGGGGAATCAAGTGTCATGCTTCAGATCTCAGCTGATTACAGTGAGAGAGGCAGAAAGGGTGGGAAGGCGTATTCCACTCTTCCCCATCTCCATCAGCTCCAAATTTGCTGGCATTGAGCAGAGATTCCCACTTTCCTATGAAGCTCAAAAACATGTCCCTGCAAAAAGAATGCTTCACCCAGCAATGGGCTTGTTATTCTTAGCAGAATTGATAAATTTTCCTGTGGCACAAAACTCTGTCTTCATTCACCCCTTGGAGGCTAGGGAAGGCTCTGTACTTTTTCTAAAACAAAATACTCCTGTAATTCCCTGAAAATGCATCCGGTGTCATATCGACTTTTCTCTCCCCAGCACCTGGCACAATGCCAGTCTCAGAACGGAGACTTGACAAATATTTATTTAATGAATTAATTAATGATGGAATGATGGAGCTCAATCCATGCCTCAAACGGCCTTGCATTATAGTAATGCTGTGGGAAAGGAATAAAAAGGAAAGAGGACAAAGATAAGCATCTTTAAATGCAACATGCCGTGCTTTGTCTTTGTTTTTAAAATACTTTAGAGAATTGTGTGGTAATTTATCTAATCCACCCTGTCAGGGAGAATCTGAAGACACAGTCTCTGCCTCCCTGCTAAGTCTTAGCATGTGCTGATTTCAGGTCGCTCCAGAAGTGAAACTAAAACAATCAATTGCACTATTAAATAAACACTTTATGTTCCCTTGAAAACCTTTAACGAGAGCCTCAGTGTCAGAGGAAAAGATGCTGAAGCATCAGAACTATGAAAGAGACATTAAATTTCTTTCTGCCTGCAGCCCTGTGGATGCCAATGTCTGCCGCCAGCCCTGCAAAGTTCACAGTTCTTTAACATGACACTGAGCTTGACAGAGAAATTGCAGGTACTTGAGTACATATCTGCATTGCAACAGATGTCAGCATCACGTTTAGAAGGAAATTGAATTACAGATGAAAAGAGCTTGAGAGATGAGAGCATCTGTTACAGGAATCTGGATTTGAGAGAATACATTTGAAAAATATGTCTCCTCGACTTCCGAAGGAACTAAAATTGTTCATGATTCTCATTGCCATTCCCTCTCTCTCTCTCTCTCTCTCTTTCTGTCTCTCCTTCGCTCCTTCCCTCTCTGCCTTTTAGAAGGAATGAAAGGAGACTGAAGTTTTTCTACACTGTCAAGGTGAAGAATAGTAATAGAAAACATTTCAGAGAATAATGTGTGGTTTTTATTAGCAGTAGAACGCGAATTAGAAATGTTAGAATAATCTAAAGATTCTTTCCAAATAATCCTAATATCCTTGCCCAAATAAAAGGCATCATCCCGTCTGGGGAATTTTAGAAGTGACCTACCATGCTTGGTCCACAGCACAAAACACTTAGAACCTGCATGTGACCTTTTTTCCTGTCCTTCTCCATTTTGTTTTAGTTAATGTGAAAAGGGACCATTCAATCCAGGTACTTATTATCATTTCATTCAACAAAGAAGTCTCTCTTTGAGCAAAGATTTTGCAGAGGATAATTTATGGCTCTAAGTAAAACTTCCTGATAAATATGACCCTTAAACTGCATCCAGGACCCAGCTCAGTCCTTACCAATCATATTCTGACTATGACTTGCCTCGCACCTGACAGACCTGTTCCAGCTGCGTGGGCTGCCGGCTCCGAGGAGACCACTGAAATCACACCCTCATTTTCACACAGGTCCAGACAGCAGCTTCTGGGCTCTCACACCCTTCAGTTTTCCCCAGTCTCATCTCCAGGTGTGAGAGGTGGATGATTTGCAGATTCTAATCGGTGGGACAGTGATAATCTGTGACTTCTTAGGATCACCCTGGAGACCAGCTCACACCTAGACCAGGATAACTGTGCGTTTGTGCCCCTCTACCTGCAGTCAGAATTTAGTCCAGCCTGCTCAACACCCCCCAACCACCATTGTGAGCCTCAGTTAACCTAACCTCAATGTCCTCTAAAACCTAGTTGAGATTTAAGGTCCTTCCACGTTGCCCTCAGCATAGTTCCGAAATGGTGCCGATTCAAGCTTTCCAGCAACCAAAGGTGGGTGAAAGGAGAGTAGAGGGAAGTGGAGAGCTTTACCCCAAAACAGAAAGCAAATAAGTAAGGACAGATCGTATACCAAGGAGGCAGGACAGTCGCAGGACCCGGCATGTCTGCTTAAATATGGCTGGGCAAAGAGCTTTTTAAATGACCTAATGGAGATCATTGGAACTGAGAGCTAGGATCAATTATCCATAAAAATAAAATTGATACTACCTTTTACAGGATTTTTAAAGAGCCTTCACTATTACCCCTTGCCCCTTGAGCAGTGACTCTCCACTTGGGAGGGGTGACTCCCTGTGTGAACGCGCTGGGATCAGGATTCTGGCGGTGTGTTGTATGACACTTTCCACACCTTCACACTAATCATGATGAATGCCATGGCTTGGGCACATCTGGCTAAAGTCAAGAGTGTGAGGAAGCCACATCTGGAGTCTGGCGTTATTTCATCTCTAATTTAATAGCTGACTTCCTCGTTCTGAAGCTGACAAAGGACTTGAGCGTAGAAAAATGAAAGGATGATCACTAAACTTTGTTGGCTTCCGAGCACTCGCTCTCGCCTGGGGGAAATTTATATCCTGTTCCATTGAAGGCAGTGCTCAAGTGACAGTCATAACTCAATAATGGGGCTCACAAGATTTTCCAAAGATTGACATTCTTACTGATATTCCTTTAACCTACAGTTTTGATCAAACCTATACTGCAGAAATTTCCCCTTTATGCCACAGGCCCAAGGTCATCAGTTCGCCAAGGAAAACAATATTCATTCCCACTTTCAAATTTCATGATTCAGTTTTATCTTCTTTGTCTTCGTTCGCCTTATTGATCCTCTCACTTCCCTGCGCTGTCCTGAGATCATCATTTTTTAAAATATTTTTCATTTAGTGAGTTAGTTTGTGTTTTTATAATTTTTTTATTAGGACCATCTCAAGGGGTCTCTGCTAAAATTTTCCTTAAAGCTGCTGCTAGTCGGAATACCTTTCTCTTCACCATCTCATTTTTGAGTACCATTCTCTCTGAGGCTTATCTTTATCTTCTTCACATAGAAACCCCTCACTTGGGAGACGAACCGTGAGAGACGATGGACTCTGAGAAACAAACTGAGGGTTCTAGAGGGGAAGGGGTGGGAGGATGGGTTAGCCTGGTGATGGGTATTAAAGAGGGCACGTTCTGCATGGAGCACTGGGTGTTATACGCAAACAATGAATCATGGAACACTACATCAAAAACTAATGATGTAACGTATGGTGACTAACATAACATAATAAAATAAAATTTAAAAATTAATTAATTAATTAATTAAAAGAAACACCTCACTTTAAGACTCTTATTCTCAGAGTTTACAATTTAACTTCACAATCTTTACACAGAGCTTGATGGACCAAAGAAATTCACTGTGAGACTTGGGGCCTCTATTTATCTTTGAAATAGGATTCCTTATAGAGATCTAATGTGACCGTATTAACATGCCTGATTTTGAAAATATAAAGTAAAATACTTTGTAACTTCTCTGTGTACTATAATCTTAAATAAATGAATTTAGCTAGTGCTTCTATGGAGGACGCCAAGGGTGATTATTCAATCATAGAAGTAGCTGGATAACAGAAGACATTCCCGGACAACCAGAGGCTCTCAAGAAATTGTATTCCCCTTGGAAACATCTCATGAGGGGCGCCTGGGTGGCTCAGTCGTTAAGCATCTGCCTTCGGCTCAGGTCATGATCCCAGGGTCCTGGGATCGAGCCCCGCATCAGGCTCCCTGCTCCGTGGGAAGCCTGCTTCTCCCACTCCCACTCCCCTCTGCTTGTGTTCCCTCTCTCGCTGTCTCTCTCTCTCTGCCAAATGAATAAATAAAATCTTTAAAAAAAAAAAAAATCTCATGAGCTCCTACTATGTGCAAAATGTGAGGCAAGGTGCCAAAGGGATGAAAGAGAAACTTCGAGACAATCCTTGCCCTCTTGGTTGCTCGTCATCTGGGAGAAAAAGCAGACCCATGGATATCCCAAAGTAGAACCAGGACCAGAGGAAATTGGGAGGTTAAGTACCAGGCAAGCCCTGAAGAAGCAAATTCTAGAGCAGAATGTGAGTGTCCAGTTGTGTCTGCTCTAAATCCTGCCCCCAGAACCAGTAGGTTTTGGAGCCTCCTGTCCCAGCAGATCTGCAGCCAGGAGACGTAAGCTTAGGGTTGGGGAGGACCCATTACAGTTGGCTATACTATTTCTATCTGAAGAAATGCAGGTGAGTGTGCTCCTACTGGTCACCTCCACACAATACAAATGGAGTAGGCGAGCCTCCAAAGGGGCTTATTAGTCCCGGTGTCCCCGGCCAAGTCAGCAAGCATGCAGCCACAGCCAAGTTCTGAGAGCAGGTGTCGGGAGGGACAGTCCACAGACTGCACAGCACGTTCCGGCACATCCTCCCACGTCCCGGAGCCCTGATCCCCTGCTCGTCTGATCCCCTTCGGTCACTCTTCAGACACAGCAGCCCCTCCCGCAGCATTTCCAACAATCCACTTCCAACTACCTTTTTATGACTTTACAACACAGTTTTTCCTCGAATTTTATGGCATTTCATTAAAGCCGCCAGAAGGTGATACTGCCCCTTTTCTAGGAGTGAAATAAATTCAAGTTTTATCGCTTCTGGAAATGCCCGAGAAGCTGTCAGGACATTTGATAGATTTTCTCAATTACAGGACTTGTGGAGCATTTTATACTTACATCTGCACCGAAGCCCAATATAGTGGATGCTCAGCTTGCCTCCCTCTCTTTTATCTTGTGCATCTTTTTCCTTTTAATGACCAATTTGTTACTTTTTCCTTTCATTTCTCCTTACCTCTTTTCTTCTGCATTTTGTTTCTCTTTTTGCTGTTTGGTTTAGAGAATGATGCACTTCTTATGCAAACTTCCATTCTTTGTGGAAGAAAAGGGAAGGGGGAGAAGCCCTCACCGGGATCTATAGAAGAAAAAAGAAGTAGATTAAAATTTTAAAGCAAATCAATTTTCCATGGGGAATTTACTGTTAATACAAGGTATACTTTGCACATGCAGTATTTATTAATGTGACATGACGTATGTCAAGTTTTGTCCAAATGGGGTAGAGGCTTTGGATTGTGTGACTCTTTGCACTAATAAGGCTATTCATTGGTGTTTTTCTTCATTATCAGCATAGAGACTATGATAGAGAAATTAACAGTGACAACTTTGTGGATTATTCAAAACTGCAGAACTATGCTCCAAATGGATGCTAAATAAATTCAAAAAGCTAATGTGTAACACAGACCATCCAGTAAATGTGCAGACGGGTTGTGGTTATGGTGATAAAACTTATTTCACTGACTTTGCATGTATCAGCTTGTGGACAGAGCAGAAGCCTCAGAAAGCAAATGGGTGATCAACATGTCTTTTTTTATATACAAATGCTTTCACTTAAATAACATTTAAAAATACCGGGGTACTTTCACAAACATTACTGAGTATAACTTCCCCAGCAATCCTGGAAGGTAGACAAGATGAGTGTTATTACCCCCTTATTAGAGATCAGGAAACTGGAACTCACAAAAAACCAGTGTTCTTTCTGCCCAAGGTCAAAAGCATTCTAAACTCCAATCCAGCTCTTCTAAATCCCAGTGTTTATTCTCTATTGTTGATCTCCACACTATTTGACACTCTCAACAAGAAACAATGAATTCCTCGGTTTCTGGATAGAGCCCCCCTGGTAATACCTTACAGGTGAACACAATAGCCTCTCTGAATTTTCCCTGTCATTCTTCATACCATTATCCTGTTTAATTTTTTATAGCTCAAAGTACACTCTGAAATTATATTCCTTATTTATTTATTCACCCATTTATCTGTTTCAGTTATCAAATGCTGTATAACAAACCACCCCCAAACTTAGTGGTTTAAAAAAACAACAATTTATTATTTCTCACAAGTCTGTGGCTGACTGGGCTCAGTTGGGTGGTTTCTCTGCCAGAATGATGTAGCTGAGGTCACTTATGTGGTTTCAATGAGCTGTGAACTTGGTTGGGGCTGAAATGCCCAAGACAGACTCTCATCTTCCAGGCACTTCCTCCATGTGGCTTTTCAGTATTTAGCCATGGAGTCCAAACTTCTCTACGGCAGAGCAGCTGGCTCCCGCAAAGGAACATTCCAAGACCTGAAGCCTTAATGTGCAAGCCCCTCTCAAAGCTTCTGCCTGCATCCTGCTCCTGTCTCATTGGCTAAAGCAGATCATATGATCAAATCCAGAATGTGGGAAAGGACTACCCAAGGATGTGAATGTCATGAGGTGTGAATCATCAGGGGCCAACAATGTAACAGTGTACTCCGGTATTTTGAGAGGAAACTACTAGAATGTCAACTCTATGAGGGTGGATACTTTGTCATGTCTACTGCTATAACCCTAGCATTTGAATGGTTCCTAGCAAATAACAGATGCTTGCAAAATATAAATGCTTGTTAAGTAACTGAATAAATGGATGAGACAAACCCTATGAATTAGGATGGATTTTATTAATTTTTTCTCCTTTTTTAAATTTTATCTCCTTTTATTAAAACAAACTTTCATTGGTCTAACCCTTTATGCCTCCTCCCAGTCATTATCCCCCTTAAAGGTTAACTATTAACCTGACTTCTAACCCTATGAATTAGTTTTGCCTGTTTCTGAAATATTATATAAATGGAATCACACAGTATATATTCTTTTGCATCTGGCCTCTTTCATCACCATTGTTTGTGAGATTAATCCTTGTTGTTCTGTGAAGCTGTAGATACTCATTCCCGTGATTTCGTATTCTGTAGTCTGAATACCCCATCGTGTCTTTACCCACCTTACTGTTAATGGACATTGAATTGCTTCCAAGTTGAAGGAATTATAAATAGTGTTATGAATATTTATGTTCATGATTTGGGGTGAAAGTATGCAATTCTCCTGGATATGTTATCTGTAAGTGGAAGGGCTGAATCGTAGGATAAACATCTATTCAACGTTAGAAGATACTCCCCCACGGTTTAGCCGAAGGGTTGGAATGTACACTCCACCCTCAATATATGGGAGTTCAAGGGATTCTGCATTCTCACCAACACTGAAAATTATCTTTCTTGGTCATCTTAGCTTTCTGGGGACAAGTAGAGGTATCGCATTGTGCTTTTAATGTACTTATCCCTGGCAATGAATAAAGGCAGTTTATTCATTCGCTATGGCAGTTGTAACATATTGCCACAGTCTTCGTGGCTTAAAACAACATAAATTTCTTCAATGACAGTTCTGTAGGCCAGAAGTCTTAAATCAAGGATCAGCACAGCTGTACTCACTCTGGAGGCTCTAGGGAAAACCTATTCCTTGATTCTTCCAGCTTCTGGTGTCTGTTGGCATTCCTTGGCTTGTGGCTGCATCACTCCAACCTCTGCCTGTGTCTACATGTCACCTTTTCTGTGTGTGTATCTGTGTCAAAACTCCCCGTGTCCCTCTTACAAGGACATGTGTGATTGCGAGTAGGACTCATCCAGCTATCTTTTGCCATGCAAGGTGATGTCCACAGGTTCTGGGGCTTACAAAGTAAAATATATCTTTTGGGGGCTTCCAGGTGAGCATCTTTCAATTTCTATGTCCTCTTCTGTGAAGCACCTGCACCTTTAGTCACTTTTCTATTGGGTGGTCTGCCCTGTTCTTACTGACTTCTTTATTATTCTGAATACAAATCCTTAGTCAGAGAGCCGTGTTGTGACTTGCCTTTTGACCCTTCTAATAGTGTCTAGTTCTTACTTTAATGTGGTCCAGTTCATCTCATTTTTTTTAGAGAGAGAGAGCGAGTGCATGCAAGCTGGGGTCGGGGGAGGGGTAAGAGGGAGGAACAGAGGGAGAAGAAGAGAGAGAATCCCAAATGGGCTCCATGCCCAGTGTGGAGCCCAACATGGGGCTCAATCCCACAAACCTGAGCCAAAATCAACAATTGGATGCTTAACTGACTGAGCCACCTAAGCACCCCATAATTTATCTCATTTTTTAATAGATTACTAGATAGGTTCATAGAAGCCCAGTGACTTCTCCACCATGTGCATCTAATTAGAGCAGAAGCCTCAACCTCGTGCTACGTTACCGAAGTTCATTAATGGATGAACGAGGTCGTTTAGTGCTATAAAACCACAGGGCATTTCTAAATATTTCCTTTGGCATTTAGTGTTTTTCAGTTTCTTAAAATAATAAATTTTTTAATTAAATTTTTAAAAGTTTAGTTTCTCAAAATTCCAGCTGGCTGTTTTAGAAATATTGACACACTTATCCTAAAATTCACATGGAAATTCAAGAAACCCAGAATAGCCAAAAGATCTTATTAAAGGAAAACAGAGTAGGGTGGCCTGGGTGGCTCAGTTGGCGGCTCAGCACTTGGTTTTGGCTTCGCTCATGATCTCAGGGTCATGGGATTGAGCTCGGCATCAAGGTCCGAGCTCAGTGGGGAGTCTGCTTGAGATTCTCTCTCTCCCTCTGCCTTTCTCCTCCCCCCACCCACACGCTCCCTCTCTCTCAAATAAATAAATCTTAAAAAAAAAAGAAAAGAAAAACAAAGTAGGAGGACTCATACTTCCTGATTTCAAAAACTTAGTACAAAGCTACAGTGAATAAGACAGTGCAGTATTACCATAAGGATAAATCAACGGAATAAATTTCAGAGTCCAGAAATAAACCCACGTCTCAGTCAATGGATTTTCAACAAAGGTACCAACATCATTCAATGGAGAAAGATTTAGAAAACAGTGCTAAGACACTAAAAACCATTGAATTGTACACTTTACAAAATGGGAAGATGGACAAACACATTCTTATTGTTCTATGGTAAACCATCTTTAAGTCACATTCTACTCATTTGTAATAAATTCAGCAAGACATTAACTGACACAAAAGTTTTATCACATAAATGAATAAACATTTTATGTTTTTATGTGATTTTATGTTTAATTTTATGTAAACAAAATTTTATGAAACATGCTTAAGGAAATTCATTGTACCTTTTTAAAATGCTACGTTTCTCTGCTTCTATAGTTTTATTTACCAGGTTGCATTGTAACTGCCTAACTATGATGCTCTTTTCCTAGACCAAAGTCCTGTCATAAAGAGCCCAGAGCTTCCTTATTTTTTATTTCCAGTGCCTAATGCAGTGGCTTGCAAATAGTATGCATTCATTCAATAAATATTTATCAAAGGCTCACTGTTTCAAAGTATGGTACTCTGAATGCTTCTGAATCCATTTACCTAAAGCAACTAGTATGCACATCAAAAATTGTTCCTCTGATTTGTTTTTTAAAAATAACTTTATGAGGGAAATGTTTGTTAACTTTCTCCTACTTATGTTTCTGTAAGTTGTTAAACTTTACATCTGCACTTCTTTACAAAATGTGGTATAATTTAGATTTTTCACTAATTCAGACCTTCCCAAAAATTAATCTGAACTAATGAAGCTTCACTGTGCTAAACCAGCATTTATGTTTTCAATTTTGGTTTTAAATATACGCATTCTTAAATGCAGACTTCTCATCTCCCATAAATTCACCACAGAATTGGTCATGATGATCCAAGAAAGGTCAGGAGTTGGAAGTAAATGTAAATAAGCTTTTGGGTATATTGGCATTAAGACTAATGTTGCACTAACTTGGTGTGGAGAGTACACACGTGTTTGTTAGAATATCTTTTGTATTTCCTGCACTTTTTAAAATTTTTAAAAATTGAAAAAGGAGGACAAAACATTTGGAAGCTGCCTTGAAGGCTGTTGAGTGGGAAGCTGTTCTGGACCCGGCAGTTAGGATGATCTGGCACTAGGCAAGAAAGCCAAGGACAAGCGGGTCAAACGTACAGAAAGAAAGTCAGTGTAAGATGCGGATGAGCGCTCTAGAGTGGCAAAGGCCAGTGTTGGACTCATCTTTTAACTACATGTCATAGTAAGCTGACGGTGTGTTTCATTTGTGGACCAGTGTGTTGTTTTGTTTTGTTAATGGTTGGTTGGTTTTTATATCTGTTAAGTACCCAGAAATCACCCTTCAAGTCAGTCTTACATCCATTC